>NC_052357.1:16020752-16242742 GCF_009727055.1 Benincasa hispida | reverse complement strand
CTCTAGATTTCCATTTTGTGTCTAACAGATCGTTTAACTTTAATAGTGTAATATTAGATCCTTCACTTTCAACTTTATTTATACAATATGATATTGATGCATTCAAAAACTAAACAATTAATTAATTAATTAGATATAAATTTGATTTTTTTGTAACTAGAATGTTAAGACCATATTTGATAATCATTTGATTTTTAAATTTTGTTTAACAAGCCTTTTGAACCCTTAAATACAAAGTTGGCCACTATGATACTTACTTTTATTTTGTTTGAATTTCACACATAGACTCTTTTTTTTTCTTTCCCAAAGCTATCTAGATAAATTCATATTAGCTATTGTTGATGCCAATCTTTGACAAAGCCAATGTACTTGATCTTTAAAGGGCAACAATAGTAAATTTGTATTTTTGGAGGAAGAGAGTTCGTCTGCAAACAAACAGAAATTTGAATACCGATGTGGTGTAAGCCACAGCTACTCTGATGCTTAAGTCAGAATGTTGGAAGGAGAAGAAAATATTTTATTTTGTTTAGAGAACTTACTTCGTTTGTACTCTGCTCCGTCTTATTATAGATTATGGCCTTTTTCCTATTCCTTATCGATTAGGGTTTCTGACTAGGCTATCTGTTTATAAAATCCTTTTAGGTCGAGGTCGACCAACCCACATTCTCACCCAGCGCTAGGATTTCATCCCTTTCTAACTAAGCCTATGTTGGTTCGAACTGACCTCTGGTTGTCGTTAATAGGGTCAGCCTCGGTGCCGAGGCCAACCGAACCTACTTTTCTTTTGGTTTTATTTGACTCCTCTTCTTTTGTTCTTTGTTGTCCATTTCACTTTTGATTCCAAAATCCACCCAGAACATTAGCTTGTTGGGATCGGTGTCCTAATTCTCAAAAAGTCTCGTAGTTTGTAAACTGTACACATTGTTATGAATAAAACAAGAGTTATTTTATTTGGCATTTACTCATATCCAATAAACAAAACTCCATGGTTATTGTATGTAAACTTAAGCATGTATATGAGATATACAAGTGGATCATGCCTTAAGTAGGTTTGTAGTATAAGGATTAAGGAGTGATACCTCATCCTGGTGACACTACGGATACGACCTGCTTTGTAGAGGTTTACAAGTGTTGTGAACTATACAGATGGTAGATCCTAACCATGTGGAGACATGTGAGCGAGGGTGTCCTATACAAAGAGTTTGTATAAGACCGGACCACGAGATGACTAGTTTCTTTATATAACGTCGTTGATACTTGAGACTTACATCTCACCTAAATGACCATAGGTGACATGACCTCAATCTTGAGTGCTTTGAGAACTCCTGCCTTTGAGGGTGGTCCTTTGATCAGTATGGGACAGAGTGGCCAGATTTCCAACTCAACATGCCTACCTTTTTGGGAATTTGTCTGATTTGGGAGCTAGGAACTCAGTTACACAAGATGGAATTCACCCTTCCCCGAAGTAGGGGTAAGTAGATAGATTGCTCCCTTAAGGGCTGATTCCGGATCTTGAACATAGTGGCCACAGCTTCTCTTTGGAAGAGAGGACTCAGTCATAGTAGGACTATGATTTATGTTCATTAGAGGGATAAGTGATACTTAAGGAGTTAGATGTAACTACAGGGGCATAACCGACATTGGTCCAATTGTACTTACGAGCGATCTGTGAAGGGTTATTACACCGTTGATTGGTTGATATGGACACAAAATATATCTGTAGTAAGAGAGTGCAACTGTCGGTCTTTAGTGGAGTGTCCGACAGTTCACATATGGTGAATCCCGTGACTAAAGAGTTTAATTAGTTATTCACGTATCGTCGGAGCTTCAAGCTACAAGTCCATAAGATCCCCTTGATAACTCAATAGATACAAGTTGAGAATCAGTTCTTGGGGTTGATTTGAAATGTTCAAATTGACAAGAGGAAATTCAATTATATACGATATGATCAGTGTGATGTATGAGATACATCAAGTGGAGGATTAATGTAAATATGATTTACATTAAGTACCATAAAATAGAAAAAAAGCTATGGTTTATATGTTTCATGGAAATATTAAAACTATAGGTTATAAATATAATATGGTAAGTTGGTTATCATATATATTTATAATAATATTAATTATTGGATACTTATCTCTTTTTCTCTAATAACCAATTGAGTGGGAGGTTATTGGTAGTTTTATGGTAACCGTGACATCAAAGAAAAATGTTTTCCTAAATTTAGAGGAGTTTCTATTCTCGGAAAGGAACTCACAAAATTGCTATCAAGTGAAATTGTTTCACAAAAGGATAGCTGAAAGAGAGACTAAACGATCGTAGAGTGTACTATACGATAGTTCACTAAGTTGATTGTGGCTAAACGATCGTAAGGCATAATCTATATGATAAGTTTTCGTCTTCTAAACGATTGAGCATTCGTCTATACAATAGACTCTTCTCATCTCCCATTTGCTCAATCGTCTACACAATTGTTACTCCCCCAATCTCTTCCTCTAACCAAGTCCATACAGAGCCCACACTTCTGGATTCTCACACCAAGAATACCAAGGTAACACTTGTGGTGGTGTCCTCACTCAACTCGACTGAGTTCGAGGTTTTGGAGGCTATTCGTTGTGTGTTCGTGGTGTTTGTGTGGTGGTTACTGTTGATCATGTTGTGTTATAGTCATTGTGTTTGAGCGTTTGTGAATTGTTGTCTTGGAGACTGAACGAGCGTTCGTTATCGAGGGAGTTTGAAGAATGAGTCTTCAAAGGTATGTATTTGTTATCTCTTGATTATCTAAAACATGTTGTAATTACATATTGAGCATGACCTGTTAGTTTCCATTTCTTGTATTGTAATTGTGTATATTCAATATCGAATGGAATTTGGAACAATCATTCCGCTGCTCATGGAAATTCTCATGTCTGATTTCCTTCAATTGGTATCAGAGTTAAGTTGTTCTGATATTCCAAATTTCACTTCTGTTTTGAACTTCTTTTATAGTTGTAGTGGGTTTTATGCATTTGCGTTTAAGTGTTAAATGCATTTGTGGATGACGTTGATGAATGTTTACGGGTTAATTTCCTCTGTTTAAAGCTTTTTTTTTTTTTTTTTATTACAAAGTGTTAATTTGTAAGGGCCACTGTGTTTTTTGGGCATAATTAACAAGTAATCGAGTCTGTAATTCGAAGTGTTTGAGTTTGTTGAGTCATTCGTGATGAAGTTTTGAAGCATGGAGATACGGTTCTCAATAAAGAAGAAGACCAAGGGCTGGTCGTATTGTGTAGCCTCAGGTAAACGATCGTTGGGATTTTGCTAAACGATCGTGTAGATTTTTCTATGTGATCGTGTAGTATTTACTAAACCATTGTTTAGCTGGGTTAAAGTGTTTGCTCTATCACGTATCATTGGTTGCTCGATCGTGTAGATGCTGGAGGTAAATGATCGAGTGGGAGCATATGATGCTCATCGTTTTACAAAAGGTGTGCGCACTAAACAATCGTATAGTTAGCATGCTCATCGCATAGTCACTGATTACACGATCACGCGGTATACGATACCTGTCTCTTATACACATCTAGATGTGTATAAGAGACCAATCGTATAGTTAGCATGCCTCATCGCATAGTTACTGACTACATAATCACGTGGTATATGAGACTTTGGTGCTCACTCAGTGATCATTTAGATGATCGTGCTTCATCGCATCATTGTCATTTAGACGATCATTTAAGGTTTGCATTATGCGTTGCACGCTGCATGATCGCGTACCTCATGCTTCATCGCATAGAAAAAGGTACACGATCGTTGCTAAACGATCATTTAGCTCTAGAAGTGTTGGTAAACGATTGAGTAAAGTGTTTACTCTTTCGTGTAGGCGATCATTCAAGTTTGGTACACGATCAGTGGAGACGCGGACTTCGACTGAACGGTTCAAGACCCAGTTTGCCTGTTTGAATTGGAGACTCTTTGCTTTTGTAATAGTTAGCTTTTGGTTTTTTGGATTTGAGGCTAATTATCCCGGTATACATGAAATGTATGTGGTTTATATGGCATAGTGTATGACATATAGATTTGAAACCCACCTTAGGTTGTGCAATTATTCATGCATCATGCATTATAAGTGTTATAATATAGCATGATGAAATTACAAGAGAGCATGTGCATGCATCACGAAATATAAGAGTTATATTTTTGGCATGCAGTAAGTATATTCATACATCATTTTTATATTATAAGCATTATAGTATAAGGGTGAATGGAAGCATGTTTTGCTTGATTCGTTGCTATTTTGTATAAGTGTTATATAAAAAGTAGCAATAAATGAATGATGCATGGAGCATGACACTTAGTCTATTTATAATCGTTATGAATGCCTTGTATGTGTTTGCTCTGCGTTGTGGTTAATTTTGGTTGTTTCCGTTATAAGCATTATAATAAAAATTATAACTAAAATCGATAAGAAAGAGTTGCATGTGGACTTAGGGTGAACTCATGTTTTAAAATGGTTTTAAAATTGGATTGAGATAGACCTAAGTTCAAGGTTCTATTGGGATTAGCAACTTAGTTTAATCTTTTTAAATCAGTTTAATAGGATTAAATTGATTGGCATAAAATATTAAAGTTGTATTAAATTTATCTATAAGAGACCTTTTGTCTAAGGTAGGTTCTATCTAGGCTGGGGTACTTAAGCTGGCGGAAACGGAACACCCCTACCTGGGAACCTACCTGGAAAGGTGAATTAGATAGATTTTCTGCAAGCATGCAATAGTTGGTCAAGGACTCTGTTAAATAGTTTAATGGATGATGATTAAAAGTTTTTCAACTATCCAAGGTAAAAGTTACTCTTGGGAAAACCTAAAAAGTCACTTAGTTAAAATTCTCAGTCGTGTTTTTTCTAAGTAAACTAAACTCTAAGCTATAAAATACTCAATGGGAAGAAGAGATATATATGGTATGTCAATTATTCCACTCGTGTTTCTCCCTGAATGTTCATGCTGTGAGATTCATGCTTGGCCTTGTGGTGCCCTGAGAGCATCCCCTTTCAGATGGTATTTGCATGAGTCAATATCAAGGTGGACAGAGAGAGTATTTATAGTAAGTGGGTGAAGGGTATGTCTCAACACATCCTACGGTCTTCTTCATTGGTACGCACCATGATATCATTCTTGCATTCCTTCTCGTGGTGCCCTGGGAGAGTCCCTCTTTAGATGGGTTTTATGTGATTGGTCAATATCAAGGTGAACTCCAAAAATGGATAAGGTCACTTTAGTTTTTGCCCCAATCAGATTTTTTCCCTTTGGATTGGCTGCTTGGGACGGAACTCTAAGGCCTAAAATGGCGGGTCACACTTGCGAAAAATTGTTAAGTAAGTTAATGATTTCTTAACCAAATCAATGATGGCTAGTCGTTATAGGAGCAAGAGTTGTTCTAGTATTAATGACTGGTTAAGAATGTCTCAATTCAGAAGAGGGATAAATTGACCATCCTTTGGTGGCTTTTGTCCTAAACCTTTGGAGCATCATTGCGAAACTAGATGTCACATAGGTTTATGTTAGTTTTACTAAATCATATTGGATGATGTTTGTTTTTCAACGAGTATTTTTTTAAAACCTAACGTAGGTCAATGTGTTTTGTTTTCAGCAACATGTTTGATTTTCCATAAATGCCTCTAGTTTGACCGACTTCATACAGTGGAAAGTCTTGTAAAACGTATTTCGTGGTAGCGACCTCGAGTTTGTCATGGTCGAGGAGTGTTCTCAAGTTCTGACCCTTGATGCACCGCCGAAGTGTTCGTAATGCATATGAGGTGTGGATGAAGGCTAATTCATGGGCCCAACTTCACATATTGGCTAGCATACCTGATGCTTTAGCCAAAAAGGTTGAGAACATGGTCATTGTACGCATATCATGGATTAGTTGCAAGATTTGTTTAACGTCAGTTCTTACTTTTCGAGCACAGAGGGACGGATGACAAAGACACCAGTAGTATTAGTTCCCAAGTTAAACTCTTGGAAGAGAAAGCAAGTGTGGTTGACTTTGTTAAAGTTCATAGAAGATAAGTGTTATCTGAAATGGAACTTGGAGCTTATTTAAGTTCTGATGTTAATCTCACTACTCTCCAAAAGAGGAGAAAGTCTAAAGACAGTAAATATGATTTATTGGCCTTGTAGACGTGTTTGGTAGAGAATGATGATTCTGCCTGGATCCTTGATTCGGGTGCTACTAACCACGTCAATTCCTTTTACCAAGGATTCAGTTCCTGGTAAACATTGCCACAGAGAGAGATGACTCTTCGAGTCGGTACTGGTAAAGTTGTTTCAGCTATTGCTGTAGGCAGGCTAAAGTTATTTTCGGACAAGAAACGTTATCTGGTACTGGATACTATTTTCGTAGTTCCTCATATTAAGAGGAACTTAATCTCGGTTTCTTGTCTCATTGAACAAGGTTATACCGTCTCCTTTTCTGAGTGTAAAGTGTTTATTTTCAAGAATGGGATGGAGATTGGTTTTGGTTCGATGAAAAGTAACTTCTATGTACTAAGGTCGTTAGTCATAAAAGCCTTGTTTAATACTGAAATGTTTAGTACGACAACGACAGCTAAAAAACCAAAGGTTTCCCCTAAGGAAAACACCCATCTTTGGCATCTAAGGTTAGGTCATATCAACCTTAATAGGATTGAGTAGTTAGTGAAATGTGGACTTCTAAAGAGTTTAGAAGAAAACTTTTTGTCATTGTGTGAATCATGCCTCGAAGGCAAGATGACCAAACGACCTTTTGTTGGAAAAGGTTACTGAGCTAAGGAAGCCTTGGAGCTTGTACATTCTGACCTCTGTGATCTAATGAGTGTTAGGGCTCGAGGTGGGTATGAATATTTTATCACTTTCATAGATGATTATTCAAGGTACAGGTATCTATACTTAATGCGATGTAAGTCTAAATCCCTTGACAAGTTCAAGGAGTATAAGGCTGAAGTTGAAAACTTGTTAAATAAGAAGATAAAAACACTACGATTTGATCGTTGTGCAGAGTATATGGACCTTCAATTCCAGAACTATATGATATAATATGAAATTATGTCCCAACTTTCGGCCCTAGGTACATCTCAACAGAATGGTGTATCAGAAAGAAGAAACAGAACCTTGTTGGACATGGTTCGGTCTATGATGAGTTATGCTCACCTTCCAGACTCGTTTTGGGATTTTGCAGTGGAGACTGCATGTTATATTCTGAACAATGTTCCTTCGAAAAGTGTTTCTGAAACACCTTTTGAGTTGTGGAGAAGCCGTAAAGGTAGTTTACGCCATTTCAAGATTTGAGGGTGTCCAACCCATGAGCCTGTGGCTAACCCGAAGAAGTTGGAATTGTGTTTGAAAGTTTTCCTTTTTGTAGGATACCCCAGGGAAACGAGGGGTGGATACTTCTATGATCCCAGTTAGAATAAAGTGTTTTTTTCTACAAAAGCTATCTTCTTGAAAGATGACCACATCAGGGATCATTAGCCACAAAGTAAGCTTATTTTATGTGAGACTTCTAGTGAGACTATTGAGGGTTTAACAAGAATTGTTGAACAGACTGATAGATCAACAAGAATTGTTGAGGTCGATACATCTAGTCAACCATCTTAAGAGTTGAGATTGCCTCGATGTAGTAGGAGGGTTATGAACCCACCAGATTGCTACATGGATTTAACTGAAGCCCATAACGTCATTTCTAATGTTGGGGTCGATGATCCTGAAAGATTTCTTACCGAAGAGTTCCATGAACACGTTCGGATTGCTCCGATCTCACAATGATAAAAATACAACAATATACATTCAAACACACAGTTATGCAAACAAAACTTAATTAACGACATGCTATGAACAAGATATATCAAGGGAAAGAGTTTCATACTAGTTGAAGACAGTCTTCGAAATTTCAGAACTCACCACAACGAAAACCTCCATCCAATCATCAATGTAGCAGCGCACACAACCGCAAACTCATGACACCACTAGAAAAGAGCCCCGGGTATTCTCGGAGTGAGAACCAAGCGTGGTCTTTGGTGAATTTGGTAGAGGAAGGAGGAAACACGGATCGTGTAGGCGATAAGCAAGTGGGAGGAAAAAAGCGCTATTTCTTAATCGATCGTTTTCTTTTCACCAACATGTGCTCTCTCTCTTTTTCGGAGGGCGATTGAAAATGAAACAATTTCATTTTTATTTCATCGATTACAATAACTAGTGTGCGATCGTTTATCCTATAGTTTGATATCACATATCTACTATAATATTCTCTCCTCTACTTGATATAAATCATATTTATATCTTATTTCCTCCAAAATAATGTATCTCATACATTTTGCCAATTTTATCATATATAATTAACCCGTCCAATTCTATCATATATAATTGAACTTCCTCTTGTCAATTTGAACATTTCAAATTAACTTAAACACTGGTTCTCAACTTTCTCCAAGCTACCCAGGGGACCTAATGGACCTGTGGCTCGAAGCTCAACGGTTTGTGAATAGCTGACTGAACTCTTTAGCCACAAGATCCACCATCCTTAACTGTCAGGCATTCCATTAAAGACCAACAGCTGAACTATTCTTACCACAGATATGTTTCTGTGTTCATCGGATATAACCAATCATGAGTACGATGGCACTTCATAGATGCTTATAAGTATAGTTGGGCCAAATTACCGTTTTGCTCCTGTAGTTACATCTCACGCCTTAAGTTCCACTGACTTCTCTAATGAACAATATAACATAGTCCAACTATGTGTGAACACCTCTCGGGCTAAGAGAAGATGTGTGGCGCCACATCGTTCAAGCCCTAGAATAAGCCCTTAAAGGAGCTATTTATTTACTTACTCCTGCCTCGGGGAAGAAGTGAATTCCATCTTGTGTAGCTGAGTTCCCAGCTCCAAAATCAGACGAATCCCCAAAATGGTAGGTTTGAATCGACGACCTGGTCACTCGCACCCATACAAATAAAAGGTCCGCCCTCAATGGCAAGAGTTCCCAACACACTCAGGATTAAGCCATGTTACCTATGGTCATCCTAGTGAAGTGAGGTATCTATCATGAACGGTGTTATATAACGAGACGTTAACACTTCGTGGTCAGGTCTTATACAAACTCTTTGTATAGACGCTCTCGCTTGCATATCCCCAACACGAATGATCAGGATCAGATCATCTGTGACAAGTCACAACACTTGTGACCATTCCACAAGGCAGGTCGCATCTGTACCGTTACCAGGATAAGGTTTCTCTCCTATATCCATATACTACAGACTATTTTTGTTATCACTCAAGACATGATCCACTTGTGTGTCACCACATACATGCTTGAGTCACATACAGATAACCAGAGATTTTATGTTTATTGGTTTGTGGTAAAGGAAATAAAACAAGCAACTGAGTAAAAATACAAGATGTGAAGTAAATATCATATATTATACAACACAAACGCTCGTACAAACTGTTTATAAACTACAGGACACGATAATTTAGGGCATCAACCCCAATAATCTCTCACTAGTCCTAAAGAGAAGTGGGATGTACAATAAACTAGGGCATAAAAGCCTAATACAAGAAAATCTCTCACATGCCTTAGTCCAGTCGCGGGCGATCCTGTAGACCCATGCTTCGTAGCTGACCTTCAAACATTGTAGCCATGAAAGCCTTTGTAAATGGGTCAACAACATTAAAATAGACCGGGTTAGATTGATCTATCTCATCTCCTCAAACACTGGAGGTGTCTTAGGACACATGATCTTAGACAAAGTGACTCCATGTCTGAACAGTAGTAAGCTCTTCTTGGAGTCCTGCATCGAGTACTTGAGCAACATCTTGTCAATGTACGATGCCTGAGATAGTGCTAGCACTTTGTTCTTACGTTCCTGAAAAATTTGTATACCTAGAACAAACTGAGCCTTTCCCAAATCTTTCATTTGGAATTGGGTCGCTAGCCAGTTCTTAACAGCAGTCAGTAGACCTACATCATTCCTAATGAATAGGATATCGTCTACGTACAACACTAAGAAGACTATTGAAGCATTGATGATCTTCTTGTAGACATAAGATTCATCAACGTTTTGGTCAAAACCATACAACTTGATCACAGTATCAAACCATATGTTCCAAAATCGAGACGCATGTTTCAGTCCATAAATGGACCGATTCAGTTTGCAAACCTTTTCCTCTTGACTTTGGGCTATGAATCCCTCGGGCTGCACCATATAAATGGTCTTCTCAAGATTGCCATTCAGAAAGGCCGTCTTGACGTCCATTTTCCAAATCTCATAATTGTAATAAGCCGCAATGGACAGAAGGATGCGAATCGACTTTAACATGGCAACAAGCGAGAAAGTCTCCTTATAGCCGACTCCCTCTACTTGGGTATAACCCTTTGCCACAAGTTGAGCCTTGAAGGTCTGTACCTTCCCATCAGCACCCCGTTTGCACTTGTAGATTCATTTACAACCTATAGGTCGAACCCATTAGGCTGATCTACAAGATCTCATACTGGGTTGAAGTACATCGACTCCATCTCGAGATCCATGGCCTTGACCCATCCATCCCAGCCAATATCCTACATTGACTTCTTATAAGACAACGGATCCTCAACGTCGTCATCTGCTACCATAGCAAGGATTTTCGTGAAACCCAGATAGTCAACGGGTAGGTTCGCAACCTTCCCACTACTTCGAGGTTCCTTCAACTCTTGAAGTGGAACCAACCTACTGGATGAACTCCTATCAACTACTCTTGCTGATATAGTAGGCTCTTCAACAACTCTTGTTAAAGTTTCAGTTGTTTCATTGGAAAGCTCACGCAATATGACTTTGCTTCGTGGACTGTGCTCTCTTATATGATCCTCCTCCAGGAAACAAATACCCTATTTTCTGTCGGATCATAAAAATAACCCCCTCGTGTATCTATGAGGTAGCCTACAAAGAGGTATAACCTCGACTGTGGTTCCAACTCCTTGGGATTAGCCTCAAGCACATGTGCAGGGTAACCCCAAATGTGGAAGTGACGTAAATTAGCTTTACGCCCGTTCCACAACTCCAGAGGTGTTCTTGTAACACTCTTGGAGGGAACTTAGTTAAGTATGTATACCGCAATCTCCACTGGGAAACCCCAAAACGAGTTCGGTAAGGAAGCGTAACTCATCATCAAGCGAACCATGTCTAACAAGGTTCTATTTCTCCTCTTTGCTACACCATTCTGCCGAGGTGTACTCAACGCTGAAAGTTGGGAAATGATTCCATGTTTTATCAAATAGTCCTGGAATGTCGAGTCCAACCTTATACTATAACATCATAATATCAAGATGATACATGTCTATACTTTTTATTCATGCATAAATATAACTCTCATATTATATGATGCATGAGCATGCTCTTACATAATTAAATCATGCTTCTCTAAATTATAACAATCACAATAAAGAGATGATACATGACCATTGCATAACCTAAGGTATGATTTCCTATATGTACATACCATATGACATATAAAAAACATACATCACATGTAAAAATAAAGGATTAATGGACCGGGATGAGCCTTTAAAAAAAAAGGAATGAAAAAACCCTATCTATTACATTTTTCATCGAGAAAACTGGTGGTTCACAGACGAGCGTGGTCTTGAACTACCAGGAGGTCTTCATCGTGTAGCAAACACCACAGGTAGACGATCGTTCGGCGCACACTAGATGATAGAAGCATAATTAAACGATCACATAGACGACGACAAGGCTACGAAGCCTAATTGTCTATGTGATCGCATAACGCGACGACAGGTAAACGATTTACCATGCGTTACTAAGCGATCGTTTAGTCAGTTACTAAGCGATAAAGCTTGCTGACCTAAACGATCTTCTAGCACGTGCGTTAAACAATCCACGAGCATTTTATCGTCTACACGACGTGATACTCAGTGATCGCGTACCCGATCGTCAACACGATACAATCAACTTTTGATTGCATACCCCATCGTTTAGCCGATGCATTCAACAACGATCGGTACTCCATCGTCGATGCGATCAACAACGATCACGTACCACATGTTCTGCACAATGCGATCAACCCTAAATCGCCTCCTTCCTTGAAGAACCGCAACGCTTGCCCAGAACTTCTTCGAAAGACTCAAAACTTCAAACAAACTTTGAATACATACTCGATAACGATTATTAATGCCCAAAAATGCATGGGTCTTTACAAACAATCGCAAATGTAAAAGGATTTAAATAAAACCAAGGCTAATCATCCACGAAAACATCCATTAATCCCGCACATCCACAACACATTTAACCATTAAACATGTAGGAATGAACCCACCAAGAACGTAAATGTCATTTCGTTGCACCATATGAAATTGGAGTATCAGAACCCTACTCTGATACCAATTGAATGATCTCTTACCGAAGAGTTCCATGAGCAAGTTCAGATCGTTCCGATCTGACAGTGGCCGAAATACAACGATATACATTCAAACGCAAAGTTATCCAAAAAAATCTTAATTAACGACATACTATGAACAAGATATAATAGGGAAAAAGTTCCATACCAGTTGAAGAAAGTCTTCGAAACTTCAGAACTCACCGCAGCGGAAGCCTCCACCCAATCGTCAACGTATCAACACGCACAACTGCAAACTCACGACCGCAACGGGGACAACACCACCAGAAAAGAGCTCCGGGTATTTTTGAAGTTAGAACCCAAAGTGTGGTCTTTCGTGAATTTAGTAGAGGAAGGAGGAAACATGGATCGTGTAGGCGATAAGCAAGTGGGAAGGAAAAAGACGCTATCGCATAGAAAAATGCTTATCATTTAGGAGAAGCTACACGATCGTGTAGGTTTTACTGAATGTTTGTTTAGGAAATGGTATACGATCGTTTAACAAAATCGGCACATTATACGATCGTTTAGAGAAGCTATGCGATCGTGTAGAAAATAGTGTGCGATCGTTTATGCGCGAGGCAGATGATAGTTTAGGCTGAGAAAAGCTATCGTATAGGCTCTTGATTTTCTTAAGCGATCGTTTTTTTATTCACCAACGCGTGCTCTCTCTCTTTTTTGGACGGGCGATTCAAAATGAAACAATTTCATTTTTATTTCATCGGTTACAATAATCGATGCTGCCCCAGTAACCTACGTCCAAACATGATTTTTTAGATTAATTATCATATAATTAATCAACTAAAATATTAATAAATATAATCATATTATATTTTTATCCTATAGTTTGATATCACATATCTACTATAGTATTTTTTTCCTCTACTTGATATAAATCATATTTATATCTTATTTCCTCCAAAATAATGTATCTCATATATTTAGCCAATTAAATCATATATAATTAACCAGTCCAATTATATCATATATAATCGAACTTCCTCTTGTCAATTTGAACATTTCAAATTAACTCAAACATTGGTTCTCGACTTTATCTAAGCTGCATAGAGAACCTAACAGATCTGTGCTCGAAGCTTCAACGGTTCGTGAATAGCCGGCTAAACTATTTAGCCACGAGATCCACCATCCGTTAACTGTCAAGCATTCCATTAAAGACCAACAACTGAACTATTCTTACCACAGATATGTTTCTGTGTTCATCAGATATAACCAATCATGAGTATGATGACACTTCATAGATGCTTATAAGTATAGTTGGGCCAAATTACCATTTTGCTCATGTAGTTACATCTCACGCCTTAAGTTCCACTGACTCCTCTAATGAACAATACAACATAGTCCAACTATATGTGAACACCTCTTGGGCTAAGAGAAGGCGTGTGGCGTTACATCGTTCAAGCCCAGAATAAGCCCTTAAAGGAGCTATCTATCTACTTACCCCTGCCTCGGGGAAGCAGTGAATTCCATCTTGTCTAGCTGAGTTCCCAGCTCCTAAATCAGATGAATCCCCCAAAATGATAGGTTTGAATCGGCAACCTAGCCACTCGCATCCATACAAATCAAATGATTGCCCTCAATGGCAGGAGTTCCTAACTCACTCAGAATTAAGGTCATGTTATCTATGGTCATCCTAGTGAAGTGAAGTCTCTGTCATGAACGTTTTATATAACGAGACGTTAACACTTCATGGTTAGGTCCTATACAAACTCTTTGTATAGGACGTCCCCGCTCGCATGTTCCCAACATAGAGAACATTATTAGGATTAGATCATCTGTGACAAATCACAACACTTGTGACCATTCCACAAAGCGGGTCGCATTCGTAGCATTACCATGATAAGGTTTCCCTCCTATGTCCATATACTACAGACCATTTTGTTTATCACTTAAGACATGATCCACTTGTGTGTCACCACATACATGCTTAAGTCACATACAGATAACCAGGGATTTTATGTTTATTGGTTTATGGTAAAGCAAATAGAACAAGCAATTGAGCAAAAATACAAGATGTGAAGTAAATATCATATATTATACAGCACAAGCGTTCGTACAAACTGTTTACAAACTACAGGACACGAGACTTTAGAGCATCAACTCCAACAGATTCATTGTCTTATAAGCAAGCAATGGAGGATGTTGACAAGCATGATGGATTAAGACCATGAACTAGGAAATGGAGTCTATGTACTTCAATAACTTCTGGGAACTTGTGGATCAACCTGGTGGGGTAAATCCTATAGGGTGTAAGTGGATCTACAAGCGAAAACGAGGTGTAAATGGAAAGGTGTAAACCTTTAAGGCTAGACTCGTGATAAAGGGTTATATCCATGTCGAGGGAGTGGACTATGAGGAAACTTTCTCACCTGTTGTCATGCTAAAGTCTTTCAGGATACTCCTGTCCATAGCCACATTTTATGATTATGAGATATAGAAAATGGACATCAAGACTGCTTTTCTTAATGGTAATCTCGAGGAGACCATCTACATAGCTCAACTAGAGGGTTCGTAGTTCTAGATCAAGAGCAAAGAGTTTGCAAGCTTAATAGATCCATTTATGGGCTAAAACAAGCGTCTAGATCATGGAACATTAGATATGACGGTGCGATCAAATCGTTTGGCTTTGATCAGAACGTTGATGAGCCTTGTGTTTACAAGAAGATCATCAACAGCTCAGTAGCTTTTCTGGTACTGTATGTGGATGATATCCTACTCATTAGGAATGATGTAGGATTTTTGACTGACATTAAAAAGTGACTAGCTGTCAGTTCCAAAAGAAAGATTTGGGTGAGGCACAGTATGTTCTAGGGATCCAGATCATTCAGGATCGTAAGAACAAGAGGTTAGCCTTGTCTCAGGCATCGTACATCGATTAAATGTTGATCAGGTATAGGATGCAAGATTCCAAGAGAGGTTTATTACCTTTTAGGCATGGAATCGTTTTGTCTAAGGATCAATGTCCAAAGACACCTCAAGAGATTGAGGAGATGAGACGGATTCCCTATGCTTCAATGAAAGCTTAATGTATGCAATGTTGTGTACCAGACCCGACATTTTCTATGCTGTAGGGATTGTTAGTCGCTATCAATCCAATCCAGGATTAGATCACTGAATGGCGATGAAGACGATCCTCAAGTATCTTTGGAGAACGAAAGACTACATGCTCGTGTATGGAGATAAGGATTTGATCCTTACAGGATACACAAACTCTAACTTTCAGACTGATAGAGATTCTCGTAAATCAACATTGGGGTCAGTGTTCACTCTGAATGGAAGGGTTGTGGTGTAGCGAAGGATCAGGCAAGGATGCATCGTGGACTCCACTATGGAAGTCGAATACGTAGCACCTTATGAAGCTATTAAAGAGGTTGTTTGGCTGAGAAAATTCCTTACAGATTTGGAAGTTGTTCCAAATATGGATTTGCCAATCCTTCTTTATTGTCATAGCAGCGGGACTGTGAAAAATTCGAAAGAACCTTAGAGTCATTGTAAAGATAAGCATATCGAACTGAAATACTACTTGATCAGGGAGATTATGCATCGCGGTGATATGATAGTCATGAAAATCGCTTCGGAGGACAACGTTGCTTATCCGTTTATAAAGGCTCTCACGGCTAAACTGTTCGAGGGTCATCTAGAGATTCTGGGTCTACGGGACATGCGACATATTGTCTAGGGCAAGTGAGAGATGATACTGGGGTATAGAGTATGCCCTAGTTTATTATATATTGTACTTGTATTTTTCATGTATTGTACATTAGTCTCCCGAGGCATTAAGACAAGTGGGAGATTGTTAGGATGGTGTCCTAATTCTCCCGGAATCTTATAGTTTGTAAACTGTACATTGTTCTGAATAAAATAAGAGTTATTTTATTTGACATTTACTTATATCCAATAAACAAAGCTCCATGGTTATTGTATGTAAATTTAAGCATGTATATAAGATATACAAGTGGATCATGCCTTAAGTGATAACCTAAAAAGGTGTGTGGTATAAGGATTAAAAAGAGATACTTGATCCTGGGGACACTATGAATATGGCTCACTTTGTAGAGGTCTACAAGTGCTGTGAACAACTACAGATGGTAGATCCTGACCATTCATGTGGAGACATACGAGCGGGGGTGTCCTTTAGAAAGAGTTTGTATAAGACCGCACCACGAGATGACTAGTCTCTTTATATGACATTGCTGATACTTGAGACTTGTGTTTGTTATAAACATGGGAATGTTATGCTGTGTTTGTAAGGCTATTTTTAATCTTAAAGCATATGGACAAATATGAATATGAATGGTACAAGCTCATGTCCCCGGCAATAGCATCATAAACTTATTATGCGATAAAAATTAATCTTTCAGCATATGGACAATGTGAATATGAATCATACAAGCTCATGTCCCCGGCAACGGAGCCATAACTTGTTGCACGATAATCATGGAAGTGTTATGCTGTGTTTGTTTTGTATTGCTTATGCACATTACTAATGATGAAAATGATTCGAGTTCATATTGCCATAAACTTGATGACCGAAATTTATATCTTTATCTAACTCTAAGCCATGGCTTGTGAATGAAATGAATGATGTGCTAAATGCGTTCAAGTGCTTTGCGATAAAGACATTTTATGCGATACTACGTCTAAGTTATGCGTTGATAGTGATATGCTCGTAGTATGTGATGAAGTAGTGCGTGTCACAAGTTTCCTTACGTTGAAACCAAGTATAATTCTAATGCAGGTTTCTCATAATGATCCGAGGTCAAACACAGGGATTGTTGTCATTAATGCGATACTTATGTGATACATGTGACCAGTTTTAATAATGAATAAAGAATTTGGGTTTGTACAGAAATATAAATTGCGATAAAAGTAAAAATGTGTTAATAAAGCAAATTCCTAAGCTACTATGATACATGATACATAATACAGAAGTCAAGGACTGGTTATGAAGTTGTACAAAAGAGTCGATGGATGCGATGGCAAGTCTTATGAATGAATCAGAAAGAGAAAGAGTAAAGAGTAAAAACATTGCAAGTTTTTCAATCGCGTTAAGGATGTAACTAAGGTTCTACTTTTCCTTGGCGTACACCTCTTAGTGATCGGTCGCGTTCCCATATGTCTATGGTGAAACAGAGATGAATGTGATGAACGTAAGGTTGTTTCCATCTCTAGAAATATTTCTCGCTTTAGTTAACGCATTCTTCCCACCTTCTTTCGATAGGCAGAATAACATCTTCACTTCTGCTCTCACAGGTGAAGATATCGTCAAGCATGCTTTAGCTAAACTTAATTGATTCCTTAACACAAATTAATCACTCGCTTAATTCTCACTTTTTACCCTGGGGTTAAGAACACATCATGGAGAAAATGGATGATAAATGTGTGGAAAGAGACAAAAAGATGATAATGGTGACTATGATAACATTTAAATCTAAAATTAAGCATTTGATACATGTTGTGAATGAGAGATTAAAGAAGATGAATATAGAAGATGAAATAGAGAATAGAAATAAATACGGAAAGAGTGTCAACGTCTTGACACAGATCCCAATCGGATATTTTTGCTTGTCGGCGTGTGGATGTGGTGGAAAGGAAAGATTCCCTCTCAGGCTTGCTTTCCCGGTAGAATTGACCTTTGCACAGAGCTTCTACTTCGGGAATCGAAAGAATTCTCTGCTCAGAGACTCACCTCTCGGCCTTGTCTCATAGTTCTCCTGGATTTACTCTATAAGTCACTTCATACCAGTCTCTCTTTCAGTATCAGTATCAGCACCAATATATCATGCATACCTTTCAGCAAATTTGAGGGAGCTATTTATAGGCGATACCTTGGCTCTTTGAATTTGTGGTCCCCACTGTTTAATTTTGATAGTTCCTGAAATGGCGGAATAGGCAGTTTCTTTCTGTTACGCGATAAATCCGTCAGAAATGCACAATTAAAAGCTAGACACTTGTCAGAATCATCCGCAAATGCGTTACTCTTCACATTTTCGATCGATCGCCGTATGCGGTGTTATTTTTTATTACTGCATGCGGTTGAAATTGCGCTGTTCGCTAAAGCTCAAGATCGATTGTCGCATGCGCCTTCATTGCGTAGATCATTTCTTCGTTCTTAATTGATGGGTGCATGTGATGTAGATGCGTTGTTTATTTTGTCTTTGAGCCATTAACGCATGTGGTGACCTATTTCCTGCAAAACAGAAACTGAAACATTCTATCTCGCCATTGCAATGGTGTTAATGAGTGTGTTTACGACATTTCATAATTTTCGTATTTCTTAGCCAATTTGTATACTATCAATGCAACTTTCCTTTTTTTTTAGCCTCAATATCTAAATAAAACAGCATAAATAACTTTTATTTCTACAAGTTATCAACTTGCATCTCACCTAAATGACCATAATTAACATGACCTCAATCCTGAGTGTTTTGGGAACTTTTACCTTTGAGAGTGGTCCCTTGATTAGTATGGGTGAGAGTGGCCAGATTGTCAACTCAACATGTATACCTTTTGGGGGATTTGTCTGATTTGGGAGCTGGGAAATTACACAAGATGGAATTCACTCCTCCATCGAAACAGGGGTAAGTAGATAGATTGCTTCTTTAAGGGCTGATTCTGGGTCTTGAACATAGTGGCCACAACTTCTTTTTGGAAGAGAGAACTCGGTCATAGTATGACTATGACTTATATTCATTAGAGGGATCAGTGGTACTTAAGAAGATAGATGTAACTACACGTGCATAACGGTATATTTTTTGGGGTCGATGCCCTAAACTCTTCTTGGGTCCTGTAGTTTGTAAACACAATATTGAAAAAATTCTTATGATGTAATCATTTATGATATTTTTCTTCACTGTTGTCCATAGAACATTGGATGTTTTAATTGCTTTACTACAAACCAATAAACTAAGATCCCTGGTTGTCGTTGTAATTTAAGCATGTATGTGGAGACATGCAGGTGGATCACACCTTAAGTGATAACCAAAATGGTCTATAGTATATGGATATAAAAGGGAAACCTTATTCTGGTAACGCTATGAATGTGGTCCGCTTTGTAGATTGAAGCTCCAACGATACTTGAATAATTAATTAAACACTTTTAATTAAATTATTCAACATCCATTAACTGTCGGCCACTCCATTAAAGACCGACAGCTGCAATCTTTGTACTACAGATATATTTTTATGTCCATAGGATATAACCAGTCAACAGTTCAATGACCTTTCACAAATTGCTCGTAAGTACAACTATTAAAAAATTACCGTTTTTCCCCTATAGTTACATCTAACACCTTAAGCACCACTAATCCCTCTAATGAACAATAAGTCATAGTCCAATTATGACCAAACTCCTCCCAGGCCAAGAGAGGGTGTAGCACCACATTATTTAAGCCCCATAATAAGCTCTTAAGAGAGTAATTTATTTACTTACCCCGATTTTTGTCAGGAAAAAGAGTGAATTTCGTCTTGTGTAGCTGTGTTCCAAACTTTCCAATCAGAAAAATTATGAAAATGGTATGTTTATTGAGTCAGTGATCTGGCCGCTTTCACCCATACAAATCAAAGGACTGCCTTCATAGGTAGGAGTTCACAACTCACTCAAGATTCAAATAATGTCAATTATGGTCATCCTAGTAAAATGTAAGTCTCCATTATGAACGACGTTATATAATGAGACTAGTCATTTCGTGGTTCGGTCTTATACAAACTTCTTTGTATAGAATACCTCTACTCACACATCTCCACATGAGTGATTAGGATCGGATCATTTGTAGTACTTTACAACAATTGTAACATCTACAAAGTGTGTCGTATTCATAGTGTCACCAGGAGAAGGTATCCAGCCTTATCCATCTACTATAGACCATTTAGGTTATCACTTAAACATGATCCACATGTATATCTATACATACATATTTAAGCTACAGATGATGACCTTAGATATTAGTTTATTGGTTTTTTGGTTTAATTCTACTAAATGTCAAATAAAACATCTCATATTTTATTAATTAAATAAAATGTTTGTACAATACAATTACAAACTACAAAATCCTACAAGATTTAGGGCATTAACCCTAATAATTCAAAATTAACTATATACACTATATTAATTGTATCATATACAATTTACATATGTTTCTCTAAATTAATTTGAATATTTCAAATTATTCTTTAAAAAATTTGGTCCTTGTTAATCCATATTGAGCTAGCAGACCTAATGAACCTATAAATTATCAGCTTCAATGATCCAAGATTAATTAATTAAACCCTTTAATTAGTTAACCAATATTTATTTACTATATGGCAAACCACTATAGATCCATATTTTCGCTCTTATGTACTGTAGAACATGTTGCATCCACGGATGTAATCATGATGCATAAGTCGATCATTCACGAGTTGTAAATAATTACATCTAGGTCAAATGTCCATTTTACCTTTGTAATTAGCTTTGTATCCTTAACTACCACTTATCCTCTAAGGAACAATTTGTTTATGGTCTAACCATAGACCAAGTCCCTTTTGGGCCAATGAGAGGATAAAGATCTACTGTTCAAGACCTGGAGCTAGCATTTAAGAAAATTACTTATCTACTTACCCTATACGGGAATGAGCGAATTCCATATTGTGAAGTTATATTCTCAGCTCCTCACTCATCCAAGTCCCCAAATGAAGGAATCGAATCCCAATATGGAAGCGTGTGAACATCAGTGTCAATGATTTCGATTTTGAAAAAAAAAAAAAAAGAAAAACATTAAAAAAAAATACAATATAGGCGAATGCATGCTTTTACAGGAGAAAAAAAATCTACCTTTGAAAACCGTCTTCAACTTAATTCCGTCCCATATGAACTCCTACATACAACAAACTTTTTCGTCAAACAAGATCCAACAAGACATTATTACTGGTATTAACTTGCTATTCTCAAGAAAGAACGGGATGGTAGGATCCAAATGTTTTGGAAGGAGAAAATGATTTTATAGAGGATTTTTTTGTAAAATACTTTTTTGAGAGAGAGAGAGCTTTTTTTTTTTATTATTTTTAGAAAAAAAAAAATACCATTTTAGGTTTTGGGTCTAGTTTCTATTTAGTCCTTAAGTTTTGATTTTGGTTTTAATTTAGTCCTTAGGTTTCAAAATGCTACAATTTTACTCTTGACATTTAAAATTTGCCTCAATTTAGTCCATATATCTCGAGGTTCACACTTTTAATCTCAATTTTCATTAAATACTCATTTTCCGTCTCTTGGAGTCAATTTATGTTAATAAATTAAAAATCGTTAAAAGAATTATAATTAATTAAATTTCACTATTTTTATCACTTTTAAAATTAACTTTAACATTTCACTTCTAATTATTTTTAATTAATTAATAGAAATTGATATCGATGATTGAAAGTAAGTATTTAATGAAAATTTGAAGTTAAACAATCTTGAAATCCATTGAATAAATTGAAACAAAATTCAAATCTCAAAGGTGAAATTGTAACATTTTGAAACGTATAGACTAAATTGAAACAAAACTCAAAACTTAAGAATTAAATGCGTAACATTTTGAAACCTAGGGACCAAAAAAGCATTATTCTTTTTTTAGAACTGAGAGAGGGCACCTGGAATTAATTCAACGTCATATCCTCTTCTAAATCTCAAATAAGTGAGAGAGGGAGTTAATTGGAGTCAGAGTTACAACTCCCCTCCACTAACTTGTTGGATAACTCCCTATGAGAGTTATTTTATTTAAAAAGTTTATTTAATTTATATATTAAATTTAATTTAATATATAACTAAATAAATAACAATAATTAATCAATAAGTTAAATATCACATATTTAACTAAAATTATATTTGAATCATATTCAAATATAATTCTCTTTCATAACCCATAGTTTTGATATGAATCTCATACACATTAGTTTTAACCAATAGTTTTATAATATATATCTCTCTTGTATTATAAAGTTTAATTATGAATCTCATTCAAAATTAACTTTATATTATAATGTATCCATATACATGATATTTAATTACATCTCATACAATTAATTTATTTTCCCTTATTAATTTGAATTCAAATGACTCAAATGCTAAATGATTCTTGTTTTATCCTTAGGGACTATGTGGGGTGTGGTGTTGAGATATGATGTCTGGACTGTAGAGTTTATATCTCTATGTTTGGGTACAGAGTTTAGTTCATATGTCTGGGGTTCATATATATTCTACTTTTATTATTATTATTTTCATTTTGAAACTCTTTTATTCAATAATTCTACCCATATTTGATTGAATAAAATATGGCTTCCATTTTTTTCTTTTAATTTTTAATGTTTTTCTTTGTTTCTTTCTTTTTTTGGGTAATAAACAACAATTGATCCACTATATTTCTTACAAGAATATGGTTAAATAAAATGGAAAACCAAAGAGAGATAAAAACTTTTAGTTTCTAATTTTTCTCCATGAATTTCAACATCTTTCTTCTTCTTCTTCTTCTTCTTCTTCTTCTTTTTTTTTTTTTTTTTGTCTTCTTGTTGTTGTTGTTTTGTATTTTTTCCCTATCGTGAATTTTTTTAAAAATTGAATCTCCTCCATTATATTAACAGCTAATGGAATTCCACCACATTTTTTTTTTGAACAATTTCACTTTTAATTCCTCCAAATTTGGAGGATCATCAGAGAACGAATCTCCATTTTTCACTATTTCTCGCTAGAGAATGTTCTAAGAAAAATCTCTATTCTATGGCTTTTCTTTATTATTTGTTACATACTTTTCAACTATATACATACTCTCTAAATATTCTTAACATTTACTTAACATGTGAATTCAATTAAATAAAAATGTATTTTACAAATTTCTAGATATAAATATTGCACTTATTGTAGAAAAAATACTATTACTTATATAATCAATAACTCTATAATATACTTTAATAGTCATCGATCTAATAATAGTTTGAAGTGGTTGTTGAAGTTGATTATTGAAGATGATTTTTGATTAAGTTTGTAGTTGGAGGTGGTTGTGGAGCCCAAAGTTGGTTGCATAAAGATGATATTGGAGTTGGTCTCCTGAGTATGTCATCGAAGATGGTTGTTGAAGCCTAAGTTGGTCGTCAGAGTTGCTAGCTCAAAAGTGGTCATTGAAGGTGATTTTTGCTGAAGTTTCCAATCGAATAGTCAAAACCTAGAGTTAGTTGCACGAAGGTAGTTGTCGGAGTTGGTCATCATACTTTATTGTTAGAGACTGAAATTGGTTGTGAGAGTTGGTTGCGTGAAGGTGGTCGTCGGAGTTGGTCACAGGAGTTGTCATTGGAGGTGGTTGTTGATGTCGAAATTGGTTTTCGGAGTTGGTCATGTGAAGTGGTCATCGGAGTTGGTTGGTAGAGTTTTCATCGAATATAGTTGCTATACTATGAAATTGGCCGTCGAAGTTGGTTTCGTGAAGGTGGTTGTCAAAGTTTTCATCGAAAGTAGTTGTCAGAGCTTGGAGTTGGTTCTCATAAAGTGGCAGCAATCGTTATGGATGGTAGCCAATAGGTGGAGCCATTGAAAATATTGGAAGAAGTGAGAGTTGAGGTGAGTTGTGGTGAATTGGTAAAATATACCAACTCAACTCCATCAACATCTAAAGTTGGTAGGTTGTGAAACATTGAGTTGGTATATTATACTAACTTAACTCAACTCATGTTGCTGAGCCAAACATCCTTTTAGTGAGCTAGTAATGGGACCTGATGAACCTACAGATTAGAAACTCTACTGATACGAGATTAATTATTTAAACTCTTTAATTAAGTTAATCAACATTAATTAATTGTGAGTTACCATACTAGAGATCAACAACTGCATTCTTCACACTGTAGATATATTTTTATATCCACGAATATAACCATTACCAGTAAGTCAACCCTTTACGAACTGCTTGTAATTACAACTGGGTCAAATCGTTTTACCCTGTAACTACCTGTTACTCCTCAAGTACCATTGATCTCTAATGAACAATCAGTTTATAATCCAGTAAATCCCCCTCGAGTCAATGAGAAGGTGATACCTCATTATTCAAGAACTGGAATCAACCCTTAAAGGAGCAATTCATCTACTTAATTATCCTAAAGACATGAATGAGAGAATTCCATCCTATGTAGCTTTGTTCCCAACTCCCTACTCGAACAAATCCTCAAAGTGGTAGGCATATTAAGTCGACATAACTGGTCACACATACAAATCGAAGGACCGTCCTATGAACTCCATATATTACAGACCTTTTAGGTTATTACTTGACTATGATCCACCTGTATATCTACCACATACTGTTCTAATTACATACAATAACATTAGATCTTAGTTTATTGGATTTAGTTCTAAACAAGTAAAATAACTCTTTATTTTATTAATTAAACAATTTATTTATACAAGATTACAAACTACGAGATTCACAAAATTTAGAGCACTAATCCCAACACTAAAATGGTAGGCTTATTGAGTAGGTGACTCGGTCCACTCTCACCCATACAAATCAAATAACATGTCCTCACAAGCAGAGTTCATGACTCACTTAGAATTAAGATCAAGTTACATATGATCATCATGTGAAATATTAATGATTTTGTGGTCCCGTCTTATACATACTTATTGTATATGATGCTCCCACTCACATGTCTCCCACATGAACAATTTGGTTCACATCGTTTGAAATAATTACAAAGTGGGTTGTATCTATAGCATTACCATGATAAGACATCCTAGGAGAACCGGTCGATAACAAACTCACGAGAGACCTGCAATGACGATGAATAAGTACAAATTGCCCATGTCGACAATAATTATTTTAAATTAATAATAAACTATTTTTGCCCTCATTATTTATTTTGTCTATGTTTTACTGTTTTAAAATATCTAGTATTATTGATTCATTCATGTGATACACGCTACAAACACAATCATTTTCATTTCTATATTCAAATGGCAACAAATATGCCTTTTATGATTGATTTCATATTTAAAATTTGTAACATACTTCTGTTTTCTTTTCTGCCATCAATCAACTCATTAGTCACATTCTATCTGTATCACACCATTTTTGTATGGTAAATTAAAGATGATTTATAGTTTTTTAAATATTATTTTGATCTATATATTTTGTTTGATTTTAGTTTTTTATTCTCAAATAGCAATAATAATTGCTATACTTGGAATAAATCTTAAATTTGGTTTCTCAAAATTAGCTTAATAATTAAAAATAATTTTCATAGTGAAAATGTAATAGATACTATAAAAGTTTTTGAAAATTTAATAATAAACTAGTAGTAGAGACTAAATTTAAGATTTAAAGTACAAAAACTAAAATTAAATATTTGAAATTTCACTTGACTAAAGTCGAACAAATCTCAAAATACATAAATCAAAATAATTTTAATTTTAAGAATAGTTTACAGAGGTTTAAGTTTATGTTTATTATGTCCATAAATTTGAAAGTATTTAAAAAGTTCTTAAACTTCTAACCTCCATCAACGTCATTTTTTAAAATTAATCTATCTAATATATATGTAGATAAAGTTAAGTCATAGATTTTTATTTTTGTGTAGATGTTTTTCCTTTTAAAATTTAAATAGTATAACAATTTATTAGAAAAAATTTAAAAATTTATTTGACATAGAAAGAGGACTTGTGAAACCCTTTCTAAGTTTCATAAATTTATTGGACACAGAGTTAAAACTAAAAAGTATATTGGATAGTTTTAAAGTTAAATACCAATCAATTAAATACAAAGTTGAGTGTAACGGTAAGAGATTGTTTGAAAGGTTTGAATGTAATTAAAATTATTTGGAATCAATAGAGTGTTAGAATGAGTGAGGAATTGAGGATGGACTAAAAATAGGATCGTGAAGCTGGAAAGAGGATAGGTTGAAAATTATGGGAACGGAATGAGTTTGATATTACAAATTATATCCAAAATGTTTAATCCAAACACGAATTTTAGATAATCACATTATATTACAATCTCATTCCGTTATGATGACTCAAAAAGTTCTTAAGTTCTTCGTCTAAATTTGTAATTTAAGTTATAAAATGCTTTCTAGAAAAGTTAGATTTAATTGTTTTTTTAAATTGCTAATCAATCATGAATGTTCAATCAAACAAACAAAAATATTTTTTCTGAATATATTAAGCATATGATAAAATGACATATTTTTAAATGATAAAAGAAAAAAGTTTATGTTTGCAATAAAACAATGTATACACCGTTGAGAATTTATCATTTGTTGTCTATTTCAACATTTTTTATTTTTAAAATTGACTGACATGGAATATAATATATATAATTATTGTAACTTACATATACTAGTGAAAAAAACACCTATGCACGTAGAATCTTGTAGTCTTTATCATAAAAATTTTAAAATAAATAAATTATTATAATTTTTAAGAGTTAGAAAATGTGACAATTTTTATTTTATTTTTTTATATTTTCATTTTTCATAAAACAAAATATTCTATAGTGTACAGTCCCAAACAATTTTTTGTTTTTGTTAGTAATTACTTGAGGAGAATAATAAAGAGAATTTTATGAAAAATTAAGAATTAATTAGTAAGACAAATATTCTCTGCTATAAGCCGTAAAATTTGTAACTTTAATTTAAAATAGTTAAAAAAATGTTTAATTCTTGTTTATATCATTTTTTTCATAATAAACATTATTTAAAGTTTGGTTTTATATCCCAAAATTTTATGAAAAAAATTAATACGATAGAATTTTAAAATTATATTTTGATTTTAAAAAACCAATACAATACATGTAAATATTTTAATTTCAAAACTAATAACTTCTTTTAGAATTAGTAATCTCAATTTTCTTAATTGTTTTGAAATATTTATTCTAATTTTTAAGTACAAAATCAAGATTTTTAACTGACTTATGCACGTGTGTGTAGGATTTAAGTCTTTGAACTTTTTTAATGTATAAATCTACTTATAAATTTGTCTCTTTAAAAGATGTTACTTTTTTTCCCTAAATTTTTGCTATATGAAACATCTTTTTAATCAAGAACATAATAAAAGTATTTAGTTTTTTTTATTTATTTTATATATGCATTTCATATCTACGTAAAAAGAAGCATATATTTGATGTGTAACCACTACCATCTAAATAGTCACATCTCATTGACATTATTTGCATAAATTTGTACTCATCAAAGATATATATTCAAAGAGTTGCGTCTTGCCAACACCAATTGCACTTATTCTACATAAAACTTTAATTTTTAAATAGATAAATATATTTTGTGAATTAAAAATTAGAAATGTCACATATATTATCTTTCGAATGGATACCTACATTTGAAAAGGCTCATTCTGTTAATAAAAAGTGTAATATAGTAATAGGGGTGAGCAACTGTCGGTTTTGTTCTTTGATCTTTTTTTTAAAAAAAATTTGTCGATTTGGAATTTTCTCAAACTGATACCAACCGACCCTTCTCCTTCTCCGATCGACCAACTTCGGTTCGATTGGTCGGTTCAATTTTTCCATCTATCATGCTCATCCCTATATAGTAATTTATTAAAAATAAAAGGGCAAAATAGGTATATAAAATTTATCTACTTCTAGCCCATTTTAATATATAGAATATATTAAAAAAAAATAAGTAAATATGAATCTAAACAAATCAATGTAGATACCTTGTTGCCGTAATGCCTTGGGAATGCCATAAAATCTTATCCAAATATATTGATTATTCACCTTTCGACAAAAAATCAAATGAATATAAAAATTATTCCTACAAAAATATAATCAAATGAAAATTGCTAATAAAAAAACACAAAAATGTGTATCTAAAAAAAAAAACAAACAACAACTAATTTGTGATTCCAACACATTCTAAAACATTTACAATGCACCTGTGCAACGCAAATCGTAAAAATTGCAAGACCATTAACATTTTATCCAAAAAGTAATTCGGACAAAAATAAAAGATAGGAAAAGAGAACATGGAATTATCATTTTGAAATTCATCCTTAATATTTCATTTTGGAATTTTCACTTGATCATATCAATTGTGACATAGATTTTAGAGTCACATGCTCTTTCCGGTCCCATTTTGATATCTAGTAATTTAGAAATAGTTACTTATTAACAACTAATAAAAACAAAATCCTACAAAGACTTAGGTGGTTATCGTAGAAGGGATAGAGTCTCTTTGCAGAAGGTTATTTCGATGAAAGGATTTAATTGATGAGGGTTTAAGGGATAGAGTCACGTATGCTTTTCGGTATCATTTCGATATCTCAAAAGATTTTAATCGAAGAGTAATAGATAGCGACAAGATGAGAATCGTTAAAAATTGTAAAGACAAAAAAAATTTAGAAAAAATATGCACTTATTGTCCTTTTTAATATAGTAAGCATAGATTATATGCATTTTATAAGTCATTCTATTAGAAGACAAAATGGAGTGGGGTTGACAAGTTAACATCAAACAGTGTCCAAATAAATTGGGTTATCTCATGATCCATCACTGGCAACGAATTTGCAATATTCTAAGTTGGGTTAAAATATAATTTTATTTCCTAACATTTAATTCATAAACTTCAATAACTAATAATTTAGTTGATCACAATGATTTAGTCTCTATCATAAAAATTATAGATAAGATTCAATAAAATTGTTTACATGTTTAAATGGATAAAATTGATGGTAAATAAGAATCAAATTTATTAATGAACTATAAAGACCAAATCATTATCTAATAAAATTGAGATTTATCTTTGAGGAGATGATTTTAGGATAAGAGTTAGAATGTTGAATTTTAAAGTATAGAATCTAAATTATTATATGATTAAATTGATAAATTTAAAAATTTATGACTCTTCATCCTCTAAAATTCAATTATTAAATTGTCACTTTTATTTTTAAAAAAATGATTAAAAAAAATCAAAAGTGCTTCCTGACCTAAATTATATATATTATTCTACTATGAAATTGATTAATTGCATTAGAAAAAAGAAATACCCAAAATAATACATCAAACACAATTGAAATTCTAGTTTTACTAAATAAAATTATTGGGTTGTTTTTTTAAAAAAAAAACTTTCCAAGATTGTATCTCCTAAATCTCTCAACTCCCTATTTTCATGTTTTAGCTAATTTTTTAGATATAAAATTTATTTATATGTCTGTTATTTTAAAAATTTTAGATATATTTAGGTCCCATTTGATAAGTATTTAGTTTTTTTTTCCACATTTTTTACAATAACTTGCATATTTTTAAGTACAATGGTTGAATTCTTAGTCAAATTCTAAAATAAAAACAACTTTTTGAAAGCTACTTTTTTTAGTTCTCAAAATTTAGCTTGGGTTTTTAAACCATGGATAAAAAGGAGATAACAAATGAAGAAATTTGAAGGTGGAAGTATTGTCCATAAGCTTAATCTTCAAAAACAAAAATAAAAACAACCTTATTTTTTCGTTACAATAAAAATATGAGAATTTAAACTACAAATCTCTTGTCACTATAATATTCCTATGGCAGTTGAACTATATTTATTCATATAAATATTTTTAGGGGCTGGAGCACTGAGATGATATAGGATGTGGGAAGTTCTAATGTCTAGAGAGTTCTAATGTTTAGAGAGTTCTGATCGAGTATGTTCAAGCACTGAGATGATATACGATACATGGAAGAAAAATGACGATGAGATATGAAACACGTTCCAAAAATGGATGACGATGAGATATGAAACACGTTAAAAAAATGGACACTGAGATGATATAGGATGTGTGAATATACCATCTACCATCTCATGTTAGGCCCCAAAACAGCCTCTTAGATTTATCATATACAAACTAATTTTAAGTTGATGATGATTGTTATAAAAAAAAAAATTTAAAAAAAAAACTTGCTTAAAAATGATCAATGGGACTAACGTTCTCAAACTAGTACCTACTCTTGTGTCTAAATTATGAGTTTTTCTTTTATAAAAAAAATTATTCAATGGTGCTAGAACCCACATAAATATTAGAATATGACGTGACAATAAATTAATAGAAATAGTATCTGATTAAGGTTAAGTGATGAGGAGAATATTTGGATTATTTGTATAATTTAATAAATATTAGTGTAGATGTCAAACTCTTAAAAATGATTAGGCTTGACATGTAAAGAGTAAAATTTAAAAATTTCCACGTATTCATCATCTCTTTCACCTTTTTCCCAAATGAATAAAAATAGAAATCAAGAAGATTACAAGACTGATCCATCTTATATGGAGAGCCAAATCATGTTTCTCCCTCAAATCAACTCAAAGTATAACAAATCAAAAAACATCTCTCTCTTTTATATTACATGAAACTCTCTACATTCAAATTCTTCTCATTTTTCCACAAGAAAAAAATGAAAAGAGAAAAGAAATTAAGAAACACATCTCGTTGATGAAGAATTTGTTTAGATTAACTTTCTAAAAACGGGTTTCAAACCACTTTTGTAAGTGTTTAGAAAGTTATTCTAAACCAACACGAAACCAAACCTGCTTGGAAGGAAATAGAGTGTTTGTTAATGGTAGCTAGAAACAGTGACTTTGGCCTGAGGACCTTCCTGAATGTAGATAAAAACACATTCAGAGCCAGGTTGAAGCACTCTTAGCCACGTTGGAAGTTCGTAAATCCCTTTATGTTCTGTTGGAGAGAGTCCCCAAATGGGACCTGAGAGATTTTCGAGCTGGAGTCTTAAATTGTTGATTGACTTTCCTGATATGTTCTTGATCTTCACTTGGTGCCTGTAATAACTTTCCTTGTTTACCGTCCATGTACTCGTTATTGTGTGGATGAACTCCACTGGGCTCCCTATAAAATATTCACAAGTACGTGTTAAAGAATGTGAAGAAATATATCAGAGTTCTTATCATCTTTATTTTTAATCGTCGATCCAACATAGTTTAGTGAATAAGATGTCAATTATCATCTATGAGTCAATGATTTGATTAGTCACCCAATAGTTGTAGAAAAAAAAGAGAGAGAGAGATGTCTTAAGTTTTCTTTTTAAGTTGGTTGGTACGTTAAGATGGTAATTAACAAATAGAGTTAAGAAATTTTGATAATATGTGGACGAGGAGAATCAAACGTCTAATCTTTGAGATAATTTTTCTATAAAATATCTTGTGATAAGAAAGAAATTTATGATTTTTTTCTCGAACAATTTGTAAGATGGAAGAATCGAACATCTAATCTTAAGGTCTTAAACTAATCAAAAGTTACTTGACAGAACTAACCGTAGTTAAACTTAGCAAAAAAATGTCCCAAGTAAAATAATTTTGTATTTGACATGAAAAAGTTAAGAAATGGTCTTCACAAAAATAATAATATGAAAGAGACATTGAAAATAAAAAGTTTAATTGCAAGTTTAGTTTCTTAATTGAGCCCATAAACTTAAAAAAATATTTGAGTTCCCGAACTTCCAATTTTGTATATAATATGACTCCAAAAACTTTGGAAGTTTTTTAAATTAAATTATTTATTAAACGTGAATTTGATCTATATTTTTAATAAAATTCAAAACTTTATTGTAAACCTAACAAACAAAAGCTATTTCTTCGGTTTCTATAAAATCTCATTTGGTAATTATATTTTTTTAAAAAAATTAAATCTATGAACACTGTTATCTACCATTTTCACCAATAATTTTAAAAAACTAAGTCAAATTTTGAGAATTAAAAAAAATTATTTTCAAAAAATTATTTTTGTTTTTAGAATTTGGCTAAAATTTCAACCATTATAAAGATTCAAATCATTGTAAAAAAATATAAATGAAATAAGCTTAATTTTCAAAAATAAAAACAAAAAAACCAAATAATTACTAAATAGAACCTAAATTTTTAGCCAAATTTAAAAAATAAAAACAAAATTTGAGAAACTCTCCGGCTTTTATTTTCAAAAATAAAAAACAAAAAATAAAATGATTGACCACCTAAATTTTTTATTTTTGAACTTCATAAACAAAATAAACACAAATTTAAAAATTCAAAACTAATTTTATAATTCAACTAAAATAAAATTAAAATTAAGATGGATAAATTAAGGAAATGAAACAGTTAATAGAAAAGATATCCCCTGCTTTTTCAGCTCACCTGCAGATACAGGGGCATTCCCGTCATGGGATTCATTTTCAGGTTTCACCGGCGGCTTATTTCCCCGTGATCCTGTTTTCAACGGACAAACATAAAATCAGCAAAGAAATTCACAAAAACAATCTCAAACCCTAAAATCAAATCCACCTCTGAAATTACCAGGAATGGAATCACCATTGACGGAGCTCTGCAACTTGGAGAAGAGACCAATCAGAGGAGCACAAGCGGTAAGAGTAGGCTCAGACTGTTCATAATCGGATCGATCGTCATCAAATCTGTCGTTCTTGTCGGGACCGCCGACGAGAGCGCCGAGAAGAATGTTAGGGTTTCCTTGAGGGCGATGGTACCAGAAATCGAAGCCTTGAACGCAGCCGATTGGAGAGGGATTAGTGAAAATTGAAGCGATGGAAGAGGCTCTGTGGTGGAGTTTTTGGGGGAATTTGGAACCGTAGCCAATTAAATAGCTGAGGGAGTTAGGGTTTTTGCCGAGGATGTAATCGATTTGGGATTGAGCGAAGTTGAGGAGATCTTTAGGCTGGAAGACGCCGTCGGGACAAGTGAGCTTCGCGTTGGCATCGGAGAGGTAGTCGGAGTAGACGGCCATGAGGAATGAGGCGGCGGAGACGTATTGCATATTGTTCCATTGGTGGGCGTACATCAATCCGCCTGCGTTTTTTCCCCCACGAAAATCAAATCAGAAAAAAATTAATCTGTTTTCCGTTCAATTATAATTAATTAATCACTTTTAAAAATTAATTTTAAAATTTCACTCATAATTGGTTTATTATTATTATTATTTTTGTCAAATATGCAAGTGTGAGAAAACCAACCATCTAATTTCAAGTTTAATAGGATAAGCACAATGAAGACTAAAGTTGGTAAAAAATTAAGGTAAAAAATGTAAAATTTAAAATCTAAAAACAGAAGTTAAAATTGAAACAAAATCTAAATTTTAATGGTAAAATTATAAATTTAGAGAGTAAATTAAAATAAAATTCAAAATTTAATGATAAAAAATGTAACATTTTAAAAAATAGATACTAAATGAAAATTAGACTTAAGATGTAATGACCAAAAAGAAAAAGATATTTTCTCAATTTAAATTTGCATATATTGGACACTTATACATATTCTAAATTAGATAAACATAAATCGTAGGTTCCGCTTGGTAACCATTTGATTTGTAGTTATTTTCTTTGAAAAATTAAGTTTGTAAACAATATTTTTATCTCCAAATTTCTTTATTTGTTATCGACTTTTTGCCAATAATTAAAAAATCAAGCCAAAAATTGAAAAATAAAAAATACTTTTTAAAAAAACTTGTTTTTTTTTTTTGAAATTTAACTAAGAATTCAATCATTGTACTTGATGTAAATCATTGTAAAAAAAAAAAAATGAAGAAATTAGCTTAATTTTCAAAAACCAACTACTTAATTTTTTTTTTTTTTTTAGAAAGCTGAACTTACAAACCTCAAAGTTATCAAACATATGATTTAATCCTTCTACTTCCTATCTGTACATTTATTTATAACTATCATCTAACAACTTTAATACTTCATGTTTTAACAAATAGATCAGAGTAACAATCTAGTAGTCAAAACGACCATAATTCAACTAGCATTCGAAAGTATTATTGATTATGAGTTTTATGGTTCTAATCTCCTTAATAATAGTTCTACTTCTATTTGAGATTAGAGGTTCGATTTCTCTACTCCAGTATTTAATTATAATATCTTTGTAAATAATAATAATAATAGTTCTACTTCTTTTTGAGGTCTACCCTCATACAAAAATTAAAAACTTAAAAATTTATATGGAAGTATTTGTGCTTACCAGGAGTTTTATTGATGTTGAATCCATCATTCTTCTGAAGACAGGCACAAGCAAAATAGTCAGCTTTCGCCTGATATTGCCTCAACGTTGACTCATAACCACCGCCCCGTCCTTCCAACAGCACCTAATAAATCAAATAGTTTCCATTAAAAATCATTTGAGAAGAACTTATTAGGCATTTGATTTAAGGGAATTTACCATGGGTGACAAATCTAGAATGTATAATGAGGAACATGCCTTTAATATATGGAGAATTGTAGATATGATAAAATTTTCAAATTTAAATTTCCATTTATTCGGTATTCCAGTTTTTCCTTTTTAATAAATCCATGTTTTGTGGTATATGAGTCAACTATTATACCAGATTTAAAGTATATCAGTTGTGTATTTTTCTCCATTGATTTGAATACCTTTTGCATCTTTCGTTTGTAGCAATATGAATTATTACTTACTATAATTTTTGTATTCGCTACATTTTTTTTATCTCTCTTGTAGTTCCCCCTTTTTAATGATGTTTCTTTCATTTTTAAATACAAATGTACAATAGGTCAGAGAAAATCAATCTAAAGTTCACTAACACTCAGTTTAGTATACTTGTTTTAACAATTTAGTCGTGTTTGGAATAACTACAGAAAAAGTATTTTTCAATAAAATCATTTTTATGATCCTTTTTAAAATAATTAAATACCGTGTATCAACGAGCAATGCATCTAGTGTATCAGACATATACTAGTAGTATATTAAGTGTAAATCGATAGTGTATAAGGATATCGAGTATATCAAGTGAGTTGAACTTGCTTTTTATTATTTTTGCAGAGTAATAAGTCTAAACTACAAATCTAATTTTTTAAACTTATTTTACCAAATTTGTAACAAGCCCTTGATTTAATTTATATTCAAAGGAAAAAATAAAACTTAAATATGAATTAAGTTTTACCTTAGTTAAAAGAACTTGAACGCCGGCATATTTGTTATCCCAAGAGAACTCTTTCATTGCCCATCCAGTTCCACCAAACGACACCGCTTTATCTACCGTGTACTTCAAGTAATATTCGTCTCCGGTAGCTCTGAACAACCACGCCGCCGCCCACAGCAGTTCATCCTTCAATTTTACAAAATAATAACTAATTAATTAATTAAGTAAATCGAAATTGAGGAATTAATCAGAGGAAAGAGGGATTCAAAATTCTTACCCAATATCCTGATGAAGTGTAGAACCCTGAAGCACATGGAATAGAATCATCGTATACACCTCTAAATGTGTCTGCAAATGTGAACAACTGAAAAAAAATATCGTGAGAAAGATAATTATATATAGTAAAAATAGTTAACTACATCGTAAACTACACTCATTTTTGTATATTATCTAATAGTTCAATCATAATTTGACGTGTAAATTTTTTTTATTTTAAATAATTTTAGTAAGATATATGCAGATGAATGTATCTAATATTATTATTATATGTGCGTCTTTTTAAGTTTAAATTTTAGGTGTTTTGTAATACTTTAATTCTTATTATTTGGATATTTTGTTTAACTATAAGCTGTTAAAATGAAGTCAACCAAAAATTCAACTCATTAGTAATTATCTAACTTTTTTTTAATTAATTTTAAAAGTAAAAAAAAAAAAAATCCTGTTTGTAACCATTTATTTTTTTGTTTTTTGTTTTTGAAAATTAAACATATAGACGCTACTTAGTACTTACTTCTCCAATTTTTTTCATTTGTTATATATTATGTACCAATAGTTTAAAAATATAGCCAAAATTAGAAAACTAAAAAATATATATTTTCAAAACTTGTCTTTATTTTTAAAATTTAGTTAAGAATTCAACCATCATAATTGTGGAATATGCAAATCACGGTTAGAAATAGGGAGGAAATAAATTTAATTTTTAAAAATCAAAACAAAAACCAAAATGATTAGTCTTAATTAATTATAAATCTTTTAATTAATAAACATTAACACTAAAAACTAAAATTCAGTATTTAATGAAAAAATTGAGATTAAAAATATAAATATTAAAAACCATCAAAATTAAAACAAAAAATGTAAAATTGTTACACTAAATTAAAATTAAACGTAAGACAAATTTTCCAAAAGGAGAAGGAATAACGATGATATCTAACCTCCTTAGCATGAACCAACAAGAGATCAGAATAAGAAGAGTTGTACGTCTTGAAAGCAATGGAAGCGGCAGCCAAAGCGGCGGAGGTTTCGCCGGCGAGGTCGGAGCCAGGATGGGACTCATCGATCTTGAAAGCGGTCCGAGGAGTGCTCATATCCTCGGGCCGCTCCCAGCAGAAGTGATCGGAGGCGCCATCGCCGACCTGTCCCCAAAGAACGTTGGGCTGAGGGTGGGCCTTGATCAAGTAATCAGTAGCCCATTTAATAGCCTTCAAAGCGTTGTCTATATGGTTGAGATGTGTAATTTCCTTGTTGAAATCAATGACTCCCCATGAAAGAATTGTTGTCACGAATGCCATTGGTAGCCCGAACTTCACGTTGTCTCCCGCATCGTAGTACCCTCCCACTAAATTCACCTGCCATTTCTCATCAAATCACTTCCATTAATGAAATCATCCATTTGAAAATTAAAGTGTAAGTTCTTTTTTTGTTATCTATTTTTTCCATTAGTCAAAATTTATAATATAGTTCAACTGATATCATAATATATTAGTAAGTTTTTTATTTGAATCCTTTTATTTCTATTATACTAAAAAATTAAGTTAATTTGTTAAAACTAACTCTCGATTTGATAATCATTTGAATTTTTAGTTTTTGATTTTCATCTCATTTTCTTATTATAAAGTAAAATAAATTGAATGTTCAGTCAAATTTTATTTAAAAGTTATCTTTTTAATTTTCAAAATTTGGTTTCTTTTTTGAAAATATTGGTAAAAAGTAGATAATGCAAAAGTATTTATTTAAATAAGCTTTAAGTTTCAAAGATTATTATTTTTTAATTTGTTGTGCAAATTGGCGCCATATAGAGTTTTAAAATAAAAAATGACAAATAACCAATTTTATTGCCCGAAACTTACTCCTTGTGCAAAACCATCCTTAAGGCCAGAGTCCCCCCGCCACTTAACACGGCGGTCCGCCGGAAGTTTACCGGACCTTTGCGCCTCCATGTACAAGAAACTCAAATCCAGAGCATCGCCGTAGTTAAATTCACCGGCAGCGGCAGCTTCAAAACAGAGCACAGCGGCGATCAAAGCCAATAAGAAGCCACGCGCCATTGTACTTCGATGATCTTCTAAGTTTTCTTTTTTTCTTTGTGAATTGAAGATTTCAAATTTTCGTTTGCTTTTTATAACAAACTGGAAATTAGCAGAAATTTGAAAAAAATTTATTAAGTGGTAGCCTTCACGTTTGTTGAAGAAGGGCTGCTTTACGACACTGTCGGATCGAGGCCCTCACGTCGTTTCTTAGTGGGGCGCAAATATGAAGTGTCGTTTCGGTATTTCTTTATTGTGGTCAGCTGTTTCATCTGGGCCGTCCATTGCGCCGGGATTGTTTTGATGGAGTTTCTATCGTTGACTGTGATCTGACTTTTTGAAGGAATGCTAATTTATTTATTGGAAATTTGGAATAAAATCCAAAGGATTTGGATTTTATTTTCTGCTTTTTAGTTCATTAGATATGGAATGTTAGGAAGCCACGTGGTGGCTTGTGTGTCGTTTGATTTGGGAACAGGGAGTAGACCGTGCGTTTTTTTTTTCTCGAGAAAAGTAGACCGTGTGATTATTTATATAAATTAATTAAAAGAATATTCTGAACTAATTAATCATGAATCAAAACCCAGGTACATGTACATTTTCTTTTTAAAATTAATTTCTTTTTAGTTCCATATACATTTTGTTAACAACAAGGGGGTATATACATTGGATTGGGAAAATTTATTGGACCAACTTAAAAATTCAGATTGGTCGAATTGACTATCCAAATAATCTGAATAGGGTCTCCAACCCAATCCAACCCTTAAAATATAGATTGAGTTGGATTAGGTTGTTGGATTATTTATTTTTTTAATTACATTTTTTATTAACTTAAAATACTTAAATTTATGTACATCACATATAAATAACTAAATTTTCATGAAACTCAAATGTTAAATATCAAATTCAAGATATCTACTACAAACTTCAAATAAACATCATAAAATATATATGAGTTATAACTAACCCAGGGTTGGGTAGTTCGGGTTGTTCGGGTCATTTGAACACCCCTATTAACAACATTGTAGCATGATATATGTAGAATCGAGGATTTGAACTAAGGTGTCTCTTGAGATACTAAGGTTGATCATCCTCCAGATTTGGGAAAATTAGTTTTAACAATTACTACTCGTAGAAACTAGGATTTTATTAAAAGTAAGTGTAAATTGGATTTTTTATAGCTAATGAAAAATTGCAATGGGTGGCAAAATAGATTAACTATTTGCAATATGCCTTTGAAGTTTGTGAATTTGCAAATATACCAAAATCCTCACTTTCAGATCTTTATTTTAATTTATTCCAATTTTACCCTTTTTAACAAATTCGCTATTTTCCCTCTCGTTTTCTTCTATTCGGATTCTTTTTCCTTTTCCAAAATTATAGAGAAAAATAAGGATCTAAAATCCAGTTGGAAGGTTGCATATAATCATGGACATCAAATTCGTCGTTGAGGATGTTGTCGCTACCTCCATCATTAATGTCGAGATTACCGATGGTGGAAACTCTGTTACTCCTCGTCATCCTCCTCTCGATGGAGCGGATTTTTGAAATTCGGCAGGGATAGGACTTTTGTTGTAAACCTCAAACCCTGTTTTTCCTATATAAGTATGTTAATTAGTGTATTAAGTGCGATTGATTTATGATAAAACTATGATTGTAGGAAAAGGGTTTGAGAAGGACAAAAGAAGAAAAAAATAATTCTAAGTGTTGAAAGCATATGACTCTCGGGTAAGTAGTTGCTTGCGCACCTAGTAAAAAGAAGGAATGTGCCTACGTGTTGAACTTAGCGTTGAAGGCTTGATGGCCAAGGAAGTATACGACAACAAAATGCATTTGTTGAGGTTAGGTTGGGTGCAAAACTTACGTGAGGCAAGGAGTAGGCGCTGGCCAAGTGATGGCCGAGGATGAGACCAAGCGTGAGCAAGGATTATGCGCAGGTCAAGCTTTGTGTTGAGGTTAGAAGGCATGGATGCATGCGACATTGGACAAGGTTGCCTTAGGCGCTATGGCAGTGTATGTGTGTGACGGTCGGGCAAGGACGTGCGTACAAGTGAGGCTATGTGATGGCCGCAAGACTAAGCGATGGCATGGGGAGGTGCAGAAGCACGCGTTGCCCGAGTATGGTACATGCATCCGAGTGAGCCTTGTGTTGATGAATATTTGAAGAATGAGCTATGCGTTGGTGATTTAAGGAAGCCCTCAGCTTAATCACCGACCTAAGTGGGTCAGCTGTCGAGGTTAAGGAAATTAAACTCATTTATTGGGCTAGCTGGCATGTTAAGTTTAAGTTGAGGCATGCAGCTTCTACTATAAAAAGAAGTTTCATTTCAGGCTTCCGGTTTAGCCAATCCTTTCGTGAAAAAGAAAAGTTTTTAAAGTTCAATTGAAAGTTGATGAATGTTGTTGATGCTCTTAAGCTGCTGGAAGAAAAATCCTACGAAATCGAGTTGATATCTAAAGATTTTCTCAAGAAGGTCAAACTCTCGGGTGTTTGAGAACAAGGTGTGAAGATTGATTGATTTCAGTCAGATTAAGAAGAATTTGAAGTTCATATTTTAAGGTAAGCAAGTTAAGACATTTTAAATCAAGCTTGTAGAAGGAAATTTTCCAAAATAAAGTTTGGAAAAAGAGTTATTCGAGCTCAAAGTTGAATATGGATATTTTGGTTGAATAAGTAGGCAGTTGCTTCAGCTGAGTAAACAGGCAACTCGACCAGCCAGGCGGAAGTGCTGGTAGATTTGCGCGCAAGGACGAGGTTGGGACTAGTCGTTGTGCTAGACGTGCGCGCAAGGGTTGTGCGAGGTTGTGAGCACAAGGTGTGAGCGAGGAAGCATGCACAGTTGCATTAGGTAGGAAGCGTTGGCACACAGGCAAGGTGCACAGCGCATATGCTTGTGAGTGAGGCTTAGCGCAAAGGGTGAACACTTATTGCTGCATCACCTAGCCATTCGACCTAAGGTATTCCTTGAGTATGCCATGTGTTGGTAGCCATGCATTGAGGGAAATATTGGCACTCACGATTAAATGTTAAGCTTGTTTTTATATGTTAGGCTCATTGGGAAGTTAATAACATTTACCAAAAATGTTTATCATTTTTACCGAACACATGCCAATAGGGGAAGCTTATCAACCCTATAAAAGACGTCCAAGATAGTGAGTGACAAACTAAGTGTTTACAAATGTTTAGTAAATGCATGTTGATTTAAAAGATTAGTTTCATACTTGTCTTCATTTCTAAGTATGATTAAAACGGTTTCCAAGCAAACTAGCTTCCAAAGATTTTTGAATGCATATTTAGTTTAAAGGTGTTTATGAAAGCATGATTTAAGTATTTCCATTCTTAATGTTCACGAGGCATGTGTTGATAGTTTTCATGCTATACGATGAATTTGATTTTAGCATATGACTTAAGGAACTTATGCTTTCAAGTATGCTTATCTCAAAGAATGAGTTTTGTGATGATTACGATGAACTCGATACAGAAGGACTTAAAAAGGTATTTGGACTCTAGTACCTAAGGTATGATGGTACTTAGTTATTACCATGTGCACGTAGGTAGAATTGATATTGGTTGTGTTGAGGTTACTCTGTACCAACTAAGGTTTGGCATTGAGGGATTAAGCAAAAGGGTTCTCTCTCAACTAAGGATTACGTCAATTAATGATTTCCAACAGTTTTATGTTTAAAGGTTTTAAGTATGAGTTTACTTGGTAGTTTTCAGTACATATATTTTATATGTTCACCCATTGGGCCAGTAGCTCACTCTTTCAAATGTTTCATTTTCCCTAGGTAGTGGCCATCTTGTTAATAAAATAAGTGTTATTTTATAAGCATATACTCAATACAATAAACTAAGATCCTAGGTTATTTTGTGTAATTTAAACTAGTATGTAGATACATACAAGTGGATCTTGTTTAAATAATAACCAAAACAGTCTGTAGTAGATGGATAAGGCTAGGTACCTTATCCTGGTGACACTACAAATATGGCCCGCTTTGTAGGTGTTACAAGTGTTGTAAAGTGTTACAAATGATCTGATCCTGATCATTCATCTAGAGACATGTGAGAGAGGGTATCTTATACAAAAAGTTTGTATAAGATAGGACCACGAAATGATTAGTTTCTTTATATAACGCCGTTAATAATAAAGACTTACATTTCACTAGGATGACCATAGGTGACATGACTTGAATCCTAAGTGAGTTGTGTACTCTTACTCATGAAGGCGGTCATTTAATTTGTATGGGTGAGAGTGGCCAGATTGCCAACTTAATAAGCATACCATTTTAAGGATTGGTCTGACTGGGGCGTTGGGAATATAGCTACACGAGACAGAATTCACTCCTTAACCGATACAAGGGCATTGCTCCCCTAAGGGCTGATTCCGGGGCATGAACATAGTGGTCACTCTCTCCTTTGATCCGAGAGGGACTTGGTCATAGTTGGACTATGACTTATTGTTCATTAGAGGGATCAGTGGTACTTAAGAAGTTAGATGTAAATATAAGGGCAAAACGGTAATCTTGGCCCAGTTGTACTTACGAGCAATTTTTGAAAGGTCATCGCTCTGTTGATTGGTTATATCCAATGAACATAAAAATATATCTGTAATGCGAAAAATGTAGCTATCGGTCTTTAGTGGAATGACCGGCAGTTAGTAGATGTTGGGTAGTTTAATTAATTATCCAACGATTGTTGGAGCTTTAATCTACAGGTCCATGAAGTCCCTTCTGTAGTTCAACAGGGATTTAATAGAGAATTATTTTTTAATTAATTTGAAGTGTTCAAATTAATTGAGGGAATTAATTGTATATGATATAATTAATTAAATTAATTATAAATGTGATATAGTTTATTTGATACATTATAATATAAAGTAATATGAGAGGAATTTGAATATGATTCAAATACTAATTATATGAATGAAATTCATGTAATTAAATTTAACATAAATATTATTTATATTAAATTCCATAATTATGTTGAGATGAATTAAATATTTGAATATGATTCAAATACTAATTATATGAATGAAATTCATGTAATTAAATTTAACATAAATATTATTTATATTAAATTCCATAATTATGTTGAGATGAATTAAATATTTGAATATGATTCAAATACTAATTATGTGAATGAGATTCATAATTATTTATATTAAATGCCATGTATTAATGAAAGAAAATAACACTAGATTATATTGTATTCGATACAATATAAAACTATAGGTTATATGTTATATTTGATATAACATATAGTATACATATATATAATAAAATAGTTATTATATATTATTATTAATTTAATTAAAGGGGGGAGTTACAACTACTCCATATTTTTCTCTCATCTTTTTATGTGCAAAGAGTTATGGTTGTCTTCTTCCACAAAAAGTGGACCTGATATTTGGTTCTCTGAAAAAAAAAAAAAACTCACTGCCAAAAAAAAAAAAAATGCAGAGAAGAAAGGTTCTTCTTTTCCCTTTATCAATCCTCTCTTTCCCTTTACCAAATCTAAGGCTGAGCCCATACCTCCTACAAATTCTCAAACCCTAAAGAGAATACAAGAGGCTTATTTTTAGTAGTGTCCCATTTGGGAGATCCGTTCGTGTCTTTGTTCGAGGGATTACATGAAGAAAAGGTTTCTTCAAAGGTAAAGTTTTTTCTTCTCCCTTCTATCTAATTAGAAAAGCATGTTGTAGGTTAAATTTTAATGCATAATCCTTATTTTTTTAATTCTGTAATTTTTGTAAGTTCTGTGAAAAACGAAAATTGGGACCGATCCCCGCATTGAGCTGCATAAACCTTCAATGGTTTTCCCTTCATATCTCTCCAGAGATTAGCTACCCTGCTACTCTGCCACTAAATAACTCAACTTAAAACTCAAAGACATGAGTGAAGTTTAGGTGTTTATCATAGTTATGTCCTTACTTATGTTATGTTCACGCTTAAGGACTTGTAAAGGGTTTTGGGAACCTAGTAGGTTTTGATTTCTGTAATTATGTCATATGTACAGTGTATATACTGGACCTGGTCACTCAAGTTATTTTATTAAGTTACATTCAGATTTGTTTTGTAGTAGTATCTTATATCCAGGATTGTTTAAGTAGGTTAAGAAAGTCTAGAAAGTCTAGATAGGTAGCAAGGTCCATAAACACTGCTAGGGCATTCGTCAGACCGAACGAAATCATAATGAACTCATAATGCCCATATCTCGAACGGAATGCTGTCTTGGGTATATCACCATCCTTTATCCTCAACTGATGGTATCCTGACTGAAGATCTTAAGGAAATTGGATTCGAGATTTCCATGAGTAGCGGAAGAAAGATTATTCCAAATCACAATCATGAATGAACGTACATTTACAGTCGACTTCAAACAAGCGATTATACAATTCATACAGAAATTACAGCATGAAAACTCAAATGCACAAAGGGAAAAACTATACGAACAATTGAATATGCGTCTCCACGCTCCTTGGCACACGACCGCTCAAACAACAGCAACCTCGAACGCTCGATCTACACGACCGCAACACAGCACGAACTCTTCGCACTCGTCCTCAACGATCGCCTCGGTCACGAACTCCTTAGCAACAGCACGAACGGCCTCCAGAAAACCTCGATGGTATCGAGTTGAGTCCGACACCACCAACAAAGCTACCTTGGTATTCTTGGTGTGAGAATCCAGAGGGTGGGTTCTGTTCAAACTTGGAATGAGGCAGACAAAGGAGGAAATACCGATCGCTACACAACTGGGCAAGTGGGAGATGGCAGAGACCTATCGTATAGGTCGATGCCTAATCGTTTAGAGAAAGCTATGCGATCGTCTAGCAAAAGCTATGCGGTTATCTAGCAAAAGCTATGTGATCGTTTAGCTCGGTCTGTCGCCTACAGACTCTACACAATCGTTTAGTTTGGACAAGCGATCGTCTAGAAAAACTATGCGATCGTTTAGCTCGCCACTGCACGATCGTTTAGCTCGCCATTGCACGATCATTTAGCTCACCTAGCCGTCATTCAGTAAATCCGTATTTACTTGACGACTACCGTGAGATCCATTTTTTTCGCCGAGAAAAATCTCAAAAAATTTTATCAACCTTTTTTAAACTTCTTATTCAAAATAGGAAAACCACGTTCCTTTTAAACTCATGGTTACCATGAATCCAATAACCACCCACTTACTTGGTTATTAAAGAAAAAGAATTAATTATCCAATAATTAATATTATTATAAATATAAATGATAACCAACTTATCATACTATATTTATAACCTATAGTTTTAATATTTCATCTCATGAAGCATAAAAACCATAGTTCTTTTTCTATTCCATGGTACTTAATGTAAATCTCATATACATCAATCCTCCACTAGATGTATCTCAAACATCATACCGATTATATCATATATAATCAAAATACCTCTTGTCAATTTAAACATTTCAAAACAACACCAAGAACTGATCCTCAATTGAATTCATTGAGCTACCGAGGAGACCTTATGGACCTGTAGCTCGAAGCTTCAACGGTACGTGAATAATTGACTAAACTCTTTAGTCACAGGATCCACCATCCGTTAACTGTCAGGCACTCCACTAAAGACCAACAGTTGAACTCTCCTTACCACAAATATCTTGTGTGTCCATCTTAACCAATTAGCAGTGCGACAACCCTTCACAGATCGCTCGTAAATACAGCTGGGCCAATAACGTTATACCCCTATAGTTACATCTATCTCCTTAAGTACCACTGATCCTTCTAATGAATTTAAGTCATAGTCTTACTATGACTGAGTCTTCTCTTCCAAAAAGAAGTTGTGGCCACTATGTTCAATCCCCGGAATCAGCTCTTAAGAGAGCAATCTCTCTACTTATCTCTGCTTCGGGAAAGGAGTGAATTCCATTTTGTAGATAGAGTTCCCAACTCCCAGATTAGACAAGTCCCCAAAAGGATAGGCATGTTGAGTTGGTAATCTGGTCACTCTCACCCATACTAATCAAAGGACTGCCCTCAAAGGCAGAAGTTTCCAAAACACTCGGAATTGAGGTCGTGTCACCTATGGTCGTTTAGGTGAAATGTAAGTCTCTAGTATTAATGGCGTTATATATAGAGTTTAGTCATCTCGTGGTCCATGTCTTATACAAACTCTTTGTATAGAACACCCTCGTTCGCACGTCTCCACATGAATGGTTAGGATCTACCATCTATAGTAGTTTACAACACTTGCAAATCTCTACAAAGCGGGCCGTATCCGTAGTGTCACCAGGATCAGGTATCCCACCATAATCCTTATACTACAGACCTATTTAGGTTATCACTTAAGGCATGATCCACTTGTATATCACATATACATGCTTAAGTTCACATAAGATAACCAAGGAGCTTTGTTTATTGGATGTGTATAAATGCTAGAATTAAATAACACTTATTTTATTCATTAAACAATGTGTATCTTTACAAAACAATGAGACTCCAGGAGAATTAGGACACCAATCCCAACAAGATCAATCTTTGAGAACTGTAGCTCCCTGCAAATGGTTGAACAAGTCATCAATCCTGGGAAGTGGATATTTATTCTTTATGGTCACTTTATTTAATTCTCTATAGTCAATGCACAGACGCAATGATACATCCTTCTTCTTTACAAAAAGTACTAACGCACCCCATGGTGATACATTGAGTCGTATGAAGCCCTTATCCAACAACTCTTGCAACTGGACTTTAAGTTTCCTCAACTCTGCTGGTGCCATCTTGGATGGAGCTTTCCAAATGGGAGTTATGCTTGACTCCAACTCAATAGAAAAATCTATCTCCTGCTGCGGGGGCAATTGATAACGGGCATTAATGCACGTTATTACAGCGCAAAGATATAAAACAATGAAGGATTGTGATGGTAAAAATATATAAAATTGCGTCCAAAAGCATTAAATTTATAATATTACGATCGCATGCATCCATCGCATTAAAAACAACTAACTTATGTATTTTGTGCAGAAAATACGTTGGCGCAAGGCGGAATTGCGATCCAAAGAAATTAATGTCTGAGCGCATTAAGAGATTGCGACCGCAAGGCTATACGATCATTTGCGTTCGCGAAAATCTGCTCAAGAAGGTGGCCGCATAGAGCCAATGCATCAAAGTGAAAGCTTAATAAATCACAATGGGACAAAAAGCTGATGACGGTCAATTCTGAATTAAGTTGACAAGCCATTAACGACACTGTAGCAAGTACACTCAACTTTTCGGTGATAATTATTCGGCGCATCAAATAGAGAATTAATGACATCCCATCAGTACAATCATTTGAGAAAAAAAGCTCTTCACCCTGAAGCTCTATAAATACCGAAGGCCACCTTCATTGAAGGAGTTTGGTTTTTCATTCCAGTTGAGCCATATAGAAGATAGTTAGCCCTTATTTATAGTTTCCTTATACTTAGAAGACAGAAGCAAGAGAAGAGAGAAGATGCTGGAAGATCATCCTGGTCAGCTCGAGAGAGTGCCAAGGAGCGTGGAAAATAGAGAGAGGGCCGACTCTTGCGAAAGCAAGAATATCTTTTGAGCAGGGTAGAGAAAACAGTGTAAAAGCCTTGGGAAGAAAGAAATTGCTAATAGGCTCCTTATCTTTATTTCACATTGTCATTCTGTATTTCGATTTCATTTATAGAATGGAACATGCATTTCTACATCTATTCACCCTCTTTACAATACGCATGAGTAACTAAACTTTTGAATGGGTTGAGAAGTACTTAGCTAACATGACCTAGGATCTTCATTGCATGCGATCATCTTGTCTTATGTTGCGTCCATGACCCCTTTAGAGCTACTTGAGAGAGAGTCTAAAGAAAGAACCTAAAACTTGAAAGAGCTAGGTTAGAATCTAGACTTGAGAAAGTAAGATTAGATCTGCATAAACAAGAGATAGAGACTTAGAGATAAGCTCTATTTGCCAACATGTATCGCATGCACCCTAGAAATAGGTTATGGTAGTATGCGGTCGCCTTGTGTATGTGTATGCCATTCATCATCGCATAAACAAAAATAAAGTCTTAGACATAGATCCTATAGACATCATCGCATACATCACATGCGTTCTAAAACTAGAAGCCATAGCATTTGCATTGAAAGATGACTTGTTGTTGTATGTATGTAGCATGATCGCATAACATGAATGCAATCTTAGGAAGTGTTTGCTAAAAACCTTCTCAACCCGTTTCCTTGCATACTCATTGTACTTTCGTATTATTAACTTTTTTCTCAAATCCGCCTCATAAACTTTATTCTTTAAACAATATACCAACCAACGCATTGATTTATTTGTTACCGCAAAATAATCGAAAATTACCATCGCATATTGTTTCCTTAGTCCTTGTATTTGACCCTGGGCTTACCAGGTAACTCAGTAGGATTTATACTTGGATCTTGCTGCGAAAACTTGCATGCACAATGCATATTCCACCATCAAATTCTACACCATTATTTCATGGCATTAACAACGCATCAGCAGTCCGGGAAGATCCTCTGGAAAAACATCTAGAAAGTCTCTTACTACTAGTTCTGAAGTCAATGAGACTTCAGTCTCTCCAGTGTCAACCACACTGGCTATAATACCCTAGGCTCCTTGGTCAAACAGTCTATTGACCTTTAATGCTGAAATCACTTTGGGTAGGACCACAGTCCCAACCTCCTTAAACATAAACTGGCTTTGGTAGAAGGGTTAAAGATGATCTCCATACGAGAGCAATCTATGCTGGCATGATTAGCAGCTAACCAATCCATGCTCAGTATCACATCAAAATCATGCATGTCTAGAATTATCAAGGTTACATCTAATGCATGATTTTCTATCTCGACTTGACATGCCTTTATCTTTTTAGTAGCTAACATGATTTCTCCTGATGGAGTGGAAATTGACAGAGTATACTGTAAGGGTTCTGATCTTAACATGGCATGCTTTACAAATGTTGAGTATATGAAAGAGTGCAAAGAATCGGAGTCAAACAAAACTAGAGCATGGTATCCCAAGATGGGAAGCATACCTATCACAATTGTGCCTGACTTCTCGGCCTCACGCCGAGTAGTATAAAACACTCTACCCTGTTGTTGTTGACGACTTGGGCCTCCTAAAACAAGCTTGTGGGCTGGCCCCTGATCTCAGACACGTTCCTCCTTGGGCATTTCTCTGACATATGCCCCTTCTGACCACACCGGAAACAAACTCCAACACTAGCCAGACAATGCCCCCAATGACATCTACCATAGGTTGTAGAAATCGGCTTATCTTTCTTGACAGTTACAGCTTGAGAGACCTATTGTCCCCACTGACGCGGAGCATTAACTGCATTCTGTTTCCTTTGTTGAGGCTCATGAGCCCTTGGCTCAACCTTCCTTTTCTAACCTGTAGAGGTCCTAATTCCAAGCGATTTTCTGTACTCTTCTCCATCATGGGAGTCAGCATCAATCCTCATGGCTGCCCATAGTGCCGCAACATATGTCTTGTGGTCCAAGGCATGTACCATACCTCGCAATCCACTCCTCAGACCCTGGATGAACCTCTATGTCCTTGTTACCTCGGTGGCTACCAACTTAGGGGCAAAGTGGGATAGCTTATCAAATTCTTGCTCATATTCCTCCACCGGCATAACACCTTGTTTCAAATTCAAGATCTCTGCTTGCTTGTTATATCAGGTGTTGGCTGATAAATATTTCTCGTAAAAATGTTCCTTAAACTGCTCCCAGGTCGCAAGTCCTCCACTGGTATCAATCATTTTCTCCATTGAACGCCACCAAATTTCTGCGTTGCCAATCAGCATAAAAACTACACATTGGAGCTTGTGCCCTACCGGGCACCTCATATAACGAAAAATCGTCTCAATTGAGGACAGCCACATTTTTGCTTTAGTGGGATCCTTCAATGATCTATCGAATGGACAAAGGTTAAACTTCCTGAAATCCCTTGAGTGCTTAGCTTCATGGGACAGACCCTGTTGCAACTGGGTCTGCTGCAACTGAACTGGTGGTACTTGCTCATTCTGAGCCTGGTTCTAGGCAGTCTGTTCTGCCATCGTATTACGGATCAACTTCTGTAGTCTTTCCATCAAGGAGGACGCAATGACTTCCCCAATTCTTTCATCTATTGCCTTTTCATCATCTTGAGTCATAGGTGGATTCAGAGCTGTGGAGACAGTATGGCTACCATCGGCTGCCTCTTCCTACACCCTTGGCAGGGAAGGATCCTGAACTTGTGGATGTTGCACTTGGAGGTCCTGAACCCCTCCTCTAACTGATTTTCTTGGTCTGAGCTTAGGTGCCATGTCCTGTCATGAACTCACAAATCAGCTCTCTTTCTCTGGATCTTTCTTAAGAAAACATGCTACTGAAAGATTACATCAATTAATCTCATGCATGTACTGAAAACTTTCAATAGTAGGACATACCTGGCGATGATGAGGAATCTGTTACTGGGTCACAGGGACTATCTAGACTTACGTAGTAAGTCAGTCTTCAGAACCCAAAACATGGGCTCTGATACCGACTGTAACGACCCAACCCCTAGGACTCAAGCTAAGTCGTTATTAAACACATTCATGCATTGAAGTTAAAAGGACATCCTTTTTATAGTGAAATAAATGTTAAATAAATAATGTAGCTTAAAAGATTTTTATTAAATCCAAATAATAAATTCAAATGATAGGGTATCCAAAAGTCATAAACTGAAATAAATAATTTTGGAAGCAAATCTCAACAGTAAGTTCCAAATACCAAAACTGAAAGTGAATAAAAACATAAAGAAAATCTTGAAATATGAGTGGAAGCTTAAAACTGGTCCCCAGTGACTCGTTCAAGGATTCCTCGTGTCATTCGCCAGTGTGACCTTACCCTTACCTGAAATATAAATATGAGAAAGGGTGAGTATAAAATACTTAGTAAGTAACCCCACTACTGGGGTCAGGCTAGGCATATATGTCCTCTAGATGCCTACCTTCTGTGGAACATATAAACTTCTCTAGTCCTTATGAGATGTGTATATACATGAATTACTGCATTTCATCCTACTGTAGTTAAGTATACCCACTACCTCTAGTAAGTCCCGTAGGACCCACAACCTCTAGTGAACCCTGAAGGAGATACCACCTCTAGTGAATCCCGAAGGAAACACGACCTCTGGTGAATCCCGAAGGAAAGCACCGCCTCTAGTGAATCTCAAAGGAAACACAACCTCTGGTGGATCCCGAAGGAAACCCCACTTCTAGTGAATCCCGAAAGACACACAACCTTTGGTGAATCCCGAAGGAAAGCACCACCTCTAGTGAATCCCAAAGGACACACAACCTCAAGTGGCCATCTAACTAATCAGTGAGGACACTATCACGATCTCAACGTCACAAGTATCATAGCATGGTTCTAAAATATACATGTACATACAACCCATCAACCTCAAATCAAACATACTCATAAAATAAAATATACTTTAATCATGCTAGCAATCAAACATCTTTATGTACATCTAGTCCTTTCAAACCTCAATCAATAAAGGCATACATAAACATCATGATCACTAATAATCTTCAATAAATCATAATTATCATTATCTGATTTCTTACCTCGAATTGAAATTCCAAAAAAAATTAATCCAAATAATCAAACACCAGCAGCAACTCAAATTAACGTTCCCAAACTGTGTCGAAATTGGTCTTCAAATTTATGAACACGACCTTAAAATCTTCCCAGACTTGAATCCACTTACAAAATCACGACAAAACTGAGAACAAACCCACTGGACAGCAACACCGACTTTCTTGAAACCACGATTTCAACTTAAAAAATTTAAGGATAAAATCAGTCATTGCCCAAGGCTTAAATCAATATTAATGGACATCCAAAACAACCCCAATCTTATCCAAAACAAACCAACTAATACCTGAAGTCAACTTCTCTGGCGAGACACGACAGATTCTGACGATGAACAGGGCTGCGTGGCGAGGAAGGCGGCAGACGGAAGGCTGGTTCGAACGACGCTAGTGCGGTGTGAGGGGGGTTGGGCCGTTAGGCGTCAGGCTGAAGGCTGGCTTGACCGGCGCTAGTGCGACGAGCGGCGACTAGCAGACAGCTCTGGCGCGCGGCGTAGGGCGGCTAAAGACTCACGGCTGGGACTTCGACACCGGACAGACGTGAAGCACGCGGCTGGCTGGGCTTGCGCAACCCGAAGGCGAGGGAAAAGGGGAGGCTTAGGCGCGGGTCTAACGGAGAGTGGCAGCTTCGACGCGAACTTTTAAGCAAGGAGGCGACACGGCTGGAGGCGTCAACCAGGCAAACACGTGCGACGGAGAAGACTGGAGAGGGAAACGGAACAGGGGGGTCACGTGACGAAGAGAGAGGGAAGGAGTTTGATTTTTAAAAAGAAAAGAAGATTATTTTAAATAAAGAAAAATAAACTTTATTTTATTTTATTCCCTTTTATTTCATTTTATTCAAACATTTCCTTCAACATAAGAATATATATATATATATATTAAAACTCTTTCCTTTTTCTCTTCCAATTCCAAAATCAAAATCAAATTAATTTCTTCAATTTAAATTAAATTTTTTATATTAACCTAAAAATCAAAATAATTCGACATAAAACCCAAATTTTCCTTTAAACGAACTGAATTTCAAAATTAACAATGTCCTCAATTATTAAAAAAAATGTTGAATTTAAATTAAGAACACTCGGAATGTTACAACAAAGGTAGTAATGCTGAAATCCCATTGCTTTGAAACTATGTGTTTGCATGCTTGTTACTCAAATTAATGTAATTAGAGTTTAATGATTTTGTTAGCTTCCATGTATTGCATGTTTACTTTATCACACCTTTCGTTATCAATCTTGTCATATTTTTTTGGAGTTCTAACTTCTCAAAATATGTACTAACTTTCTCTATTGTATTTAATTTAACTTTTATATATACTAGTTCGATATTACATGTATAGTGTTATGAATAAGGGACTTTGTCTCCTATAAAAATCATAAGACAGTTATAAAAATTTTAGAAGTTGGAAGGGGTAAAAATAAAAGTTATTTTATATTAATTATGGCTAATTCTGTTTAAAATATAGAGTTACTTGCAAAAATAATAATAATAATAATAATAATAATTAGGCAGGTAGCCTACACATTTGTTATTTGCGAAAAAAAGAAGAAGCAAACAACGATGCCCAACCACATATAAAAGAAAATGTAAAATGTCATAAATATCCTCGCTATTCAAATAACGAATGACAATACTTGATACACTACTGATATACACTTACTGTTATATTTGATATACTTGATAATGATGCACTTTATTGATATACTTGTCAATTATGCACCTGTTTATATTGCTAATAAACTTGATACATTTGATTGATATACTGTTGATAAACTTGTCAATCATACACTCATTTATACTACTGATAAATTTGATACAGTTGATTGATATACTTGATAATGATACAGTTGATTGATATACTTGATAATGATACACTTGAATGATATACTGCTAACCTTGATAATTATGCACTCGTTTGTAATGTTGATACACTTGATGGACATAATGTTAATAAATTTGATAATTACGCATTCGTTTATATTGTTGATTTAGTTAACTGATATATTATCTATAAACTTAATGATGATGCAATCGTTTATACTGTCTATATACTTAATTGATTTAGTGTCAAGAAACTTAATAATGATGTACTCGTTTGTATTGTTGATACATTTTACTGATATAATGTTAATTAACTTTATAACGATGCACTTTGTTTATGCGTTGAAACACTTAACTGATATATTGTTGATATAGTTAATAATGATACATTGATTTATAATGTTAATATACTCTAAGATTATACATTGGCTTATACTATTCATACACTTGATATAAAATATATCAAGTTTAGATTTAAAAAGAAGAAAAGAAAAAAAAAAAAAAAAAAAAAGTCACCCAATTGTCTTCTTCTTTGCACGCAATAGACTAGCCTCACATCTCTCTCTTTTGTCAATCATCGTTGCTGCCCACGCCTTCCATCATCTACCACCGCCACATGTCTGGTCGCTACAAGTAAGCTCATCTCATCCATTTCTCTTTATCTTTTTTCTTTCCCTGTTCCAACCGAACCGAGGAATAAAAGCACAAGTTTGTTAAAAGGGCAAAGTTTCAGAATTTTTTCGTATATGCAATTTTTCATACATCCGAGATAATAATAGTATCAATTTAAACCCTGAAATTTAGAATAGTATCAATTTTAACTCTATGCTAATAATTGTATTAATTTAAATCATAAAGTATATCAATGTAAATCTAATTTTTTTTGTAAGTATATTAATTTACACATTGCCATTATATCCTACCCCTATTATCCCACATGTGCATCACACATTGGAAGTGCAATAAAAAATTGAAAAAATAAGGTCCTCGAACAAAATGGAAAAAAAAAAAAACTCGATCAATTGGTTTATTTTGGTTTTTCATTATAAGATTGGATTTTTTGGTTTGTATATGTAGAGAATACTTGGTTTTTCATTATAAGATTGGACTTTTTGGTTTGTATATGTAGAGAAAATCAAGAAATATTGGTTCTTAACAATTTTTATTGGAAAAAACTAATCAAAATCAAATCGGATTGAGAGTACATATATACTCTTAAAAATACATTCTAACCTTAGTTATCTTTTAATATTTTAAATATTGAACTGGATTTATATTTCTTACTTGGGGGGAAATCCAATTATTGTGGAGCAGATGAATTTATTATTTAGGAAAAGTGTCAAAAATAAAACAAATTAAGATTTAGAATATAAATTTCCTCTACAATTTCTAGGATTGGCAATGTGGTTGGGCGAGAACGGGGATACACTCCTCATCCCCGTCCGCGTGTGGATTTTTAATCCATGTCTCCATCCCATTTTCCGTTTTAAAGAATTGGAGTTGGGGTCGGAAATCTCCATAGAAAAAATTTCTCGTCTATTGTTTTTTATTTAAAATCAATAAATTTTTGTTTTATATTAAAATGATACACTTTTTAGGTAACAAGTTAGTATTATTATTGTTTTATTTATTTAAATTAATAATAAAAATAAATTTTAACATTTCTTCTTTAATAAAAAGTTAAAAATTAATTATATTATGAAATGAACTAAACAAGTAAAAATAAAAATAAAAACAAAAATGCTTTAAAGCTACTGATATATATGTGTATGTGAGATTTATATATTATTCTAGGAAATTTTTAATGGGTAACAAATTTAAAAGGTAGAATTGCACTTTAGAATTTAAATTGATATAATTTCCAAAGTTCAAGCTTATAATGATATTTGCACTATATTATATATTACTTATAACAATATAAATACAACATAGCAAAAGGGCTAGCATAAACATTAAAAAACGCAATGACCACTAGAAATTTAGAATTTTCTCATATAAATTATAATCAATAGCAATGTTTCAACTTTTTATTGTTTGGATAATTGTAATCCACTCACAATTTTAACTTTTAGTTATTTATTATTGCAATTCCATATTAAAAAAAAGTTACAAATCACTTTTAGTCCCTAAACTTTCATATAAGTAACGATTTGGTCCCTAAACTTTGGTTTGTAACAATTTAGATCTTATACTTTAAATTTTGACAATTTAGTCCCTAAACATCACTATGTAACAATTTAGTCAATGAACTTTAGAATTTGTAATAATTTAATCCCTATAATGGAAATTAGTAATATGGTTTAATGAGATTTCTGTTAGTATAATTTCTTTAAATCTATATTAAATAGATTAACTCTAGGATCATTCATGTCAAATTGTCAAAAATTAATAACATACTGGATTCTATTGAGAGATTGATGATAGCTTCAAGATGATAATAGTTTTAATATGACTACTGTCTTCCTCAACCAAATCTCCGAATGCCCTTAATGGGATATCTCTTTAGATGAGATTAAAAAAATAGCATATTATTTTGGTATATTAGGGACATAGCCTTATGGTCTCTTTATATATACTAGTTCAATTAGGATTCTCATTAAACCCTAATCAACTAAGAATGAACTTTTACCTATTAAGTCCATACTCATTTAAGAATCTAGGGCATTAATTAAATATATCACATAGTAGAGTCCAATCTAATAAAATAACCCAATGTGATAAAATAAGTCACACATGTAGATCATGCTTTAATTATACATCTTATTTTTTAAATATATCCAACAATCTCCCACTTGGGCTATGTTTTTGTGCCTGATGTAATTATATCCTATAAATCTTAAGTGTGTATAAACATGTTATTTCAATAATATAATTCTCCTTTATTTATATCTAGTCCATCTCCTGCATTAGTAAGGAATCAAGGCGGCTTTTGTCATTACCTTTGTAACTAAACCTTATGAGACTGAGTCAATTTATAGTGGGCGGTTTTATTTTGAGTATTTTGTATGAAAAGTATATAAGTATGCTATGATTTGTGAAATATGTTGGCATGATCTATTTTGTTTGACTATAATTTTAAAAATGCTTTGAATAATGATTTCTGAATTCTTGTGAATTTATATGAACTTGAATTATTAATATGTAGTTCAGAGCCTGATATTGCCTTACTGTAATTTGTATGGTTTGTAAATGAACCTGATGGTGGTGGTTTTGAGGTTTTTAATGATTTGTGAAAATGTTCCAAGCTATTGAGTCTTGTACCCATGAGATGTGATTTCCCTGTGGGTTATGTGAATGTGTTTCCGTAGTGCCACTGTGGTTGTGCACTAGAAGAAATTCGGGCTTTAATGTCGGTTGAAAAAAGTGAAATTAGATGTATAATGTCGGTTTTTAAAAAAGAAAACGGATCTTTAATGTTGGTTTTAAACTGACATTGAAGATGGGCTTTAATGTCGATTTAAAACCAACATTAAAGGTGTAATGTTTTTTTTCTTATTTTATTAAATAATATAATCCTAAATCGCGGCTCATTCTCTTCTTTACCTTTCACGCCGACACTAAATAATATAACCCTAAATCGCCATTGCTCCTTCTCTTCATTATCAGCTTTCTTCCCTCGCCGTCCGTTGATCGTTTATCACGGCGATTCATGGGTTCTCCTTGATTGCTTCCAAACTCCATGGAAAATCAGGCTATTTAGAAGTCAAAATCTAAATGTACACGACCTGGGTTTTCTTCTTGTCCGCGATGCTCACCTTCGTCATGGAGAACATTGCTATACAAAGACTATTAGACAAGGTTTTGTCGATGATTGAGCTTGATTCTTCAATGAACAGATTGAGAATCTATCTGATCTTTGACAAGCCATTTAGAAACTGTTTTTCTCTTTCTTGTGGATCCTCTTTCCAATATCTTGATATTTTGATAGGGCATAAATTTCAAGCATTAGGGTTTAACCTATAACAATAATGTTAAGCAGGGGATTTTCTTGTTCTTAAATGCTTTGGGATTGGGAATCTATGGTGGGATGGTTTTGCTTTGATTGTCATGATGGTTAAGCAAGGGATTCTGACTGGTGAAACGCAAATTGTTTTATGATTGAATGCCATGTTGCTGCTCATTATTCAGTCTGCTTCTAGTGAAAATTATGTCTTGGACTCCCTTTGGGACTTGAGAATAAAATTCAATTTGTGTTAATTTTTTCATCTTCTATGATCCCATTGAGCTTTTTCTGGCCCATGTATTATTTTTGCACTCTTTTTATGTATAAAAACTGTATACATAACATGTCCATATTTTTCAATGACTTTGTCATTAGATTCATTAATAGCTAGCAGATTTCTCTTATAACTTTGACCATTAGTTCTAACATAGTTATTGTTGGGGAAAATAATCAAAATGCGATGTTTGAAGCTGGTAGCATTATTACACCATGAATCTTCGGTAATAGTTCACGAGCCCTAAAAACGATCTTAGCTTGATCCCTTTTCGACATGAAATTCTTTATTGAGCTTGGAAAGTGGCAAGAAATAGCAGACCACCTACGGATCATCCCGTGCCTGGCTATTTTGACCGTCCTCCCCCACACCAAGTAGTGCTCTAGATAGAAGATGTGCATTATTTTTTCTTTCATTTCCTTCTTTCTTTTAGGAGACCTCTACTCTCTACAACATCAAAAAACACTTAGTATTTTACGCTTCTAATGTTGTATAAAGTACCTATTATTATTATCATACTCATTTTGTTAGTTTAGTGCATTCTTTTATCACTGCAAAGTCATACCTACAATAACCCTCCCTTTGATATAGCATGGATAGAATGTAATTGAAGTTTGTTGGTCTCATTCTTTGAAGGTTGAGAATGGTTTTGGTTTTGTTGTGCCACTCTTAGAGTGTTTTGTAATTTTTCAATGGAGGATGTCATATTCCTTGATTTCTCTTGGTAAATGTTATGTATAGTATATATTATTTTTATGTTGAATTGAGTTTTCAAGATGTTAGTGATAAGGACTCCAAGTGCCTCAAGTTCTGCGAAAGTACGCCTCATTTGGTACCGTTTTCTTTCTTTCCCCTTCTTATATGCATTGAAATCAGAATTGGATCATTTCAATTTTCTCAAACTATTATTGATCATTTCAACATAATTACTGCTATTGATTGTGTGGTTTTCTTGTTGAAAATCTCTTGGTGTCGATTAAGGTTTTCGAACTAAGTTCTAACCATGGTAGATTTTGAATTCATTAGAATTTTGTGAGTATGCTATGTCATTTGCCTACTTTTTTTGGTAATTTATTGCAAGGGGAGTTTGTGTTGTAGCTATTCGAGGAGAGCTGGAAAATACATTTGTTTTACTAGAAGCAAAGAGGAGATCATGCCTTTCCAAAATTTTATGTCTTCTTTATTTATTTTTATGATCATGACTATGTATCTGTTATGCGACATTTCTAAACTTTGCCCTTGAGTTTTTTTGATAGAGATTTTATATAAATGGATCAAAACTTAGTCAATGTAGCCACTATTTTCAATCTTTATGAGCTTTTCGGAAGAAAATTTTCATGAAGATCATTTAGGAAAAAAGTTTTGTTTTGGTGATATTAGTGCCTAAGACCATATCAGTAACCCCAAGTGCAAGAAAATATATTCTCTGCTACTCTCTATCTTCAAACTTTTTTCAGCTTTTAATTGTTCTGTTTTTGCAGTTTTTCTTTTATCATTCTTGCCTTCTACATAGATTTTATCTAGAGTTGTAAATTTGATATATTCTTTTCTTTGTCTAACTCATGATAATTGATTTTCCTAAATCTTTAGTTCACTACAGTAAAATATTGAAAACTTGTGTTTTGGCTAAATAATAACTATTGCTTGCAGAGGATATTGTGAAATTTTATAGTGGAGACTGCTACATCATTCTTTACACCTACCACTCTGGTGAGAGGAAAGAATATTATTTCTTATGCTCTTGGTTTGGAAAGGATAACATCGAGGTTAGTTAGCATTTAGGGTTTATTTTGAGAAAATCTAACTATTGTAAGTTACATACTTAAACTTGGAATGTGGTGGTACACTTGCCAATTCAGTTGAATAACTAGTGCTGATTCTCTAAGAAAGGGAATAATGAAAGATGGTTTCCTTGATCTAATGAAAGTACTCTTGATTCCTGTAAAAGAATAATTGCCTGTAAACAAGTGTAGGGATGTTTTCTCATTCCTTACATTTTCACATCATGACATATTTAAGTGCATTTGTACATAAACATATGTGTTTATTGCTGTTAAACCATTTTCTATTATTTCAAAACTCAGGAAGATCAAAAGATCGCTATACGGTTGACGAATACAATGTCCAACTCGTTGAAAGAGAGATCTCTTTAGGTACCATAAACAAAAAGTATACGTGATAAATAGTTTCTATCTTTTGGAATTTCCTTATCATATGCTTTTTTCTTTTGGCAGGGTCGTATATTTCAAGGTAAAGAGCCACCCCAATTTATTTCCCTCTTTCAACCTTTTGTGGTGCTCAAGGTGGTAGTCTTATAAAGCTTCTTTCTTAACTCATCTCTTTTGATTAGAATCACGTTGTAATTTCTTTTACAAGGTTCTGATGTGGAACTGAGAGGGTCCTTGAGAGACACAGATAACCATCATTTTCTTAATGAATTCTGGTGTAGGGTGGCTGAGCTCTAGTTACAAGAAACTCATAGTAGATAAAGCTTTGGCTAATGAAACTTACACGGAAGATTCTGTTGCCCTTATTAGGATATTACAAACATCCATTCACAACAATAAAACAGTGCAAGTTGAAGTTGTACGTAGTAGTGATTTTGATCATTTTCATTCTATTTTAAGTGCGATTCATGCTTTTTATGCGATTCATGTTTTTTAAAATGCCTTTCAATCTTTCCTCTTGAGGTTTGAAATATATGTATGCATACATATTCAAGCTGACTGGAAATAATGTGATAACATTGTCATTGGGTCATGTTTCATGTTTATGCTAAAAGCCTGTACTAATTTGAGCTATTGCAAGTCTTATGGTAACGTCTCAACTTATGATTATCTAGGTTGCAACCTCACTGAACTCTACTGAGTGTTTTGTCCTGCAATCCGACTCTTCTGTTTTCTCTTGGCATGGAAACCAAAGTACATTCGAGCAACAACAGTTAGCTAGCAAAAGTTGTAGAGTTTCTAAGGGTAAGGTCTCAAACATTTTATCCATATATATATATATTTGAATAGATACAATCTTCCGTTGTATGTGTTACGCTTACACCCAAACCTTTATTGTTTGTGATCCTTTGAACAACAGTGGTCAGACAAAGATGCCTATAACCAGACACTGTTGAAGCTGGGGAGTTTGTTCAAGAAGAATTATGAAGGGATCCATACTTACCAAGTGGAGAGGGACAGTAAATTCATAATGTTTGTAAAATCATAATCTTTTTATTACTTGTAATTTGTGTTTTCAAGGCTTGAATTATTGTACGCCTTTTAAATTATAATTCTATAGCAGAAATTGCGAATTAAATGTAATAGATTTACAATCCATACATGAATAATATGTCATAGCCATAGCGTTCGATGATGATGTGTCATGTTATACTTTTTTATCAAAAAAATGGATTTGGCAAGGGAACTTTAAAAAACGGACAATAATTGATAAAACGGACATATTCGAACTTCAATGTCGGTTAAGAATTTTTTAAAAAAAAAGGCTTCAATGTCGGTTGCAACCAACAAGCTTTAATCACTAAAGACCTTTAATGTCGGTTGCAACTGACATTAAAGGTTGGTTATTGGTGTTATTGAAGCTCTTTAATGTCGGTTTGAAACCGACATTAAAGGGCTTTAATAACACTATCTTTAATGTCGGTTTAAAACCGACATTAAAGCTCGAATTTCTTCTCGTGGTGTTGTGATATGTTGATGGCTTGGAGCCATGACTTGCCTGCCGGGCTAATATGCATACATATAACCTTACTATTAGTATTTTTATTTATCACTGCTAGTTGTTCTGAATGTGTGTAAGCTCGCATGTTCTACCATAGTTATGGAATGTGTGTGAGCTCTGTTCGGCCGTATATTTAGAATATATCGTAGTGGTAGTGGAAAATTGGGTACAAACTGTTGGGATTGGTGTCCTAATTCTTCTCAAGTCTCATAGTTTGTAAACTTTGTACACATTGTTATTAATAAAATAAGAGTTATTTTATTTGTATTTACTCATATCCAATAAACAAAGATCCATGGTTATTGTATGTAAACTTAAGCATGTATATGAGATATACAAGTGGATCACACATTAAGTAATAACCTAAATAGTCTGTAGTATAAGGATAAATGAGGGATACCTTATCCTGGTGACACTATGGATACGATCCGCTTTGTAGAGGTTTACAAGTGTTGTGAACTACTACTGATGGTCTGATCCTGACCATTCATGTGGAGACATGCGAGCAGGGGTGTCCTATACAAAGAGTTTGTATAAGACCGAACCACGAGATGATTAGTCTCTTTATATAACGTCGTTGATAATTGAGACTTACATCTCACTAAAACGACCATAGGTGACATGACCTTAAACCTGGGTGTTTAGGGAACTCTTGTCTATGAGGGTGGTCCTTTGATTAGTATGGGTGAGAGTGGCCAGATTGTCAACTTTACAAGCTTACCTTTTTGGGGATTTGTCTGATTGAGGAGTTGGGAACTCAATTACACAAGACAGAATTCACTCCTTCTCCGAAGTAGGGGTAAGTAGATAGATTGCTCCCTTAAGGGCTGATTCCGGGTCTTGAACATAGTGATCACACCCTCTCTTTGGAAGAGAGAACCCGATCATAGTAGGACTATGACTTATTGTTCATTAGTGGAATCAGTGGTACTTAAGAAGCTAGATGTAACTATAAGGGCAAAATGGTAAATTGGCCCAACTGTACTTACGAGCGATCTGTGAAGGGTTATCGTACTGTTGATTGGTTAATATGGACACAGAAATATATCTGTAGCAACAAGAGTGCAATTGTCGGTCTTTAGTGGAGTGCGCGACAATTAACAGATGGTAGATCCCGTGACTAAAGAGTTTAGTCAGTTATTCATGTACCGTTGGAGTTTCGAGCTACAGGTCCATAAGGTCCCCTTGGTAGCTGAATGGATTTAAGTTGAGAATCAGTTCTTGGGGTTGATTTGAAGTGTTCAAATTAACAAGAGGAAATTCAATTATATATGATTTAATTGGTGTGATGTATGAGATACATCAAGTGGAGGAATTAATGTAAATGTGATTTACATTAAGTGCCATAAAATAGAAAAAGAACTATTGTTTATATGTTTCATGAGATGAAATATTAAAACTATAGGTTATAAATATAATATGGTAAGTTGGTTATCATATTTATTTATAATATATTAATTATATGATAATTAATTTCTTTTTCTCTAATAACCGATTGAGTGGGAGGTTATTGGTGGTTTTATGGTAACCATGAGATAAAAGAAAAATTATTTTCCTAAATTAAAGAATTATTTCATTCGGAAAGTTACTCATGAATTAAGCTATCAAGTGAAAAAGTTTCACTACGCGATAGTTGTGCAGAGACTAAACGATCGCTTACCTTTGACTATGTGATAGTCATTCAGCTGATCGTAGTTAAACGATCAAGTGGCATAGTCTGTACGAATGGCTACCATTTATTAAATGATCGAGTTCATCGTTTATACAATAGACGCTTCTTATCTCCCACTTGCTCGATCATCTATTCGATCGTAGACCTCCAGTCTCTTCCTTAAGCCAATATCATACAGAGCCCATAACTCCTGGATTCTCACACCAAGAATACCAAGGTAACCATTATGGTGGTGTCCTGACTCTGTTCATTGAGTTCGTGGAGGCTGCGTTTGTTGTTCGTGTTGTTCATTGGCTGTACCGATCGTTACGTTCTAGTGTGTTATTCTTGGATGCTTGTAGATTAATTGAGGGATTCGAGAAGAATGGTTCTTCAAAGGTAAACATACTCTACCCCTTGATACTATTGTAGTATGCTGTAATTTCATTTTGTGCATAACCTGTTAGTTTCCATTTTAAGACTGTGATTGTTTATGTTCAATCTGAATGAAATTTGGAACGATCTCTTTCGCTGCTCATGGAAATCCTCATGTTTGATTTCCTTCAATTGGTATCAAAGCAAGGTTGTTTTGATATTCCAAATTTCATTTCTGTTTTGAACTTCTTTTATAGTCGTGGTGGGTTTACCCCTTGATACTATTGTAGTATGCTTGGTTGTACAAATGTTATATAAAAATAGCAATGAATGAACAATGCATGGAACATGACACTTAGGCTTGTTTATAAAAGTTATGAATGCCTTGTATGTGTAGCTTCACATTGTGTTGGTTTTAGTTATTTCCGGTTGTAAGCGTTATATTGGAAATTAGAACTAAAATCGATAAGAAAGTGTTGCATGCAGACTTAGGGTGAACTCATGTTTTAAAAGGGTTTTAAAATTGGATTGAGATAGACCTAAGTTTAAGGTTCTAATGAGATTAGATACCTAAGTTTAATCTTTTGAATCGGTTTAATAGGATTAAATTGATTGGCATAAAAGAGTAAATTTGTATTAAATGTATCTATAAGGGACCTTTTGTCTAAGGCGAGTCTTGTCTAGGCTGGGGTATTTAAGCTGACGAAAATGGAACACCCATACCTGGGAACCTACTTGGAAAGATGAATTAGATAGATTTTCTATAAGCATGCGACAGTTGATCAAAGACTTCGTTAAAGAGTTTAATGAATGATGATCAAAAGTTGTTCAACTTTCCAAGGTAAAAGTTACTCTTGGGCAAACCTAAAAAGTCACTTAATTAAAATTCTTAGCCGTGTTTTTTCTAAGTAAACTAAACCCTAGGTTATAAAATACTCAGTGAGAGGAAGAGATATATATAATATGTCAATGATTCTACTCACGTTTTGTTTGAAATGGCAAGGCCCTCAGAACGACGAACTGTAAATCGTCAAGGCACGACGGTCAAGCGAAGAGCAAAACCTGCAAAACAGAAACTTGTTATAGTTTGAGTCGTGAAGCTCGTTCTCTTTAAGACATTTCGCGGCTCTGCCCAAGTGTGCAAGCAGGTCTGAAAATTGCCACGTCGTCCCCAGGATAAAACAGCCAAATGAAAACCGATCGGAAATGCACTGTTACCGACTGGAATATACACCCTTTCTAAAATCACTACTTGGAAAGCTAAGATGGAGGAGGAGAGGAAAATGAAGTGGGGAATTAAGAAATGAATTCTGTGTTACGAACTGCTGAAGGCCTCGCCTTTTATAGGCCTTCAGCGTCGAACGGTAGGGAGCGAGAAGAGTGCCCTGCCACAGAACGTGCATGGACGGTACGGATGGGTGAACGAATGGACCTTTTCCCCCTTTTTTCGGTTAAAAAATAATAATAATAAAATAAAATAATATTTTTTTATTAAAAATAATCATCACACACACACGTGCCATGCCCGACCGGACGGATGGCGACAACGCGCGTATGGAACGTCCACCAAACCCACATTGGTCTATCTTCTCACTCCCTCCAAAACATGGGTACCCCTTGGGGCCCAAACCCAAAACACAAGGTTGGAGTACATAAAGGAGACTTCCAACACCAAATTTTCCAATGTGGGATTCTCCAACAAAAAAAAGTTGGTTCTCTTTAGTTTTGAAAGTTAAATTTTCACCCAACAATCCCCCACTTGGAAATTTAAACAAAAAAGAAAAGAGAGGAAAGATTTTCATCGAGCAGTTTCAATCTATACAACACTGTGCATAAACAAATGTGTCTTATGATTTGAACCTTTACATAGTGTAGATGATTCATAATATACTAGAGTAACCCTTGGTTTTGAACTCTATCTCTAATAGCATCACACACAGAGTGTTATTAGGGTGTAGTATGAAAGCCCGTGCTTTTAAGGACTAGCTCGTGAATCCCGATTTAGTGAATGCTCTAGACAGTTTGTCTAAAAACTCCATAGGAAGCGGCCCTCACTTCCACATTCACACAGGTGAATCTATCAAGGGTACTCCTGTAGCTAGATACCCCATTTATCATCAAGTATAAATCTTATTAAGAACTGAATTCAACCTTTCTTATGCTTCAGGATATAATGCTCAGACTTTAGTTCATAGGAATGGAACTCTGTGTTTGGTTTAGCATGATTCACTATATATCATTCGTGATCAGTTATTACCCGTTGAACCTGTTTCTTGGGATCTCCAGTCTACTGGTTGGGTTTTTCTCACTGTGATTTATCTTTCGATAGGCATGAGCCCCATCCTTTCTGAGGTTCTGAAAACTTTTTCTCTGGCCAGTCCTTTCGTCCAAGGATCTACCAAATTTTCATCAGTCCGTATGTGATCCACTCTAACTGCACCAGTAGTAAGAAACTCTCTATTGGTACTGTGCTTACGACGTATTTGACGTCTCTTTCCGTTGTAGTAACAGTTTTGAACTTTTGCGATTGCTGCAGTACTATCGTAATGGATCAATATGGCTGGTACTGGGTTTTTCCATAAAGGAATCTCTTATAGCAGACTTCTAAGCCAGCCTGCTTCTTTACTAGCTATCGCTAGTGCTATCATTTCTGACTCCATTGTAGATTGGCCTAAAATAGTCACTTTCTTAGACTTCCAAGAGATAGCTTCGCCAGCTATATTAAAGATATAGCCACTTGTAGCCTTTGAATCATCCGAAAGAGAGTTCCAATCAACATCGCTGAACCCTTCCAGGACAGTGGGAAACTTTTGATAATGTAATCCTAGGTTTTGAGTTTTCTTTATGTATCTCACGACCCTTTCTATAGCATTTCAATGCTCTTTACTAGATCTACTTGTAAACTGCAAAGTAATCCTATAACATAAGCTATGTCAGGCCTACTGCAGTCGCCAGCGTATCTAAGATTGCCTATGATGCTCGCATACTCAGATTGATTAACATTGTCACTAGTGTTCTTGAATAACTTGACACTAGGGTCATAAGGAGTATAGGCTGGTTTACACTCAAATTAATTATATTTCTTTATAATCTTTTCTATATAGTGAGATTGATCCAAGGAAATTCCCTTTTCAGACCTATTTACTTTTATGCCTAAGATTACATTAGCTTCTCCTAAGTCTTTCATGTCGAAGTTCGCACTCAATATTGATTTTACATCATTTATGACGTGCAAGTTCGACCTAAAGATCAATAAATCATCTATATATAGACATAAGATAGTGCAGAGGTTATTTCCAAACTTATAGTAGATGCATTTGTCACTTTCATTGACCTTGAAACCTTTAGATAGGATAAGGTTGTCAAATTTTTCATGCCATTGCTTAGGATCTTGTTTTAGTCCATAGAGAGATTTTTCTAATTTACACACCTTATTTTCTCGACCATGGACAATAAAACCCTCAGGTTGTTCTATGTAAATCTGTTCTTCAAGTTCACCGTTTAGGAAAGCAGTTTTTACATCCATCTGTTGTATTACGAGGTTATAAAGGGCAGCGAGAGAGAACAGGACACAGATAGAGGTAATTCTAGTGACAGGGGAGAAGGTGTCAAAGAAATCTACGTTTTCTCTCTGTCTAAAGCCCTTCGCTACTAACCTAGCTTTAAATGTGTAGACAGCCCCATGAGGTCTAAGTTTCCTCCTTAAGATCCATTTGCACCCTATTACCTTACATCCTAGGGGTAGATCTACTAAGTGCCAAGTTCTATTTGGCTCAAGTGAGTCCATCTCATCATTTATGGCTTTTTGCCATAGGTTGGCATCTACTGAGGACAGAGCAACTCTTAAATCTTTAGGGTCTTCTTCTACATTGTAGGTCAGGAAGTCATTTTCGAAATCTTTGGCGGTTCTAGCTCTTTTGCTTATTCTAGGTTCTAGGTCAGTTTCCTCTCTAGGGCTAGGATTTCTAACTAGGGTTATACCACTTGATCTAGAGCCCCACTATTCCTTGATGTAAAAGGAAACCTATCTTCAAAGAAGTCGGCATCATTTGACTCAATGATCACTTGGTTCACTAGATCATAGAACCTGTAGGCTTTACTATTTAAGGCATAACCTATAAAGACACACTCGTAAGCTCTACTAGCCAACTTTCTCCTTTTTGGGTCATGAATCCCTACAAAGGCTAGACAACCCCATGTTCTAAAGTAGGACAAGTTTGGGTTCTTATTCTTGAGAATTTCGTAAGGTGAAGTTTTGTTTTTAGATTTTGGGATTCTATTTAGGACATAACACACGGTAAGGATGATTTCACCCCACCAATAAGATGCAGCTCCTGAACTAAGTAAAATAGCAACTACTAGCTCAGCTAAAGTTCTTTTTTTCCTTTCGACTTTTTCGTTCATTTCAGGGGAATAAGGTGCGGTCTTTTCGTGTATTATTCCATGTGAGTTAAAGAATTCATTAAAACTGTCCGGGAGAATTCATTAAAACTGTCAGGGTCATACTCGGTTCCCTATCACTACGAAGTCTTTTAACTTTTCTATTAAACTAATTCTCTATTTCAGAAACAAAAAGTTTTAAGGCATCAAAAGCATCACTTTTGTTTTTCAGCAAGTATACAAAAGTAAAATCAGAGCAATCGTCAATAAAAGTAATGAAATATTTTTTACTGTTCCTAGTCAATAAGCCATCAAATTCACAGACATCAAAATAAATCAAATCTAGAGGCTTAGAATTCCTAAGTAAAGATTTATGCGGATTTTTAGTAATTTTAGCATGACTACAATACTCGCATTTATCAAAATCATTCGTGGACAACTTAGGTATCATTTCTAGCCTAATCATGTTACTAATTAAATTCTTATTCACATGACAGAGTCTAGCATGCCAAATATTCATAGAACACAGCATATACACAGAAGATTTTATTTTATTAAAGTCTAAATTTAATTTGAACATTCCTTCAATTGCATACCCTTTTCCTACAAATACATTACTTTTGGTAAGGGTATATAGGTCTGCCTCTATAGTTTGAGTAAACCCAACTTTGTTGAGAAGATAGCCTGAAACAAAATTCTTTTGTATCTCCGGAGTGTGCAGAACGTCCTTCAACGTGAAGGTTTTCTCAGATGTAAACTTTAGTTCCACCTCGCCGGTTCCAGCAACTTTCGTAGAATGGTGATCTCCCAACAGAATATTCTTATCCTTAGTTTCAGTATAAGTTTTAAACAGACTAAGGTCGTGACAGACATGGCGCGTCGCGCCAGTGTCTATCCACCACCCTTCATCACCACTGATCACATTTACTTTTGTGATTATGGTGACTAATGGTTCTTCTGTCAGGTTCGCTTTATCAGCAGGACGACACCTGTTCCTACAGTTCCTAGCCATGTGCCCAAGTTTATTACAATTGAAGCAAAGAAACTGTACCGTTTCTCCTGAAGGGGCTTCTATTTTTTCTGTTGGCTCTGGTTGCTGGAGCCATGGTTCTAAACTTTCCTCTTTGTCCCCTTAGATTTTTTGTCAAGTTTTACCACGACAGAGGCGTGTTTTCTAGGTACTGCATTCACCTCCTCCCTCTAGTCCTGCTTCCGGGTTTTCTCCTCGATCCTTAGCTGGGTTATAAGACTCTCCAAGGAGAACTCCTTGGTCTTATGCCTCAAAGTGTTCTTAAAGTCCTTCCACAAGGGGAGTAGTTCATCAATAATAACAGCAACTTGGAATTGTTCGTCTAGAGGCATACCTTCAATAATTATCTCGTGGGCTATCTTCTGGAGTTCATGGGATTGAGCCTCCACAGATTTGTCATCCGTCATCTGGAACTTGAGATAACGACTAACCGCATATTCTTCGACCTGGCCTCCTCGGTGTCATACTTCTTTTTTCAGGGCATCCCAGACCTCCTTCGCTGTCTTCATTGTACTATAGTACTCATAAGACCATCAATCAAACCATTTAAAATTAAATTCTTACATATAAAGTCTTTCTCCTCTCAATCAGCAGCTTCTTTTATCTATTGTTCAATTGGTTCTTCTAAAGGGACGATTGGCTTAGTGCTGGTACAAGCTTCGACAACTTTCTTGACGGTGAGGAAAAACAACATCTTTTGCTTCCACCACTTGAAGTTCGCCCCTTCGTATCGGAATGGACGGTTGAGGCCAGATATCATAACGTCATTGCTGCTACTGAGAGCCATTGATGATGTGGAAATGTCTTAAAATTGTTAGAAACAGTAGGGCCCTCAGAACGATGAACTGTAAACTATCAAGGCACGGCGGTCAAGCGAAGAGTAAAACCTGCCCAAGTGTGCAAGCAGGTCTGAAAATTTTCACGTCGTCCACAGGATAAAACAGCCAAATGAAAATCGATCGAAAATGCATCGTTACCGACCGTACGTCGAATGGTAGAGAGTGAGAAGAGCACTTCACCAAAGAACGTGCATGGACAGTACGGATGGGAGGATAAAACACGCGGATGAATGGACCGTTTCCCCCTTTTTCGGTTAAAAAATAATAACAAAAATAAAATAATATTTTTTTAATAAAAGTAATCATCACACACACGCGCCTCGCCCGACCGACCACGGATGGCGGCGGCGCGCATCTGGGAGGTCCACCGAACCCACATTAGTCTATCTCTTCACTCCCTCCAAAACATGGGTACCCCTTGGGGCCTAAACCCAAAACACAAGGTTGGAGTATATAAAGGAGACATCCAGCACCAAATTTTCCAACGTGTGTTTCTCCAACCAAAAAAGTTGGTTCCATCTAGTTTTGAAAGTTAAATCTTCACCTAACACATTTCTCCTTGAATGTTCATGCTCTGAGATTCATGTTTGGCCTCGTGGTGCCCTACGAGCATCCCCCTTCGGATGGTGTTTGCATGAGTCAATATCTAGGTGGACAGAGAGAGTATTTATCGTAAGTGGATGAAGGGGTTGTGTCAACACGTCCTGCGGTCTCCTTTATTGGTTCGCACCGTGAGATCTTCTTGCACTCCCTTGTGGTACCCTGGGAACGTCCTCCTTCGAATGGGATTTGTGCAGTTGGTCAATATCAAGGTGAACTCCAAAAATGGATAGGGTCACTTTAGTTTCTGCCCCAATCGGATTTTTTCCCTTCGGATTGGCTGTCACGGGCGGAACTTTAGGGCCTAAAATGATGGGTCACACTTATGGGAAATTGTTAAGTAACTTAATGATTTCTTAACCAATGATGGCTAGTCGTTATAGAAGCAAGAGTTGTTCTGGTATTAATAGTTGGTTGAGAATGTCTCAATTCAAAGGAGGGATAAATTGACCACCTTTCGACGGCTTTTGTCCTAAAACTTTGAAGCATCATTGTGAAACTAGATATCACATGGGGTTCATTTTAGTTTTGCTAAACCATATTGAATGTTGTTCAGGATATAACTCATCATAGACCGAACCATATCCAACAATGTTATGTTTCTCCTTTCAGATACACCATGTTGATGAGGTGTACCAGGGGCCGAGAGTTGGAACGCAAAGCTATGTTCTATCATATATTTCTAGAATTTGAGGTCCATATACTCTCCACCACGATCAGATCGTAGTGTTTTTATCTTCTTACCTAACAAGTTTTCAACTTCAGCCCTATATACCTTAAACTTGTCAAGGGCTTCAGACTTATGTTGCATTAGGTAGAGATACCCGAACCTTGAATAATCATCTATGAAAGAGATGAAATATTCATACCTACCCCGAGCTCTAACATTCAATAGACCACACAGGTCTGAATGTACAAGCTCCATTGCTTCCTTGGTCGTTTAGTCATCTTTCCTTCGAGGCATGATTCATATACCTGCAAGGAGTTTTCTTCTAAACTCTTTAGAAGTCCACTTTTCACAACCTTCTCAATCTTATTGAGGTTGATGGGACCTAACCTAAAATGCTAAAGATGGGTGTTTTCCTTAGGAGAAACCTTTGGTCTTTTAGTTGTTGTTGTCGTACTGAATATTTCAGTGTTAAACAAGGCTATTATGACTAAGGACCTTAGTACATATAAGTTACTTTCCATTGAACCATAACCAATCTCCATTCCATTCTTGAAAATAAACACTTTATTCTCAGAAAAAGAGACGATATACCCTTGTTCAATGAGACAATAAACCGAGATTAAGTTCCTCTTAATATGAGGAACTACAAAAACATTATCCAGTAACATATAATGTTTCTTGTCAATAAATAACTTAAGCTTGCCTATAGCAATAGCTGAAACAATCTCACCAGTGCCGACTTGAAGAGTCATCTCTCCCTGTGGCAACGTTTGCCAGGAACTGAATCCTTCGTAAGAGGAACTGACATGATTGGTAGCACTCGAATCCAGGCAGAATCATCATTCTCTACCAAATATGTCTCTAAGACCAATAAATCAGATTTACTGTCTTGTCTCCTCTTTTGGAGAGTAGTGGGATCAGTGTAAGAACAACTGACACTACTAATTTTGTCATCCATCCCTTTATGCTCAAAAAGTAAGAACTGACATTCAAACAAATCTTGGAGTGATTCCATGATCTCGCATGCAATGATCATGTTCTTAATCCTTTTGGCCAAAACATCAGGTATGTTAGCCAAAATATGCAGTCGGGCCAATGAATTAGCCTTCATCCACACCTCATATGCATTACAAACACTTTGTGGTGCATCAAGGGTCGGGACTTGAGGACACTCCTCAGCCATGAAAAATACAAGGTCATTTGCCACGAAATATGTTTCACACGATTCTTTCCACTATATGTAGTCGGTCATACTAAAAGCGCTAAACGAAAATACTAACGAGTTGCTGAAAAGAAAAACACATTGACCTACACTAGGATTTTAAGCAAATACTCATTGTAAAACAAAACAACATCCAATAAGGTTTTAGCAAACTAATATGAACCCCGTGTGACATCTAGTTTCGCAATGATGCTTCAAAGGTTTAGGACAAAAGCCGCCGAAGGGAGGTCAATTATCCCTCATCTGAATTGAAAAGTTCTCAACTAGTCATTAATACCATAACAACTTTTGCTACTATAACGACTAGTCATCATTGATTTGGCTAAGAGATCAATAACTTACTTAACAATCTCCCATAAGTGTGACCCGCTATTTTAGGCCCTAGAGATCCGCCCAAAAAGCCAATCCGAAGGGGAAAAATCCGACTGGGGAAAAACCTAAAGCGACCCTATCCATTTCAGGAGTTCACCTTGATTTTGACCAATGATGCGTGTAATTTTGATGTGTTATGGTGTGAGTTTGCGATGATGTGTGTTATGCGGTGATCATGCAATTTTTCCCAATAAGACCCAAAGTATAAGCCTTATAAGGTTTTCTGGTAAGTCCAGGGTCGAACACAGGGACTATTAAGTAAATATGCGACAGTCACTTTGATTCTCTTACGGTAGTAAAAATAAATGAAGTGGATGGTGTTTTGATTAAGGTTTTTCCTATGCAATGGAGTTTGAATGCAGAGTTGATGAACACGTAAAGTTACAATGAGTATGCGATGAAGGGGTTGAGAAGGGGTTTAGCTAACATTTCCTAAGATTGTGCACAAGTTATGCGATCATGCTACACACAAATAACAACACGTCATTTCTCAATGCAGAATGCCATAGTTCCTATTTCTAGGACGCATACAATGTGTATACAAAATAGTCGATAGGACTTATGTCTAAGCCTCTACTCTTGTCTATGCGATGAATGATGCACACATAAAACAAGGTGACCGTATACAACCTTTCATATTTCTAGGGCACATGCGATGTGGAAATAGCAATAGAACTTATGTCTAAGTTTCTATTTCTTACTTATGCGATACTAATCCGACTTTCTCAAGCCTAGATTCTAATATGATCCTCTCAAGTCTAGATTCTATCTTTAGACAACTCTCTCAGGTATATCTAAAGAGTGGATGATGCATGCATAAGACAAGATGATCACATAAAATGTAAATCTTAAGTCATGCTAGCTAAGTACTTCTTAACCCATTCAGAAATTTAGCTACTCATGCGAAGTATGGAAAGATTGAACATAGATTGAAATGATATTTCCATTTTCTGTAAATAAAATACTGAATATAAAATAATAAATGGATTTGAGAGATAAGAAGCCCGATAAATAATGTCTTGCTTCCCGTGGCCTTTTACATTGTTCTTTTTCACACCATCTCTGTTCTAGATGTGTATTCTTGCTCTCGCAAGTGTTGGCCCTCTCTTCTTTTTAATGCTTTCCGGCAGTCTCTCGATCTGTCCGAGAATGATCTCTCGGCTTCCTCGTCTCCTTGTTCTTCTCCGTCCTCTAAATATGTGAACAGACTATCTTTTTAACTCACAAGCTCTGTAACTCGTTAACCCTTTTACACTGGTGGCCTTTAGTATTTATAGAGCTCAAAGTGAAGCAGCCTTTCATGCTAATGATTGCAATGATAAGCGGCATTAATTCCCGTGCTCTGATGCGTCGATCAATGTTCATCAAAAGTTGAGTGTACTTGCTACAGTGTGGCTTTAATGGCTTGTCAACTAAATTTGGATTCAACCGTTATCAGCTTTCCGTCCAATCGTGATTTATTATGTTGTCACCTTGATGCGCAATCTTTATGCGGCCACCTTCTTTTAAGAAACTTCTCACGATCGTATACGGTTACATGATTTGCGATTACAATCTTCAAGCGCGCTGACGCCTTGTTCTTTTGGATCGCAATTTCACTTTGCCATCACGTTTTTCCTGCACAAAATAAGTAAATTAACTATTTTTATGCAACGGGCGCTTGCGATCGCACTTCCTTTCAGTTTAACGCTTTTGGACATGATATTTCTTATTTTACCATTGCATTCTCTCACTGCTTTACTTATTTGAGATGTAATAACTTGTATGTCTACTAGTTATCAACCAACTACACAAAACCCATCCGATAGGGGACGCTCCTAAGGTGCCACGAGGGAGTATAGAATGATCTCACGGTGTGAACCAATGACAGAGACCATAGGACGTGTTGACACACACCCTTCACCCATTTACTATAAACACTCTCTCCGTTCACCTTGATATTGACTCATACAAACACCATCGGAAGGGGAATGCTCCTAGGGCACCACGAGGCCAAACATGAATCTCACGGTGTGAACATACAGGGAGAAACGTGAGTGGAATCATAGACATATCAGATGCATCTCTTCCTCCCACTGAGTATTTTATAACCTAGGGTTTAACTTACTTAGGAAAAACACAGTTAAGGATGACAAAGAAACCAGTAGTGTCAGTTCTCAAGATAACCTCCAGTTAGAGAAAGCAAGTGTTTCTGACTTTGATGAAGTTCATCGACGAGAAGTGTTCTCTGAAACAGAACTTGGAGCTTATTTAGGTTCTAATACTGATCCCACTGCTCTCCCGAAGTTAAAGAAGTCTAAAGACAGTAAATATGATTTATTTGTCTTAGAGATGTGTTTGGTAGAGAATGATGATTTTCCTGGATACTTGATTCAGGTACTACTAATCATGTCAGTTTTTTCTATTAAGGATTTAGTTCCTAGCAAATGTTGCTACAAGAAGAGTTGACTATTCGAGTCGGTACTGGTGAGGTTGTTTCAGCTTTGTTGTAGGCAGGCTGAAGTTATTTTTGGACAAGAATCATTATCTATTACTGGATAATGGTTTTGTAGTTCCTCATATCAAGAGGAACTTAATCTCGGTTTCTTATCTCATTGAACAAGATTATACTGTCTCCTTTACTGAGAGTAAAGTGTTTATTTTCAAGAATGGTATGGACGTTGGTTTTGGTTCAATGGAAAATAACTTGTATGTACTAAGGTCGTTAGTCATAAAAGCCTTGCTTAATGCTGAAATGTTCAGTACGGCGACAACTGTAAAAAGACCAAAGGTTTTTCCTAAGTAAAACGCCAATCTTTGGCATCTAAGGTTTGGTCACATTAACCTCAATAGGATTGAGAGTTTGGTGAGATGTGGACTTCTAAAGAGTTTAGAAGAAAACTCCTTGCCGGTATGTGAATCATGACTTGAAGGCAAGATGACCAAACAACCTTTTACTAGAAAAGGTTATAGAGCCAAGGAAGTCTTGGAGCTTATACGTTCAGACCTCTGTGGTCCGATGAGTGTTCGAGCTTGAAGTGGGTATGAATATTTCATCTCTTTCATAGATGATTATTCAAGGTACGGGTAGATATACCTAATGCAATGTAAGTCTGAAGCCTTTGACAAGTTTAAGGAGTATAAAGCTGAAGTTGAAAACTTGTTAGGTAAGAAGATAAAAACACTATCTAATCGTGGTGGAGAGTATATGGGCTGGGCCTCAAATTCAAAAACTATATGATAGAATATGGAATCACGTCCCAACTCTCGACCTTAGGTACACCTGAGTAGAATGACGTATCTGAAAGAAGAAACAGAACCCTGTTAGACATGGTTCGGCCTATGATGAGTTATGTTCATCTTCAAGACTCGTTTTGGGGATTTGCAGTGGAGACTGCATGTTATATTTTGAACAACGTTCCCTCAAAAAGTGTTTCTAAAACACTTTTTGAGCTGTGGAGATGCCATAAAGGTAGTTTACGCCACTTTAGGATATAGAGATGTCTGACCCACGTGCTTATAGCTAACCCAAAGAAGTTGGAACTGCGTTCGAAAGTTTGCCTTTTTGTAGGCTAACCCAAAGAAACGAGGGGTGGATACTTCTATGATTCGAGTGAGAACAAAGTGTTTTTGTCGACAAATGCTATCTTCTTGGAAGAAGATCACATCCGAGATCATAAGCCACGAAGCAAGATTTTTTTACATGAGATTTCTAGTGAGACTATTGAGAGTTCGCAAGAGTTGTTGAACAAACTGATAGATCAACAAGAGTTTTTGATGTCGATTCATATAGTCAACCATCTCAAGAGTTGAGACTGCCTCGATGTATTGGGAGGGTTATGAACCCATCGAATTGCTACATGTGTTTGACTGAGGCTCAAAACATCATGTTTGATGATGGGGTCGAGAATCCATTATCTTTTAAGCAAGCAATGGAGAATGTTGACAAAAATGAGTGGATTAAAGCCATAAACCAGGAAATGGATTCTATGTACTTCAATAATGTATGTGAGATTGTGGATCTTCCTGATGGGGTAAAACCTATAGGGTGTAATTGGATCTACAAGAGAAAATGTGGTGTAGATGGAAAGGTGCAGACCTTTAAGGCTAGACTCGTGGCAAAGGGTTATACCCAGGTCAAGGGAGTGGACTATGAGGAAACTTTCTCACCTGTTGTCATGTTGAAGTCTATTAGGATACCCCTGTCTATAGCCACATTTTATGATTATGAGATATGGCAAATGGACGTCAAAACTGCCTTTCTGAATGGTAATTTTGAGGAGACCATCTACATGGCTAAATTAGAGGGGTTCAATGTTCCAGATCAAGAGCAAAGAGTTTGTAAGCTTGATAGGTCCATTTATGGGCTAAAATAGGCATCTAGATCGTGGAACATTAGATTTGACAGTGCGATCAAATTGTTTGGCTTTGATCAGAACGTTGATGAGCCTTGTGTTTACAAGAAGATCATCAATAACTCGGTAGCTTTCCTGGTATTGTATGTGGATGATATCCTACTAATTGGAAATGATGTATATTATCTGACAGACATTAAAAAGTGGCTAGCCACCTAATTCCAAATGAAAGATTTAGGTGAGGCATAGTATGTTCTAGAGATCCAGATCATTCGGGATCGTAAGAATGAGAGGTTGGCCTTGTCTCAGGCATCGAACATTGATCAAATGTTGATAAGGTAAAAGATGCAGGATTCTAGGAGGGGTTTATTACCCTTCAGGCGTGGAATTGTTAAGAGGTTGAGAAGATGAGATAAATGTATGCAATATTATGTACTAGACCTGATATTTGCTATGCAGTAGGGATTGTCAGTCGTTATCAGTCCAATCCAGGATTAGATCACTGGACGACAGTCAAAATGATCCTCAAGTATCTTAGAAGAATGAGGGACTACATGTTCGTTATAGAGATAAGGATTTGATTCTTATAGGATACACAAACTCTGACTTTCAGACTAATAGAAATTCTTGTAAATCGACATCAGGGTCGGTGTTCACTCTGAATGAAGGGGCAGTAGTTTGGCCAAACATCAAGTAAGGATGCATCGGGGACTCTACTATGGAAGTCGAATACATAGTCGCTTATGAAGGTGCTAAAGAGGCTATTTGGTTGAGGAAATTTCTTACAGATTTCGAAGTTGTTCCAAATATGTATTTGCCGATCACCCTCTATTGTGATAACAATGGGGCTGTGGCAAATTCTAAGAAACCTCGAAGTCATCGTAAAGGCAAGCATATCGAACGAAAATATAATTTGATCAGGGAGATTGTGCATCGCGGTGATGTGATAGTCACGAAGATCGCGTCGGAGCACAATGTTGTTGATCCGTTTACAAAGTCTCTCACGACTAAAGTGCACGAGGGTCATCTGGAGAGTCTGGGTCTATGGAACATGCGGCATCTTGTCTAGGGCAAGTGGGAGATGATATTGGGGTATAGAGTATGTCCTAGTTTATTGTATATTGTACTTGTTTTTTTATGTATTGTATATTAGTCTCCTGAGGTATTAGGACAAGTGGGAGATTGTTGGGACTAGTGTCCTAATTCTCCTGGAGTCTCGTAGATTATAAACTTTGTACACATTGTTATTGATAAAATAAGAGTTATTTTATTTGCATTTAATCATATCCAATAAACAAAGATCCGTGGTTATTGTATATAAACTTAAGCATGTATATAAGATATACAAGTGGATCATGCCTTAAGTAATAACCTAAATGGTCTTTTACTTAGAATTATGAAGGTTGTTAAGCAGAATATGCGGCAATCATGCGATGAATTCACGAGAAAGTGAGCTTGCGACGATTAGCATGTTGAATCTCAACTAACTCGTTATTTTGTGTTATTATGCATTCAATGTTCTATTTTTGTAGCTAATGCAGGAAATGAACACAAATGCGGACACCGGACCACCGCATAGACGACCACATGCGGAGAAACACTCCATCGCAAAGGCAAACACATCGATCAACATATGGATGTTGCGGTAATCAGCCGTATGTGTCCATCGCACGGGAGTTGCGTTCGTCAAGTGATTACGGTCATCATGTAGAGTTGCGGTATTAAGCGAATGCGGCCATTGACTGATCATGGCTACGCGACAACGCATTCTAATCGGATCAATGCAAGGTAGGTGGAATGAATGCATTAATGCATCTACCTCGAGGAAATCCAAAAGATGATTTTGACATTTCACCTACCACGCCGTTGGTGGCAGAGGTTCAGAAAGGACGAACGCACCGAACGTCAAACTCAGAGCAGTCCAATTAATGCTACCGACGACCCAAGCTCTATAAATAGAAGCTGATGAGCAGAAATTCAAGTGATCCGGAGATTATCCCTCCATCCGGGGATTTTCCCCGTAATCCAGACAACTGCGTGAGAGGATGACTGAGAGTTCTTCACCTCCTTCATCCCTTCCGAGTGATGACCGGAGCCTTCGACCAGAGTTAGATCTTGAGAGAGTTAGCTCCTCCGCCCATCTATGGTACCACCGGCAGCCTTGACGCACATCCGCTGGAAGCAAGTCCTTGCTTCCAGCCGGTCATTCCATTCCCCTTTTCTTTTCTTATATTGTATTGTATGACATTTTGTGATTAAGGAATTAATACAAATTGTTTTCAATACATTTCTTTGTTTCCTTCAACTCCATCTCCATCTTTTTTTCTTAGCATCTTTACTTTCATTGCAACATTTAGTGGGATTGCTTGGGAATTGCATACTTAGTCATGTGGATTAGGGATATGAAGCATGTAGCAAACTACCGAGAGGTGTGCATTGCGTTAGTATGTGAGTAACCTTATTTTCTTAGTGTGAAGCTGCTGCAATGCTTATCTATAGGCTCACGCATTGCTTGTCTATGAGTAAAGTCAACAATAATCAACTGCCCAGTAGGGTAAGTGGTTGGACGCATTAAGCAATGTATGCGTTGTTCACTAGGGATAGTAACAATCTTGCGTCAACCAAGTTCATGCGATTGTCTTGTAGTATGTATGCTTCATTCGTCCATTAGGGATACTCGAGAGGGTAGTCTAAGGATAGAATCTAGGCTTAAGAAGGTCAGGTCAGAATCTAGGCTCGGGAGAGTCAGATCAGAACACATAATACAAGAGATAGGAGTTTAAGAATAAGCATTGTTTGCTATTAACCCATCGCATGCATCCTAGAGATAGGATACGATTGAGTGCGATCACCACAGCGTTGTGTGCATTTTGCATCATATCATAGGAAAAGAATAGAGACTTAGGAATAAGCTCTATGGACATTTTGCATTCAACACATGCGCCCTAGACTTAAGAGCACTGCATATGCATTGGAAAATGATTTGCCGTGCATAAGTGTAACATGATCGTATAGCTTGCGTTGACTAAGGTTGCCCTTGCGGTCACTCTTAAGGGTTGCAATGAAATCATCTTCGCATTTTATCTATTTTCCCATAACATTTATATCATGTCAAGTGTTGTCGTATCTCTACCTTTCATGCATATTCTCATTGCGTTGTTTGTTAGATAGGAGTAGGAGTAGGATTAACTTATCAACATCCCTTCCATTCTTTTATTTAAACTGCCGCATGCACATCACCGCAATCATATAGCTACAAGTCTTTGAGTTCGACCTCGGATCACCTGAGAAACTTGCGTTCGCGTTATACTTGGCGTGAGCGCAAGAAAATTTGTGACAGGACGCATGGTCATCGCATACATTTGTTAACGCATTATCATTCCAATGCATGACCATCAATGCATGACTATCAATGCATATCTCAAGACATGCATCGCATACCGCGTCCACGGGATTTTAGTTGTCGAATATTTTGACTTCTAATTTCCCGTCATCAAGTTTTTGGACTCGCTTTGTAGAGGTTTACAAGTGTTGTGAACTATTATAGATGGTCTGATCCTTACCATTCATGTGGAGACATGCGAGCGAGGTTGTCTTATACAAAGAGTTTGTATAAGACCGGACCACGAGATGATTAGTCTCTTTATATAATGTTGTTGATAATTGAGACTTACATCTCACTAAAACGACCATAGGTGACATGACCTTAATCCTGAGTGTTTTGGGAACTCCTTCCTATAAGGGTGGTCCTTTGATTAGTATGGTTGAGAGTGGCCAGATTGCCAACTCAACGAGCCTATCTTTTTGGGGATTTTTCTGATTGGGGAGCTGGAAACTCAGTTACACAAGACGGAATTCACTCATTCTCCAAAGCAAGGGTAAGTAGATAGATTGCTCCCTTAAGAGCTGATTCCGGGTCTTGAACATAGTGGCCACATCCTCTCTTTGGAAGAGAGGACCTAGTTATAGTAGGACTATGACACATTAGAGGAATCGGTGGTACTTAAGGAGTTAGATATAACTATAGAAGCAAAATGGTAAATTGGCCCAGCTGTACTTACGGGCGATCTGTGAAGGGTTATCGCACTGTTGATTGGTTAATATGGACACAAAAATGTATCTGTAGCGAGAAGAGTGCAGTTGTCAGTCTTTAGTAGAGTGCCCGACAGTTAACAAATGGTGGATCCTGTGACTAAAGAGTTTAGTTAGTTATTCATGTACCGTTGGAGTTTCGAGCTACAGGTCCATAAGGTCCCCTTGGTAGCTCAATGGATTCAAGTTGAGAATCAGTTCTTGGGGTTGATTTGAAGTGTTCAAATTAACAAGAAGAAATTCAATTATATATGATATAATTGGTGTGATGTATGAGATACATCAAGTGGAGGAATTAACGTAAATGTGATTTACATTAAGTGTCATAAAATAGAAAAAGAACTATTGTTTATATATTTCATGAGATGAAATATTAAAACTATAGGTAATAAATATAATATGGTAAGTTGGTTATCATATTTATTTATAATATATTAATTATATGATAATTAATTTCTTCTTCTCTAATAACCGATTGAGTGGGAGGTTATTGGTGGTTTTATGGTAATTGTGAGATAAAAGGAAAATTGTTTTCCAAAATTAGAAAGTCACTTCATTCGGAAAGTTACTCATGAATTAAGCTATCAAGTGAAAAAAATTTCACTAAGAGATAGTTGTGCATAGACTAACCGATCGCTTACTTTTGACTATGCGATAGTCATTCAACTGATCATAGTTAAACGATCGAGTGGCATAGTCTATACGATAGGCTATCGTTTACTAAATGACCGAGCACATCATCTATACGATAGACGATTCTTATCTCCCACTTGCTCGATCGTCTACTCAATCATAGACCTCCAGTCTCTTCCTCAAGCCAAGATCATACAAAGCTCACAACTCCTGGATTTTCACACCGAGAATACCAAGGTAACCATTGTGGTGGTTTCCTGACTCTGTTCATTGAGTTCATAGAGGTTGCGTTCGTTTTTCGTGTTGTTCATTGGTTGCATTGGTTGTTGCGTTCGAGTGTGTTGTTCTTGGATACTTGTAGATTGATCGAGAGATTTGAAAAGAATGATTCTTCAAAGTACACATACTCTATCCCTTGATACTCTTGTAGCATGCTGTAATTTCATGTTGTGCATGACCTATTAGTTTCCTTTTTAAGACTGTGATTGTTTATGTTCAATCTGAATTGAATTTGGAACGATCCCTTCTGCTGCTCATGGAAATCATCATGTTTGATTTCCTTCAATTGGTATCAGAGCTAGGTTATTCTGATATTCCAGATTTCACTTCTGCTTTGAACTTCTTTTACAATCGTGGTGGGTTTAAGGTTTCTGCATTGCGTTTAAGTGTTAAATGCGTTTTTGGATGTGTTGATGAATGTTTATAGGATAGTTGCCTCTATTTAAAGCTTTCTTTATGATTACAAAGTGTTAATTTGTAAGGGCCTCTGCGTTTTTGGGCATAATTTACAAGCAATCGAGTATGTAATTCAAAGTGTTTGATGTTTGTTAAGTCATTCGTGATGAAGTTTCGAAGCATGGAGATACGATTCTCATCGAGGAAGAAGACCAAAGGTTGGTCGTATTGTGTAGCCTAAGGTAAACGATCGTTGAATTTTGGGTAAACGGTCGTGTAGAAAAGTTCTGCGTGATCGTGTAGTATTTATTAAACGATCGTTTGATTAGCTAAACGATTGGGTAAAATGTTTATTCTATCGCGTAGCATTGGTTGCTTGATCGCGTGGACGCTGGAGGTAAACGATTGCATAGAGCATTTGATGCTCATTATTTAATAAAGGGTGCGCTCACTAAACGATCGTGTAGTTAGCATGCTTCATCGCATAGTCATTGACTACACGATCACGTGGTATACGATACCTTACACTTGCTCAGTGATCGGTTAGACGATTTTGCTTCACCGTATCGTTGTCGTTTAGTTGTTCGTTTAAGGGTTGCGTTGCAAGATGCGCACTGCACGATCGCGTGCCTTCATGTTTCATCGTATAGTCAAAGGTACACGATCGTTTATGCTCAGGAAGCGGTGCTAAATGATTGAGTAAAGAGTTTACTCTCTCGTGTAGGCGATCACAAGGATATGGTACACGATCAAAGGAGACGCATTTTTTCGCCAGACGGTTCAATACCCGGTTCGCCTATTTGAACTGAAGACTCATTGTGCTTTATAATAGTTAGCTTTGTTTTTTGAGGATCTGAGGCTAATTATCCCGATTCATCAACTTTTATTTAATATACATGATATGCTGTCTCTTATACACATCTAGATGTGTATAAGAGACAGACCTTAGGTTATGCATTTTATTCATGCATCATATATCTGTCTCTTATACACATCTAGATGTGTATAAGAGACAGACCTTAGGTTATGCATTTTATTCATGCATCATATATCTGTCTCTTATACACATCTAGATGTGTATAAGAGACAGACTGTGAACCTATGGTTTTTTTGTTTGTTTTTTTTTTGTTTTTTTTTGTTTTTTTTTTTTTTTTTTTTGCAGATTTAAGGCTAATTATCCCGGTTCATCAACTTTTATTTAATGTACATGAGATGTATGTTGGTTTATATGTCATAGTGTATGACATATAGATTTAAAACCCACCTTAGGTTATGCATTTTATTCATGCATCATATATTATAAGTGTTATTATATAGTCATTGGCATGATGAAATTACAAGAAAGCATGTGCATGCATCATGAAATATAAGAGTTATATTTATGCAAGCAGTAAGCATATTCATGCATCATCTTTATATTATAAGCGTTATAGTATAAGGGTATATGGAAACATGTGTGCTTAGTTCATTGCTTGATAAGTATTATATAAAAGTAGCAATGAATGAACAATGCATGGAATTAGGAAGTTGAGAAGTTTGGAACACGGCTACACAAGATGGAATTCACTCATTCCCCGAGGTCGAGATAAGTAAATAAATTGCTCTCTTAAGGGTTGTTTCTGGGGCTTGAACAATGTGGTGCTACACCCTCTCCTGTCCCGATATGGGTTTGATCATAGTTAGACTATGACTTATTGTTCATTTGAGGGATTAGTGGTACTTGAGGAGTTAGATGTAACTATAGGAGCAAAACGGTAATTTTGGCCTAGTTGTACTTACGAGCAATTTGTGAAGGATTATCGCACTATTGACTGGTTATATCCAATGGACATAAAAATATCTTTGTAATGTGAAGAGTGCAACTTCCGGTCTTTAATGAAGTGATCGACAGTTAATGGATGTTGAGTAATTTAATTAAAGAGTTTAATTAATTATCTAAGTACCATTGGAATTTCAATTTACAGGTCCATAAGGTCTTCTATGTCGCTCAACAAGAATTATTGAGAATTAATTTAATTAATTGAGGGAATTAACTATATATAATATAATTAATATAATGTATTTGATACATTATAAAAACTATAGGTTATATGTTATATTTAATATGACATATTGTTTTATATATATGTGTCATATAAAATAAGTTAGTTATTATATATATATATATATTATTTATATTTGTGTTAATTTAAATTTCAAATTAAAAGGAGGGAGTTACAATTCTCTCCCCTTAATTCTCTCAATTAACGTGGAAGTGAGAGGTTTTTTTTTTTACGTAGAATGAGTTTTTTTTTCTTTTTTTTTTTTTCCAGTTTATCGATCTTCCTTTTCACGAACGTCTCCCAACAAAAAGAAAAACACTTTATAGAATTTTCCCAGAATCCTCTCTTCCTCTCTCAAATTATTTCTTTCCTCCCTCTTTCAAAATCCCAGGGCCTACACGCTCTTGAGAGATCCTTATCCCAAAATAAAATATAGAGGTCTCACTTGTGGTGGTGCTCATTGGAATTTTGTTCGTTGGATCGTGACTGTTTGAGGGAGTCTATGAAGAAATTGTTTTGATCTTCAAGGGTATGATTTCTTCTTCACTTTATATCTATTTTATACATGTTGTAAATTTGTCCAATTAATGCATTATTTTCTATTTTGGTTCTGTAAATTTCATTGTTTTGTGAAACATTGAAAATTTGGTCGTTCTTCATGTCTATTTGAGATTCTATATCTGTCTAACTGAGATAGACAATGATTGGTAGACAGTGATATAACTTTATTATTGTCTATCTCAGATAGACAAAGATAGTGCTCTACTCTATCTATCTCAATTCAAAGTTATTAATAATAGATCCACTCAGATAATCAAATATAGAAATATAAAATGCAAACGATATAGGAACTATAGAAACAAATATTAGCTCTTATCATTGAAGTCTGATAGACAGTGATAGAACTCTATCACTGTCTATCTGAGATAGACATAGATATTGCTCAATCTCTGTGAAGGAGTAATATAACATGCAACGGAAGAATTCAGAATCAATAAGCACTTAAACTACACTTAATTTGAGTTTTAAACATGTTATCATTGTCTATCTAAGATAGACATAGATATTGCTCTATCTTTGTGAATAAGTAATATAACATGTAACAAAAGAATTCAGAATCAATAAGCACTTAAACTACACTTGATTTGAGTTTAAAACATGTTACTCATGAGGTTTTCATAAGAGGGTTTATACAAGACAATACCTTTGTAGTTCTCTCCATGAATTCAGCAGAATTTCCACAAATTTGAGCTTGATTCTTCAAATAGACCACCAACAAGATCTTTTCCATTATGCTCAAGAAGGAATGTGTGGTGGAAACACTTTAATTAAGCTGCATTGAGGATGAACTTGAGAAGGTGTAGTAGGGTTTTCAGTTTTGCAACAACTTAGATAAAGTTTTCAGATTTTTAATTTTTTTTTTTTTTTTTAATTCCATGCATGAAGCTTCATTTTATAGATTGATTCCATGCATTAGAACATGGTTGCATGTAGGGCAGCTCATACTTATAATTTATTGAAGATCTAATGGTGGATTTGGGTGATTAACCACCCAAAAGATGTTAGTGGATTTTTTCAATTTTTGGGAAAAATCCATCAACTCTAATTAATTTCCATGAAATTGATTTTTCTTTTAAATAAAACTATTTTATTTAAAATTTAGTTTTATAAAATTATCTAAAAATAATTAATTTAAATAAAACTAATTTTAATTTTTTAATTAATTTAATATCTTAATATTAAATTAATAAATCATCAATTCCACCAATATGATTCAATTTCTTATAATCAATATTTAAATCATAATTTTAATATTAATTGATTCTCTAATCTCATTGTAATTTCAACTAAATTAAACGTTTTAATTGCATCGTATATAATCAATTGAAAACCCTAAAACCAAATTTGAACATTTCAAATTCATAACCCTAAATTGAAAATTCATCTAATCAATACTCAATTTATTATTCCAATTTATGAGCTAGTGGAGGGACCTATTGGACCTACAGATCACGAGCTCCAACGATTTGTAATCAATTGATTAAACTCTTTAGCCCGATTTAATTACTTTTCGTTAACCATCAAAGAACACCACTATAACTTGGTAGTTGCACTCTACTCACTGTAGATGTATTTTTGTTCATGTTATCTATAATCAGTAAGTCGATCCTTCACATGTCGTTCGTATTTATAGTTGGGTCAAAATTACCGTTTTACCCCTGAAAAGAACAACCTATCTACTAACCCTAAGACGGGTAGGAGTGAATTCCATCTCGCAAGGCTATGTCCTCAGCTATCTATCTGGTCTTATCCCCAAAATAAAAGGTTTATTGAGCAGTGCTGTTGAACTACTCTCACCCATGCAGATCAAAGGACAATCCCAAATAAACAGGAGTTCATAGCTAGCCAAGATTAAGATCGAGTTATCCTATGTTACTTTAGTATAAAATAGTCAGTTTTGACAGTAAACAATCGTTATAAAGAAAAAGTGACTATTTCGAGGTCCAGTTTTTATGTAAACTCCTTGCATGGGATGCCCCTACATGAATGATATGTGGATCACATCATTTGTATTACCTATACAAAATGGGCCACATCCAATAGTGTTAGCAGGATGAGATACCCAATTTCATCCATATACTTATAGATCATTTAGGCTATATACTATTAACTTGATCCTATTTATGTCACCACATCGAGTTAAAGTATTCATACTATAATCATGGATATGTTTATTGGATTTTCATAACAGAATGCAATATCAACAATTTTATCGAATAAGATAATCAATAATATTTTATAGATAAATAGAATGTTTAACATGAAATTTATGAACTGCGAGTTCTAGGATATTTCCAACACTCTATGTGTCTTAATTCAAATTTATCAATAATAGTTGGATTGATGTTAAAGTTTTTGCTAAAGTTCCTAAGATAGATAGTTGACATACAAGTACATTATTAAATGAGCATTATTAAGTAAGCATGATGAACAACTAGTATGTATTGATGTTAAAGTTCTATTAATACATGGAGAATTTGAAGTTATCAACTACTTTAGTTTTACCTTCTTCTTTTTAGATTTGTTTCCTTTTGCTTTGCTTATTAATGATTCAACTTTCAATAATTTGTTTCCTTTTCCTTTGCTTCCTTTGCTGGTTGATTATTCAACTTTGACCATTTTTTGTTTACCATCTAGTTAAACAAAATTAGGTTCAATAATGTTTGATAAGTATGATTAAATAGAAGAATTAATGAAATGGAAAAAAAAAGAATGATTATAACCTTGAAGGATTTGATGATAGATTGTAACCTTGAATAATCGAAAGCAGCAACGGGAGAAGAAGATGAAGCAGTAGGACAGAGGAAGAAGAAGAAGAAGAAGAGAGACAAAAAATGAAGCAACAGTGATCGGAGAAGAAAATGAAGTAGTGGGAGAAGATGAAGCAAAGGAAGAAGAGAACCCGACGAGATAGATGGCGATAGATGGTTATTGTGTAGTTATTAAGGATTCATTGCCGTTGGAATAAGAAGACGTGGGAAGACGTAGGTATTGGGCGTGAGCGTGGATTTTGGATAATCCGATTAATCGTTGGGCAGGTTGTGATTTTTGTGTGGACTGAGATATTTTTGATGTTTGACATGTTGGGTTCGACTTTCTTCCATATGTTTTAGTTTGTTTTTTTTTTTTCAATTTTGTGATTGATTGTAAATAATTGAAAGACCCCTTTTGATGTAAAAATCATTTTGTAAAAACAATTTGAGCATAATCCGCGAAAAGTAACGAAAGGGCTAGGCCATTTGAAGATACGTAGCCACATTTCATATCCCCCTCCGGCCTCGGGCTCGGACTGTGAAATCTGTTTCCCACTGATCTTACGGTGTGGCGATGGCAACACAAAAATTAATTTAATCTTCATCATCTCTTCAAAAACTTTGACCGTACAAACTTGAAAATCTGTGAAACTGAAACAGCAACAGACAAAGAAAATCCCAATTCCAAGAGACAACTCCATAGATCCTTTGCTCAAATTTGCAGCAAAATCACCGCAACCTGATTGCTATGTCGAGTCGGCGAATCATTACGTTCTTAGCAGACTGTTGATCACTGTTGGAAAATTATTGTTCGTTTTGATTTTGATTGACGCTATGGTTTAGAAAGAGTTGAATTCAGATTATTAACGTGTTATAGCTCTGCCGGAGAACGATGGCGTCGGAATCGACGTCTTTAGACTCGATTCTTCTGGAGGATTTTGGTCAGAAGGTTGACCTGACTCGGCGGATTCGTGAGGTGCTTCTTAACTATCCTGAGGGGACTACAGTTCTCAAGGAGTTGGTGCAGAACGCCGATGATGCAGGCGCCACTAAGGTTTGCCTCTGTCTTGACCGTAGAGTCCATGGCCGTGAGTCGCTGTTGTCGGAGTCACTGGCACCGTTTCAAGGGCCTGCGCTTTTGGCCTATAACAATGCGGTATTTACAGAAGAGGATTTTGTCAGCATTTCGAGGATTGGTGGGAGCAATAAGCATGGTCAAGCCTGGAAGACTGGTCGGTTTGGGTAAGTTTTCCCGTTCCAATATCTTCGGACATGTGCTTAATCTGACTCGTCTAGTCGTCTTGCTCATAAGATGGAATTGTGGATATTCACGTGTTATTTTGTCAAATGAGTATATATTTACCTCTTGGTTCTGTAATTTCTCAATATCTAGTTTCATTTGCCCCGGTTAGTGACAAGGTCGCATTGTAATGAACCAATCTTATGTTTGCTTCTGTTTGGAGAACCTTTAGCTAGAGATGTTCACGAGACAGAATCTCCACCGCACTAAAGTTTCTAATTTCACGCTTGTATGTAGCTTTTTTGCTTTTTAACTACTTACATTCATGTAAAGTGAAACAAGCTCCGTTCATATAGATATATATGGGCCTTTCCTACCATATAACACTTTGTCTTTGGAAACAGTTTTTTACAGAAGAATATTGGAAACAGTTTTTAAAAGCTCCAGATATGTGCATAATTTATTGTTCAAAACCGACCAACTAAGTTTAACTTTTCCAATATGGAAAGTAATAGAATATTGGTAATGGTTACAAACTTTGGCATTAATAGGCAACACAAATTTGCGTGATCATCTCATAAACAATTCCTGAGGCAAAAATGGTTTTGACAGGACGTATCCAGTGCTTTCACTTTTCAACTGCAGTGGATTACTCGAGTTCATCTTCCTTTGGCTCCTTCACCTAATCTTGTTGCTTCCAATAACATAACTGAAGTAGTCATTGTGAAGTGCAATGCAATTTCATCGGAAAAAGGCAAAATGAATGCAAAATTAGATGTTGACATGCAAAGTTAGCACTCAAGTTGTTCAAATTTCTTATACCTTTTTGCCAAGCACTGTCGGCGATTACTTTCCTTTTGATAGTTGTTACCCTATTCTATATTTGTAAAAATTCTATTATTGATGTTAAACTTTATCGTTGAATGTGCTAAAAGCAGAGTTGGTAGTGAAGATACTTGGTGCCTTTCTACGTTCTTCTATTAGCAATCATTCAATGAATTCTATATTTTCTGCCTTATCAAAGGAAATGGAAATACAATAAGTTTTATGTAATATTTTACTTCCCCTGTTGGCTTCATAATAACTATTTTTTGGTTTTATTTTATAGGGTTGGTTTCAACTCCGTGTACCATTTAACTGAGCTGCCTTCATTTGTTAGTGGAAAATATGTTGTAATGTTTGATCCTCAGGGCATTTACCTTCCTAAGGTTTCTGCATCAAATCCTGGAAAGCGAATCGACTTCATACGTAGCTCTGCCATCTCAAAATATAGAGATCAGTTTCTTCCTTATTGCGCTTTTGATTGTGACATGGAAAGTTCTTTTGCTGGAACTTTATTTCGGTTTCCATTAAGAAATGCAGATCAAGCAGCTAGAAGTAAAATTTCAAGGCAAGCTTATACAGAAGAAGATATTTCTTCCATGTTTGCTGAACTTTATGAAGAAGGAGTCTTGACGTTGCTCTTTTTGAAAAGTGTTTTATGTATTGAAATGTTTGTATGGAATGATGGTGAGACAGAACCACAGAAGCTTTATTCATATTTTGTGCGTTCAGCAAACAGTGATATTATTTGGCATAGGCAGATGTTACTACGGTTATCAAAATCAACAACTTCCACTCAGCATGAGGTAGATCGGTTTTCGCTTGAATTCTCAAGTCAAGCTATGACTGGGACTCAAATAGAGGAAAGGATTGATAGCTTTTTTATAGTTCAAACTATGGCATCAGCTACTAGTAGGATCAGCTCTTTTGCTGCTACTGCATCGAAAGAGTATGACATTCACTTGCTACCTTGGGCATCGCTTGCTGTTTGCACATCTGATGACTCCTCAAATGTAACCTCAGTAATTTCAAGATTTCTTTTATTTTGTGCGATCTCTGTGTCACACCTGCACCCACTCCCGTTCCTAATTCAACTGCATTAACTTTTGCATATGAGTACTTATTCTATCAAACTTGCAAGTTCAAGGTTTAATTCTGTGATATTTCTTTACGCTCTACATGATTATGTTCACGAGTCATAGAACCCTTGTAAATATTTGTTCAATGTGTTACTTTATGTTGCATGTTATTTTTTTTGCCCTGCCAATCTTAGTTATTTTATCTCTCCTCTTTTATGGAAATGGAAGACCTTAGTTACAATTGATATGTAATTTTTGACAGGACAGTGTTCTCAAACTTGGTCGGGCCTTCTGTTTCCTCCCTTTGCCAGTAAAAACTGGTCTAACTGTTCAAGTAAATGGATTTTTTGAGGTCTCATCAAATCGTCGTGGAATTTGGTATGGGGCTGACATGGATAGGACTGGGAAGATTCGTTCAATCTGGAACAGACTCCTTTTAGAGGATATTATTGCTCCTGCATTTATAGAACTGCTGATTGGCGTGCAAGTATTACTAGGTCCAACAGATACTTACTTTTCCTTGTGGCCTAGTGGTTCATTTGAGGAGCCATGGAACATATTGGTTGAGCAAGTATACAAAAGTATCAGCAACGCTTTTGTTTTGCATTCAGACGTTGAAGGTGGAAAATGGGTGTCACCAAATGAAGCTTTTCTTCATGATGACAAATTCGCAAGAAGTATGGAACTTGGTGAGACTCTGGTGCATCTAGGAATGCCTATTGTGCACCTTCCTGAAAATTTGTCTAACATGCTTTTAAAGTTTTGCTGTACTTTTCAACAGAAAGTGGTTACACCCTGTACAGTTCGTCATTTTCTTAGGGAATGTAAACATGTTTTTACTCTGAACAGACCTTACAGACTTGTATTGTTAGAATATTGCATTGAAGATTTGATTGATGCTGATGTTTGTACACATGCATTTGGCTTACCTTTACTTCCCCTGGCAAATGGTGATTTTGGGTCATTTTCAGAAGCCTCCAAAGGGATCTCTTACTTTATCTGTGATGAGTTGGAATATAAGCTACTGCACCAGATTTCTGATAGAGTAATAGATCGGAATACACCTCTCACTATATCAACTAGACTTTCAAATATTGCCAGGTCCTCAAAATCAAATCTGTTTATTTTGAATGTGCATTATTTTCTCCAGCTGTTTCCAAAATTTGTGCCTGCTGATTGGAAGTACAGAAATGAAGTGTTTTGGGACCCTGAGTCCTGTAGCAACCATCCTACTTCGTCATGGTTTTTGCTATTTTGGGAATATCTTCGTGATCATTGTGAAAAATTGTCCTTATTTAGCGACTGGCCCATTTTGCCATCCAAATCGAGATATCTTTATAGGGCCACTAAACAATCAAAAGTGATTAATGTGCAGAAGCTTTCTCACGAGATGCAAAATATACTTGGTAAGCTTGGATGCAAGTTGCTAGATCCATACTATAAGGTTGAACACCGAGACTTAATTCACTATGTAAATGATGGTAACTGCACAGGCGTTTTGGACTCTATCTACGATGCAATTTCTTCAACTGGTGGTTTAATGCTGACTTCACTCTACAATTTAGAGGTGGAAGAGAAGGATGGGCTGCGTAGGTTTCTTCTTGATCCTAAATGGTATCTTGGAGGCTGTATGAATGATAATGATTTAGGCAAGTGCAGGAGACTGCCAATTTTTAAAGTCTATAATGGAGGTTCTTCTCAAGATTTTTGTTTCTCAGATCTCGAAGACCCTCGAAAGTACTTACCGCCTTCAGATGTGGGAGAGTGCTTTCTTGGAGTAGAGTTTATTATCAGTTCCTCAGATAGTGAAGAAGAGATTTTGTTAAAATACTATGGGATCAAAAAGATGGGAAAGGCATCTTTCTACAGGAAGTATGTATTAAACCAAGTCGGGCAGTTGCAGCCTGAACTTCGTGACAGTACCATGCTTTCTCTTTTACTAAACCTTCCACAACTATGTACTGAAGATGTAACTTTCAGGGAATGTTTGTCAAATTTGGATTTTATTCCAACTTCAAGTGGAACTCTTAAGTGCCCTGCTGTATTATATGATCCTCGTTATGAAGAACTGTGTGCTTTACTAGATGACTTCGATAGTTTTCCTTCCACTCCTTTCAACGAATCTTACATTCTGGACATTCTACAAGGTTTGGGCCTTAGAACATGTGTATCCCCTGAGACCATTGTGCAAAGTGCTCTACATGTGGAAAGATTCATGCATAAGGATCAAAATAAGGCTCATTCAAGGGGCAAGGTTCTTTTATCATACTTAGAAGTTAATGCAATTAAATGGCTTCTCAATCCGACAAACGAAGATCAAGGGATGGTGAACCGATTGTTTTCTACAGCTGCAACTGCATTTAAACCACGTAACTTCACTTCCGATCTCGAAAAGTTCTGGAATGATCTTCGTAAAATTTCCTGGTGCCCAGTATTACTTTCTCCTCCTTTTGAAACCTTACCCTGGCCTGTTGTCTCATCCATGGTAGCTCCCCCAAAACTTGTGAGATTGCCTAGAGACTTGTGGCTTGTTTCAGCAAGCATGCGAATACTGGATGGTGAGTGTTCTTCTTCGGCTTTAGCACACAGTCTTGGTTGGTCTTCTCCCCCTACTGGCAGTATTATTGCTGCTCAGCTTCTTGAGCTTGGAAAAAACAACGAGATTGTATATGACCAGATGCTCAGGAAAGAACTAGCTTTGGCAATGCCAAGAATATATGCGTTGCTGACAAGTTTGATTGGTTCAGATGACATGGATGTTGTAAAAGCTGTGCTTGAAGGTTGTCGGTGGATTTGGGTTGGAGATGGGTTTGCAACATCCAAAGAGGTTGTACTTGAGGGTCCTCTTCATTTAGCTCCTTATATTCGTGTTATACCTATTGATTTGGCAGTTTTTAAAGATTTGTTTTTAGAACTTGGAATCCGGGAATTTCTGAATCCCAATGATTATGCTGATATTTTGTCTAGAATGGCAACAAGAAAAGGTTCTTCTCCTCTGAACACACAGGAACTGAGGGCAGCCATTCTCATTGTACAACATTTGGCTGAAGCTCAACTCCCAAAGCAACAAATTAATATATATTTACCTGATATTTCAGGTAGACTTTTGCCAGCCAGCAACTTAGTTTACAATGATGCTCCCTGGTTACTGGGCACAGACAATACTGATGTTTCATATGACGGGGAATCAACTGCTTTCTTGAGTGCAAGGAAGACAGTTCAAAAGTTTGTCCATGGGAACATATCCAATGATGTTGCGGAGAAGCTTGGTGTCTGCTCACTTCGTAGGATTTTATTAGCTGAGAGTGCTGATTCTATGAATTTGAGCTTATCTGGAGCTGCCGAAGCTTTTGGGCAGCATGAAGCCTTGACAAACAGACTTAGACATATACTTGAAATGTATGCTGATGGTTCTGGTATTCTATTTGAGCTGATTCAGAATGCAGAGGATGCAGGTGCCTCTGAAGTGATATTTCTTTTGGACAAAACTCATTATGGAACATCTTCAGTATTGTCTCCTGAAATGGCTGATTGGCAAGGACCAGCTTTGTACTGTTATAATGACTCTGTTTTTAGTTCTCAAGATCTCTATGCAATTTCACGTGTCGGTCAAGAGAGTAAGCTGCAAAAACCATTATCCATTGGAAGATTTGGTTTGGGCTTTAATTGTGTATATCATTTTACAGATATCCCCACATTTGTTTCTGGGGAGAATGTTGTTATGTTTGATCCTCATGCTTGTAATTTGCCTGGGATCTCTCCTTCACACCCGGGTCTCCGGATAAAGTATGCTGGAAGAAAAATTCTGGAACAATTTCCCGATCAATTTTCTCCGTACTTGCATTTTGGTTGTGACATGCAGAAGCCATTTCCTGGCACACTCTTTCGTTTTCCCCTTAGAAGTCCAGCTCTTGCTTCCAGAAGTGAAATCAAGAAAGAAGGTTATGCACCTGAAGATGTTATTTCACTTTTTTATTCTTTTTCTGAAGTTGCTTCTGATGCTTTGGTTTTCCTCACCAATGTCAAAACTATTTCCATATTTATAAAGGATGATATAGGACATGAAATGCAATGCCTATATCGTGTGCATAAAAATACTATCAGTGAACCTACAACAAAATCTAGTGCACAGCAGGATATTATGAGCTTTATTTATGGAAACCGCCGAGGTGAAATGGACAGAGAACAGTTCCTAATGAAATTAAATAAATCTATCAACAGAGATCTCCCACATGTGTGCCAAAAACTTATTATCACGGAGAAAAGTTCTGGCGGTGACATATTGCAGCACTTCTGGATAAGCTCTGGATGTTTAGGTGGTGGGCTCCCGAGAAACAACTCAGGCGGGGGTGACAAGTCCTATAATTTTATTCCATGGGCTAGTGTTGCTGCACTTTTACATTCTGTAAAGGTAAACGTGGAAATGAACCATGACCCAGAGACTGAAAATAATTGGCTAATTGCTTCTGATTTAGTTCAAGTTTCTTCTGCTTCTGAACAAGACAGGAAGCCTTTGGAAGGACGTGCTTTCTGCTTTCTACCATTACCTATTAAAACTGGTCTCCCTGTACATGTCAATGCATATTTTGAGCTTTCATCAAATCGAAGGGACATCTGGTATGGAGATGACATGGCAGGGTGCGGAAGAAAACGTTCAGAATGGAATTCTTACCTTCTTGAAGATGTTGTTGCCCCAGCTTATGGTCGCTTGCTTGAAAAGGTTGCATCCGAGATTGGTCACTTTGGTTTATACTCCTCATTTTGGCCGGCAGCAGCAGGATTAGAACCTTGGGGATTGGTAGTGCGAAAACTCTATAGCTTTATTGGTGATTTTGGTCTACTTGTTCTATATACAAATGCTAGGGGAGGCCAGTGGATTTCCGCTAGACAAGCCATATTTCCTGATTTTTCTTTTGACAAAGTGCATGAGCTTATCGAAGCATTATCTGATTCTGGCCTGCCGGTCATTTCTATTTCGAAGTCAATTGTTGACAGGTTCATGGAGGTACGTCCGTCATTACATTTTCTGACTCCTCACTTGTTAAGAACTCTGTTGATTAAAAGGAAGCGCGCATTTAAAGACAGGAAAGCAACCATCTTGACCCTTGAATATTGTTTAGTTGATTTGAAATTGCCTATACAATCCGACAGTCTGTGCGGATTGCCTCTACTACCTCTTGTTGATGGTTCATTTACCTCATTTCACAAGAATAGGATTGGAGAAAGAATTTATATTGCCAAGGGAGATGAATATGGCCTTCTCAAGGATTCCGTTCCCAGCCAACTTGTGGACCCTGATATACCAGAAGTAGTTCATGCAAAGCTCTGTGAGGTAGCCCAAACTGAGGATTTAAATCTTTGTTTTCTTTCATGCCATTTGCTCGAGAAAATCTTCCTTAGATTTCTTCCCACAGAATGGCAAAATGCTAGACAGGTGAACTGGAATCCTGGTCATCAGGGTCAACCTAGCTTGGAATGGATAAGATTGATGTGGTGCTACCTCAAGTCGCATTGCAATGATCTATCTCAGTTTTCCAAGTGGCCTATACTGCCCGTAGGGGAAAATTCTCTACTGCAACTTGTTGAAAATTCAAATGTTCTTAGAGCTGATGGTTGGAGTGAGAACATGTTTTCGTTGTTGCTGAAAGTGGGGTGTTTGTTTTTGAGGCGTGATATGCCAGTAGAACATCCACAACTGGAAAACTTTGTGCATCCTTCAACAGCAATCGGCATTCTAAATGCTTTTCTGTCTATTGCTGGTGATATTGGAAATGTTGAAAGGCTATTTCATGATGCATCTGAAGGTGAGCTGCATGAGTTCCGGAGTTTTATTCTTCAGTCAAAATGGTTTCTTGAAGAAAAAATGGAAGCAATTCATGTTGATATTATCAAACGCATCCCCATGTTTGAGTCGTACAAGTGTAGAAAATTAGTAAGTTTGAGTAAACCTGTAAGATGGATAAAACCCACTGGTCTATGTGAGGATTTTCTGAATGATGATTTTGTGCGCGTAGAATCAGAAAAAGAGAGAATCATTTTGAAAAGATACTTCGGGATCGGGGAACCATCAAGGGTAGAATTCTACAAAGATTATGTTCTTAACCATATGTCGGAATTCCTTTCTGAAAGGGAAGCTATTTCAACCATTCTGCTCGATGTGAAGCTTTTAATTGAAGAGGATGTCTCTCTCAAATCTTCAGTTTCGACGATACCATTTGTTTTGACTGGCAATGGATCTTGGCGACCACCATCAAGGTTATGTCAATTTTTAGCTCCCTCCTAAAATAGAACTATATAACTCATTGCAATTTCTCTTATGGGAAGAAAAATTAAATTATTGCAGTTACAGGAACAGTGTCATAGTTAAAAGATTTGTAGGATTTAATTAATTAATTATTTTTATAGGGAATGGTAACCATACATTGATATGATGAAATGGACATAAAAGGTCCTAACAGCATAACAATTTACAAAAAGCACCTCCATTGATTAGTGAGGGCAGTAAGGCTATGATTACAAAAAGGAGTAGACAATTTTCTCCATTGGATAGCTTGAAGAGATGTAGCTTCAAGAAAATAGCATATATCACAGTCCTTGTCCAAAAGATGCGAGCATTGCGATCCAACCAAAGGCTAAAAAAAATGGCGCAAACGTGATTAATCCAAAGGACTTTCCATCTTTGCAACTATTTTATTTTTTAAAATTTCTTGTCGTTCATGTTTGCAACTGAACATTCTACTACTATACTATAAAGGAAAAAAGGCGTCCACAATTATTGTGAAATATACAAAGCTAAGGAAACCCAAAGAAAAGATATACAAAATATATGTCGCAGAAAAATTAGGTTGGTGGAAAATTAATCAAGTGCAACAAGGAAATAGTGTCAGACGATTATTGTGAAATATTGGACGAATCCTTTAACATATACTACTGCGGGTTTGCCAAATCTCTTGAAGTGAAATATTTTTACTATCAGAAAAGAAAAAAAAAAAACGAGGAAATATTTCGCCTGTGAAAAACAAATGTGTCTGTGCTGTGGTCAGAAAATGAGATATAACTAGGCACGAATTATCCCTTCTTTTGTATTTATTATTTATTCTTTAAAAATTAATCAGTTTAGAAATTTTCTGATTCTAGATTGTTGTTAACTTGTAATTATTATTAGTTTTGTATTTTTTAAGAGAACTTTAAGAACGAAATTTCTAGCAGCTAAAAGTTACTGTATTTGATTTTTTTACCAGGCTATATGATCCTCGAGTACACGAGTTAAAAAACATGCTGCATGAAGAAGCCTTTTTTCCATCTGAAAAATTTTCAGATGACGTCATTTTAGATGCTTTAGTCAGCCTTGGACTTAAAAGATCCCTTGGTTTGTCTGGCTTGCTAGATTGTGCTAGATCAATTTCATTGTTGAATGATTCTAAAAATTCTGAATCAAAAAGTTATGGAAGGAGATTTTTTGTGTGTTTAGATGCTCTTGCACACAAGCTCTCAATCAATGTGGAAGGAAATTGTTATGAACTACAGAATTCTATGTTATTTAAGAGTGACCATGTGGATGATGATGCTTCCGTGCAAGTTAGCTCTCTCAATAGAGAGGATACCTCTGGTATGGGCATTGATTCCATAATAGGGAACTTGACTGGTGATGGAACGGAGGAAGAATTTTGGTCTGAAATGAAGACAATAGCTTGGTGCCCTGTTTTTGCCAATTCACCTGTAAAGGTACTTCCATGGTTGAAAACCAGTAATCAGGTAGCTCCACCGAGCATTGTGAGACCTAAATCACAGATGTGGATGGTCTCCTCTTCAATGCATATACTAGATGGTGTGCCTCCTTCAGTATACTTGCAAGATAAACTTGGTTGGACTGATTGCCCGAGCGTTGAAGTTTTATGTGCACAGTTGACTGATATTTCCAAGCTTTATGGTGAGCTCAGGTTGCATTCTTCAACAGGATCTGATGTCAATACTGCGTTGCAAGATGGGATTCCCATTCTTTACTCAAAACTGCAAGAATATAGAGGAACTGATGACTTCATGCTTTTAAAATCTGCATTAAATGGTGTATCCTGGGTTTGGGTAGGGGATGATTTTGTATCCCCAAATGCTCTTGCCTTTGACTCACCAGTAAAATTCTCTCCTTATCTTTATGTTGTTCCGTCCGAATTATCAGAATTTAGAGATCTGCTTTCAGAATTAGGTGTAAGGCTTAGTTTTAATGTCAAGGACTACTTGGATGTTCTACAACGCTTACACAGGGATGTTAGAGGGTCTCCTCTATCCACAGATCAGATGAACTTTGTAATTTGTGTGCTTGAAGCTATTTCAGACTGTTGGGTGGACATGCCAGAGTTCACTGCCACCAGTATCCCTTTGTTAATTCCCAATTCTTCTCAGGTTCTGATGCTAGCAAGTGATCTGGTTTACAATGATGCACCTTGGATGGAAGACAACAATATTCTTGTTGGGAAACACTTTGTACATCCAAGTATCAGCAATGATTTGGCAGGCAGGTTGGGCGTGCAATCCATTCGTTGCCTCTCGTTAGTTGATGAAGAGATGACTAAAGACTTACCATGCATGGATTATGCCAAAATTAGTGATCTTCTGAAGTTGTATGGCAATGACTATTTGTTCTTTGACCTTCTGGAATTGGCAGATTGCTGCAGAGCTAAAAAGTTGCGCTTAATATTTGACAAAAGGGAACATCCTCGCCAATCATTACTGCAACATAATCTAGGTAACTGATACAAAATTGTACTATTATGTCTTAACTGTAATTAGTTAAAACATTTCCTTTGAGATAATGAAGATTTTAGATTTTTAGTTGACTGAGAAAAGAAGTTGAGTACTTATGTTTTAATTTTCTTAGATTTCAATGATAAGGAAACGGTTGAACTTTTGGATCTTTCTCATTATTTTATGAGAAACAAAAAAAAAAAAAGATATAATAATCATGACAAGAAACATGATACAAATAGAAGAAATTGCAAATCTGGGTAAGGCCATCATTGCAGAATTCGACAGGACACCCAGTCTTGTGGAAAAAAATTCAGAACTTTTAGATTAGGAGTTCGAGTTCCATAAAGAAAATAGAAAGCAAACTCCTGTTCTAAACACATCCTAATCTCCCTTTCTGTCGTCAACGTTTGTCTCTCCCTCCAAGTGCAGCAAAAAATAGCTAGAAATGCTCTCCCAATAATAGCTCTCTTCCTAGAGAAATGCATGTCTATAGAGTACATTCTTTGTCTTCCTTTGATATCAAAGTATTGCGGTATAGCGTTTTATTTGGTACGTTGCTGCAACCTAGGTGAAATGTTCTGATTTTCATTGGTTACATGTTCTTCTGCATTTCTCTTTGGGATGTATTGTGTATTGTAATTGTTTTACCCCATTGTTACATGCATAGGTGAATTTCAAGGTCCTGCACTGGTTGCAATCTTTGAGGGCTCAAGCTTAAGTACCGAGGAAATCAGTAGTTTGCAATTTCGTCCTCCTTGGAAATTAAGAGGCGATACTCTTAACTATGGTTTGGGACTGCTCAGCTGTTATTATGTTTGTGATCTCCTTTCTATTATTTCTGGTGGCTACTTTTATATATTTGATCCCCGTGGAATTGCTCTCTCTGTAGCTCCAAAATCTTCTCCAGGAGCAAAGGTGTTTTCCTTGATAGGTATCTCTTTCGTTCAATCACATGTGAATACTTTTATGATCTCCTCAAATAAATAGTTTATTTGAACCTTATTTAATCTCAAACAATATTTTTGGCACATTTACAGCTTAACATAATGTAGTTTGTCTTCTTTATTTCAACCCTGTACAGACTAACTAATACAGGAAAAAATGCATGTGAAAGAATGACGCGTCCTTTATTATTTTTATTTTTTAAAAACATTATTGTAAAATAAAATGAAGAAAGTAGATGCATGTTTAACAACATATGTTAATGAATTCTCTGAAGTACAAAGCATATGTTAATGAATCATCTCGTTTTTCTTTTTTGACATGGAGAATAAACTTTTTCATTGATGAGAGATTTAGCAATCACTTAGGAATAATGAGCAAAAATTCCTTGATGTTTCATTCATTAATCAATTACTTTTCTCTTCATTTTTAGGTAGTAATTTGATAGAGAGATTTAACGATCAATTTCATCCTCTGTTGGGGGGTCACAATATGTCATGGCCATCAGATTCCACCATAATCCGCATGCCCCTATCCTCAGCATGCTTAAAAGATGGACTTGAGTCTGGAATAATAAGGATAAAGGAGATAAGTAGCAAATTTTTGGATCATGCTTCAAGGTCACTTTTATTTTTAAAATCAGTCGTGCAGGTATGGCAACATTCTTTTTTCTTTTCACCTCCTATAGTGCCGTATATCTTTGAATTCTGTGGTGCTATGTTCTTAATTCAATGATAAATTCTAGGATGGTTCTGATTTTAGGCCAATGTCATTATTCGTGAGCATTCTTCTATCTAATGTCTGTGTGTATATGCATTTACTTATTTTCTTTTAACTAGCCTTTTAACATGTATCATGTGCGTAATTTTTTCCATTTTATTTTATCGTACATTAAAATTGATCTTTTTCAAAAAGTTGAGCATTTGTCAAATACTATGACTGTTTGCAAGAAAACAAATGCTTTGTTAACTAGCATGTGGTTTATTCAAAATAGCTTGATAATTATTATTCTTAAAGTTTAGCAATAGTTATTATAATAAATAACATCCATTTTATTGAAACTATTTAGTAATATAATTTCATACGAATTATGGATTTATCTATTTGAGACAAAGAATTATGTAAAATATTCGATTTAAGATTCTTTTTCTTTATTCTTTTTGTATTTTATAAACATTTGGTACAATTAAATTTAATCAAATATATTTTTTTCTATAACAATATGTAATATTATTTTGAAATTGAGACATCAATTCCTACCAAAAAAAAAAAAAAAAAAAATTGAGACAATATTTACCTTAAAGGTTGGAGGTTTAAATCTCCCCACTTTTTGTTGAACTAAAAAAAAAACAATACTTCAGAAATCTGTTAAAGTGCAAGATCATTATTTCTTACAAAAAAATATTATTTATTATCCACACTTTTATATAGTATATATTTATAACCATCTTGTGTAATTTATTGTGAGTGAGTTTTTTTCCCTTTCGGGAACAATATAACCTAAGGGCAAAGCAGACAAATAGTTAGTCTAATTTTCTACTTAATTGAGGGATAGCTTAAAAAGCCTTGTAATACTAATAATTGTTTTATTAAAATCAGTAATCTAATTAATTGAGAGCGTTGAAGGGTTTTGCAACATATTAATGCTTTCGTGGTATGAATAATCCAATTTAATTTATTTAGAGCTACAGATCACATTAATGGAAGGAAATATAAGTATTTAAGTTAAAAATGAAGAATTATCTAATTTTTTTTTTTACACATCCATACATATGTGAGTATTATTATAGATTTTTCAATTTTATTTAAGTTTTATGTCTGATTTTTACCAAGTGTTGCTATTGTGATTATTTGAGGCAATATCTCTGTACTTTTATCTTTATTCAGGAACTTTTTTATATACATATTTTTAGTGGAAGGTCATTGGTCATGTTCAAGAGTAACTTTTAACAAATTATCAGGTTTCATTCTCGACCTGGGACCAAGATGGGCTTCACCCACACCAAGATTATTCAGTTTGCGTGAATTTATCATCTGCTATAGCAAGGAACCCATTTTCAGAAAAGAAGTGGAAGAAGTTCCAATTATCAAGGTTGTTTAGCAGCTCAAATGCTGCCACGAAAGTGCATGCAATAGATGTAATTCTACTCCAGGGAGAAACTCAATTTGTGGACCGGTGGCTTGTGGTGCTTAGCTTGGGTTCTGGGCAAACTAGAAATATGGCTCTTGATAGGTAAGTTTGCTAATTTTGCACAAAAAATTTTGATAGGTAAGTTTTCCCGTGCTTGGGAAAAAATTCCTGCTTTCTTGTTTCATGGTAAAGTACATAAAAGGCATTGTATTCTGTAATGCATCCTGCTCAGAGTTAGTGTTGTCTTCAGACTCATCATTGGCCAGAGTTAAAACGTAACTTTTACCCTGCTTCTTCAAGAAATTAGGACATTCTGGTTGAAAATAACCATAGCCTTCACACTCACTGCATTTGAATGGCCTTTCTTTTTGAAGATTTAAAGCACCTACCTTATCAGCTTTCTTTCTAATACTTTGAATTTTGACTTGCTTGAGAGGAAGTGAGCCACCAGACTATTATTTTTAGAATTTAAATTTTCCAGCTTCTTTCCAAATTGTTTAAGAACACTGATTGAATTATTTTAAAAGTAATGAAAGATATTCAACAAAGATACACATATATTTTGATGTAATTAGAGGTTAAATTCCTCTTAGATCTTGGGTGAAAGGTTATTTTATAATTACTCTGTTTTTTCTCTGTTTTTTTAGATGTTCTGTTTTTTACCGCAGATAACTTTTTAAGTTTTTTAGTTACTTAAATTGTTTTAGTTAATTAGATTAAATCTTTCAAAGGCTGGTTTGTAGCCTTTTAAATAGGAGTCCTTAGGTTGTAAGAGGCGTTAGTTCTAGAAATAATACAAGAGTTCTTCAAAATTTCTCCAAGGTTGTATTCAAGAAATTAGTTTTACACTATATGTACTTTGCTCAAACAACTATATTTCATTTCTTATCAAAATTGATCTTTTTGGTAATGTTAACACCATCCTTTTCTTCCTTCTAATATGTCTCAGCTCTCATGTTTCAAACTCTTAGAAAGTGTCTTGCAATCTAAACTACAAAGTGGGTGCTTGTGAGAGTGAGAGATAGGCCATTAGATGCTAGGGTTTGATTTTTTTTTTTTTTTTTTTTTTTTTAAATAATTGGTAGGTTTGAATTATTTTAATATTTTAATGAAAACATTAAAATTAATTTTTGAAGTTTAAACTAAGTAGCTTGTGTAAGAAGGAAGGTACGATGGAAATTGAATCTTTTTGAAAAGCTTAAAACGCAACATCTGATAATCTCTATTCTTCACAAATTGATACAATGTTTTGTCACCAAACTTTGTTTCTCTCTCGGACTACATCTTCTTTCGCTTCTATTTTCTCAAAAATGACTTTGTAATCTTTTATAGAATTAGAAGTGAGGATAATAGCATCTTATGAAGTTTCCTATTTGCAGGCGATATCTTGCGTACAATTTAACACCTGTCGCTGGAGTTGCAGCTCATATTTCTCGCAATGGCCTTCCTGCTGATATATATCGAAAGAGCCCTTTGATGGCTCCCTTTCCTTTATCTGGTGATATAATGTTACCTGTTACTGTTCTTGGATGTTTTCTTGTATGTCACAGTGGTGGTCGTTATCTTTTCAAGAATCAAGTTCTCGAAGCCTTAGTTGAACCCCTTGATGCTGGAAATAAGTTAGTTGAAGCCTGGAACAGGGAATTGATGTCCTGCGTGTGTGATTCTTACATTTTCATGGTCTTGGAAATTCACAAACAACGAAAAGAATCTTCAAGCTCTGCATTGGAGTCAAATGTTAGTCATTCCATAACTTCGTCTTTGAAGGCATATGGAAATCAAGTTTATTCATTTTGGCCAAGGTCTGAACCTGCAAATGATAGTGATTCTGATGTGGACAGAGGATTGAAAGCAGATTGGGAATGTCTGGTTGAACAAGTAATCAGACCATTTTATACTCGTGCTATCGATCTTCCTGTGTGGCAGCTTTACTCCGGAAATTTAGTTAAGGCTGAAGAGGGTATGTTTCTTGCTCAACCTGGCAGTCCCGTGGGGGGTAACTTGCTGCCAGCCACAGTTTGTAGTTTTGTCAAGGAGCATCATCCCGTGTTTTCGGTGCCATGGGAGTTAATTAAGGAGATCCAAGCTGTGGGAATTACAGTACGCCAAATTAGACCTAAAATGGTTCGGGACCTCCTCAGGGCTCCTTCAGCATCTATAGTTCTTCAATCAATTGATACATATTTGGATGTTCTTGAATACTGCTTGTCTGATATTGTGTTGGCCGCATCATCTAGCCATGCTGTGGATAATATGGGAGGTGACTCTGTTAACACTAATCCTGGTGGTAGGTCGACAAATACTACAGAAGGCAGTTCAACTTCCGTTCCAGTTTCTAGCATGCACAGTTTTGGGAGGTCATCTAACCAGAATGCAGCCAGTTCAGGTGATGCTCTTGAAATGATGACAAGTTTGGGTAGGGCTTTACTAGATTTTGGTCGAGGAGTCGTCGAGGATATTGGTAGAAATGGAGAATCCTTGTCTCATGGTAATACCTTTACTGGTAGAAATAACAGCAGCTACAATGTAGACAAGCATTTTCTACAAATGGTTTCTGAGCTCAAAGGTTTACCATTTCCAACTGCATCCAACAATGTAGTAAGATTGGGCAGCATGGAACTTTGGCTTGGTAGTAAGGATCAACAGGAACTGATGATCCCTTTGGCAGCAAAGTTTGTCCACCCTAAAATATTTGATAGACCAATTTTGGGCAATATCTTGACCAATGATGCCCTGCATAAATTTTTGAAACTTCGAGAGTTCTCTCTTAGCTTACTGGCAACTCATATGAGGTCAGTGTTCCATGCGAACTGGGTGAATCATGTAATGAACTCAAATATGGCTCCGTGGTTTTCATGGGATAATAAATCAAACGCTGGGGTTGAGGAGGGACCATCCTCTGAATGGATAAGACTCTTTTGGAAAATTTCTAGTGGTTCGTCACAGAACCTTTTGCTCTTTTCTGATTGGCCACTTGTTCCTGCTTTTCTTGGCAGACCCATCTTATGCCGTGTAAAAGAACGTCATCTTGTCTTTCTTCCTCCTGTCACACACCCACCTTCACCAAATGCCATCTCGGAGATTGTTGCAGGGGGCAGTGATGTGGCTGAGACATCTTCGAGTGAGATTTCTAAACCTGAATCCATTCAACCTTACACTTCAGCTTTTCAAAGATTCCAGGACACATATCCTTGGCTATTCCCTCTTTTAAACCACTGCAACATTCCAATATTTGACGTAGCTTTCATGGACTGTGCTGCTCTATGCAACTGTCTTCCTAATTCCAGCCAATCATTAGGACAAGCAATTGCTTCTAAGTTTGTGGCTGCTAAAAATGCAGGTTATTTTCCTGAACTTGCATCACTTTCAGATTCAAATAGTGATGAACTTCTCAACCTTTTTGCTAAGGACTTTGTTTCAAACGGAACCAACTATAGGAGAGAAGAGCTTGAAATATTACGAACTTTACCTATATACAGAACTGTCATCGGATCATATACACAACTGCGTGAGTATGAGCAGTGCATGATCTCTTCAAATTCATTCCTTAAACCATATAATAAAAGCTGTCTATCTTATTCATCAAATTCAATGGAATATTCATTGCTTAGAGCCCTCGGAGTCCCTGAATTGAATGATCAACAAATTTTGGTCAGGTTTGGATTGCCTGGATTTGATTTCAAGCCTCAATCGGAACAGGAAGATGTCTTAATATATCTATATACAAATTGGAAAGATCTTCAATCCGATGCTCAATTAGTTGAATGCTTGAGTGAGACTAAGTTTGTGAGGAGTGCTGATGAATTTTGCACAGATTTGTTTAAATCAAAGGAATTGTATGATCCAAGTGATGCTTTGTTAACATCCGTCTTCTCTGGTGAAAGAAGAAAATTTCCTGGGGAAAGGTTTGGTGCTGATGGGTGGCTTCAAATTCTAAGGAAAATTGGCCTTAGAACTGCAGCAGAAGCCAATGTCATTCTTGAATGTGCCAAAAAGGTAGAGACCCTAGGAAGTGAATGGAGGAAGTCGGAGGAGGATAGTCTTGAATTTGACTTGACAAATGCTCAAAATGAAGTGCCTATGGAAATATGGACTTTAGCTGGATCTGTTGTTGAATCTGTTTTTTCAAATTTTGCTGTCTTTTATAGCAACAGTTTCTGTAATGCTCTTGGCAATATTGTTTTTGTTCCGGCTGAATTAGGCTTTCCAAATCTTGGTGGCAATAAAGGTGGAAAAAGAGTCCTCACTTCCTACAGTGATGCAATTGTATCAAAAGATTGGCCTCTGGCTTGGAGTTGTGCTCCAATTCTTTCCAAGCACAGCGTTATACCTCCTGAATACTCTTGGGGAGCACTTAATCTGAGAAGCCCTCCAGCTTTCCCCACAGTACTAAAACATTTACAGGTAGCCATATTACATCCTTCTTAACTCTTATTATTTTAATGATAGCGACCAATGCAAAGTATAGCTACCGTACTTTTGATACAGGTTATCGGGAGGAATGGTGGTGAAGACACTCTTTCTCATTGGCCAATATCCATGGGCATAATGTCAATCAATGAAGCTTCTTGTGAGGTTTTAAAGTATCTCGAAAGGATTTGGAGTAATTTAGCTTCTTTAGGTAAATATTTGCTCCCCTCCCTTGTGGCACTTTAAATGCGTGTCAAGTAGTTCACATATTTGTTCTATTAGATAAATTGAAAGCACGTGAAATAATTTTATTGATTTTATAAATTGTGAAATGGTTTAAGTTATAATGTGATTGGCTGCAAGTACATGTATGTGTCCTAGTCATATATTATTGGAAGTCATATGATTTATGCTTCTGCAAACAAAATTTAATTGTATAATACACTAATTGTTGGGGGAGATATCATTTGTGACTTTTTTGAAATACCTTTTTTGCAATGCATGTGAGAAGGCTACCAGTAGGTACATAGTTCGAGCGTTTACTAGAGAATATTTTTTTTTCTTTTCCCAGCCCTAATCTGTACAAGTCTAAAATCTTTGAAAGATTTTTAATTAAAGTAGGGAAAAGACTCTGGAGAAGAAAAATTTTCAGCCACTAACTTTTATGTATATGCCGTCTGTGCTTATTTTTATTTGGGGACTTACAGAGCTAGTTTCTACAAGACTTGTCATTTGAGTGTAGTAAATGCTCTGTTCATCCTTGCAGATATTTTGGAATTGCAGAGAGTTGCATTCATTCCTGTAGCTAATGCAACACGCTTGGTCAAAGCTAATGCTCTCTTTGCAAGATTGACTATTAATTTATCTCCTTTTGCATTTGAACTTCCCAGTGGATATCTTCCTTTTGTGAAAATTCTTAAAGATTTGGGGCTTCAGGACGTATTATCAGTTGCTTCTGCAAAATATCTTCTATCAAGTCTTCAAGTAGCTTGTGGATATCAACGCCTAAATCCTAATGAGCTTCGGTCTGTGATGGAAATCTTACATTTTATCTGTGATGAAGCTTCTGAAGCAAAGATGTATGATGGTCGGGAACCTGAAATCATTGTCCCAGATGATGGCTGTAGACTTGTTCATGCAACATCTAGTGTGTATATTGACACTTACGGTTCACGATACATAAAATGCATCGACACTTCAAGGCTAAGATTTGTTCACCCAGATCTTCCTGAGAGGATATGTAGAATGTTGGGCATCAAGAAACTTTCTGATTTAGTCATTGAGGTAAGCATGCATCGTTGATGTATCAATTCTTGTGATTCCTGTCTTTTCCCCCTTCTTTTGGTTTCCTTTCTGTCAGTTGACAAATACTATTTTTAATTTGAAACCAACTTGTGCGGCAGGAGTTGGATCATGAGGATAGTATAGATCGCTTGGAGTATATTGGAGCAGTGTCTCTTGGATTCATCAAAGTGAAGCTTTTGAGCAAATCGTTTCAGAATGCTGTGTGGAATGTTGTCAATAGCATGGTTAATTACATTCATCCAAATAAGAATCTAGATCTCGAAGCTGTAGAAGAATTACTGAAATCAGTTGCAGAGAGGCTTCAGTTTGTTAAATGTCTCCATACACGGTTTTTACTTCTTCCAAATTCTATAAACATCACACGTCCTGCTAAAGATTCCATTATTCCAGAATGGGAGGATGGAAGCCATCATAGAGCTCTTTACTTTATTAAGCAATCAAAAACTTGTATTTTGGTTGCTGAGCCCCCTGCTTATATATCAGTCTTTGATGTCATTGCCATTGTTGTGAGCCAGATTTTAGGATCATCTATTCCCTTGCCAATTGGATCTTTGCTTTTCTGCCCTGAAGGCACTGAAACTGCCATTATTGATATATTAAATCTTTGTTCTGAGCAGATGGAGAATGAAAAATATACTGGAAGTACTAGTTTGGTTGGTAAGGAAATACTGCCTCAAGATGCTCTTCAAGTACAGCTTCACCCTTTAAGACCGTTTTATGCTGGAGAAGTAGTGGCTTGGCGGTCCAAAAGTGGAGAAAAGCTGAAATATGGTAGGGTCCTAGAGGATGTTAGACCATCAGCTGGCCAAGCACTCTACAGATTCAGGGTAGAAACAGCAGCGGGCATCACTCAGTCTCTTCTTTCTTCGCAAGTTTTATCATTTAGAAGCATTTCCATTGATGGTGGCCCTTCCTCTACAAACTTGCAAGATAAGAGTCACATTGTAATTGATAGTGGTGCTTCTGCTGAAATACGAGAGAACTCTGGAGGAGGCAAAATACGATCCCAGGTTTGGTTCTTGTTCTAGTTTGTATTTCAAAATTTTATGCCATATATCCCTTCACTTTTATTCCTGGATTTGGGAACTCGGACAATGGATTCATTTTAGTTCTTTGTTGAAGGACTCTGGAAATATAAGAGTGATATTATGCACCACTTGCTTTCTGCATCTGCTATATAAACTCTTAGATTGTATAACAAAGGTAGATCTTGTCATCATGTGTATGAATATTTGGGTGGAATATATAGGAAGTTTATTTAGTATTATAATTGTTCCACTGGAAGTAGGCATTAAGTGGACCAGATTCCAGGCTAAATAAACAACATAAACGTGAGAATCTAAATAGCTCATTTGTTTTATTTATTTATTGATAAAAAACTGTTATTCCATTGAGAGAAATAAAAAACTATGCAAGGAAACACGAAAAATAAGTTCCAACAAAAAACAAAAAAAGTCCAACCCTAACTACATAAAGAACTCCCAAAAAAAAAAAAAAAAAGACCGAGCTCATAGTTACAAAAATAATTTCACTTATTAAAAATACTCGATTGAACTCTTAAAGTTTAAATAGTTATTCATATCTCTGTCAAAGACTATTTATAAATACTTAAAATCATCTCAAGGCTTCTTTAATGCTTCTTGAAAAATCGTTATTTCTCCATAAATTTTCAATTGTAGACTGAAAATACTTTATTCATTGGTTGGCGCAGCCTGTTGCAGAGCTCCAATATGGCAAAGTATCTGCTGAAGAACTGGTGCAGGCAGTTCATGAAATGCTTACTACTGCTGGAATCAATGTGGATATTGAGCGACAGTCCCTCTTGCAAAAGACCATAATCTTGCAAGAACAATTGAAGGATTCTCAAGCAGCTCTTTTGTTGGAACAGGTGTGCATTTGCTAAACTGTTTGTGTTTGGATTTGTGTGCTCTATGTATTTTGTAGAACTATCTCATTCTACAAAATACCAAAATGATATGACCTAGCATCTAAGAGATAGAACTCCTAGAATACTCCACAAGAGCCTTGATTATTCAAAACTGGCAGTAGTGTGAATGCAAAAGACTATCCCTCAGTTATAGAAGGTGCTAACCACCAAGTAGAAACCAATTACTCACAAAATAACCAACCCACAAACTATTTCACAAACAAACTAAAACCAGAAGTTACAAGATTGAATACTACTATATAAAGAAAACTGCAAATCCACTTGAAGGCTTAGTCTCACCCATCTTCAAGGCTTAGCAGGTCGATGCACAACAGTGAGAGTTTCTCTGGTGTCTCATTAGATGTGTGGTTGCAACGGCAGGGGGTAAAATTGGTATAATGCATTTAATAGGAAGGTCATAACATGGTGGCCACCCAAAATTAAATTTATCCACCTCCTTTTTGTCCATCCATGGTCTGTTTACTTTTTCCCAAAGGGCTCCAGGAAAGTAGACACAAGATTTGGGATTCTTGTGGCAAAGCGGGTTTCCTTCGGTCATATCAATGTTATAATAAGAAAATGGACTTTTCAGCTTACTCTGCTTTGCAGCCCAGCCGGCGGCTGTTCTGACCAAATCCCATGGTCCCTGTTTCTTCTTTGCAGAATTCAATTTTTTACTTCTTCCTTCCTTGGCGAGAATTTATTACTCGAGAGCCATTTTCATTTTTCATTTTTGTTGGTATCAGTTAATAAAACCCAAATATATTGAAATGTAAATGACGACGGAATTACAAAATAAACCAAGTGATCGTGGTACTTAAACCCTCCCTTTCTTGAGATCTCTCCTAAGCCCTAAATCATGGATCAAAATACTGCTTATTTTCCTCATTCCTTTACCCTCTATTAATAACCAAATTCGATAACAGACTATCTAATTACTAAGATACCTTTAATACCTACTATGTCTCCATTTCTATCCTAATAGCATTCCCCCCATAGTTTACTTTGCATTCTTTCGCCAGTAAGCTCTCAAGTTAACTTGAACCATCATCGTGGGAAATGGTCAACCTTTTGAGTGCTAACCAACACCTTCTGAGTCTTGGACTCATTTTACAAGCATCTAATAGAGGTTGCTCGAGTTTCGGGATTTTCAAATTGTTTCCATCAAACTTTTTCAAAGTCCAAACCAACTCACCATTTTATAATCTCCGGCCTAGACCCCAGGTGGTATGGGAAGAATCCTCCCCCGACCCTGCCCCATCCTATCCGGGTGGGCCCTTGGGGAAAATTGACCCCATTAATCCCAAGGGCAAATTACTTCATTTCAGCTTTTGTAATTCCCAAAAGTTTCTTCTTCATTTCAGCTTGTAATTCCCAAAAGTTTCTTTGTGCGCTCATTTGCATAGGAGCCTCACATATTCCTCAAGCAGATGTTTCTTCTGCTTCGATTTTCTTCCATTCTCTTCAGTTGCTTTTCTTTCAGGAGTATGTGAATAAGACGTCATCATCGTTTTTTTTTTGGAAAAAAAGAAAGTCTGATTATTTTAACTATTCTCTTTAGCATTTTTGAACTCATTTTGTTGCCTCTGAAACCACCAAATTCATTAATTCATAGTACCCTTTCGGTTCCAGCAGCAATCTTTACTACCCCATCGGTAATTTTCCATTAAGATCCATGGTCAAAATCAGACACCCTATGCTAATTTGATGGGAAACAAAATGATATCGATATCTATAAATATTTTTAAAATTTCATTGCAATTATGCGATTGGGAGTAATTGTAATAGGAGTTTTGAACCTTCATTCATCCCTTAGGAAAGATACCAAAGTATTTGAAATCCTCACTTAATAACTCCCTTTCTCTAATTCCTCAACTCCCTCTACTTGTAACCCAAATTACCTTCACTCTAGCTCTAACTCACTAGTTATGCACAGTATGACTAATAAAAAACCTAGCAATAGTCTTGTTTAATTTTTGCTATTTAAGTTCTTTCTTTCTTTTAAAAAAAAAAAAAAAACTCATTGACCTTCAAGTCAACAAGATGCATAACTTTCTAAATATCTCAAGATTTATTCATGATTTCTCGATCGATTTTGCAGGAAAAGTCTGACGCTGCAGCCAAAGAAGCCGATACAGCGAAAGCAGCATGGCTTTGTCGGGTTTGTTTGACTTCCGAGGTAGAAATAACCATAGTTCCTTGTGGTCATGTTCTGTGCCGTAAGTGTTCTTCTGCTGTCTCAAAGTGTCCATTTTGTCGACTTAAAGTTTCGAAAATCATGAGAATATTTCGACCTTGATCTCTGCTAATTCAAGGATGTAAATTTTCCATGAGAACAACATGCAAAAATGGCCATTTTGACCTCGGAATTAGTTGGCTAAACCTGTTGGTTTTCCCCAAAATTATTTGTTATATTTATACATTAGAGTCGAAAATGTAAATGAAATCTTTAGTTTCCTTTTTCTGTAAACTTTGTCATTCATTGATGTACAGAAAGTATATTGGCTAATGTAATTAACATTGATATGGCCAATAAGATTTATTCTTTATTCGTGGAAAAACAAAGGTTTGATTGTTAAAACATGATTGCCATATATTCCGATCTAAGTTAGAGAGTGAAAAATGTGAAAAGCTCAAGTTATCTCGTAAGGAACTATAATATATTTCTTAGGATTAAGATATGAGTTTTTCCTAATCCTAAACTGCTTGAGATTCAATCTTAATTAACTGAATGACTAATTGCCTTTGAATTTATTGGAGTTTAAGTTTATTTTATCTTGGGGACTTATTTTTCTCTCTTTTTTGGTCTTTCTCTAACTTTTGGCCTATGTTTTCATATCCAAAATTACCTGTAATAAGTGGTTAAAGATCATTAGAAAAATCTTGAAACTTACTTTGAATTAAACAAAAAATTCTCACTCCAAGAACACATGTATTTATGAATTTATGAAATTTTGAAAGATTTCGAAAATCAACACTACTTTTCCTCCAAATTTAGAAGTTTATTTGGAGACACTTATATTCTAAAACTTAAAAATGAATTTGAGTTAAGCTTTTTAAACAAAATGTTTTTATTTCATAAATTCATTTTATATGGTAAGCAACTTGTTTTATTTCAAAGTTTACGTAATTTGTTTTATTTTAAACTTTATTATCCAAAAGCATATTTATGTTATGTTCACTTTGACACAACATAAATAGTTAGTTGCATAGAGTTATTTTTTTTGTTAAATGAATGTATTGATTAACTTTAATTATAAAATGAAAATAAACAAGGATGATACATGCACAACATAAATATACTCTCAACATGACATATGTCCTTAAATAGGGGCTATGGGGAGAATATTTTTATCTCTTCATTTTGCGCTTTATTTATAAATAAATCGCCACTATACCATTAATTTTAATTCTTTGTACATTTTCTTCTCACCTTTTTAACACATTTCGAATGGCATATGATGAGAGGGGAGAAAGAGGAACGAATAAGTACAATCACATACTAATTAAAAACAATTGTATTAGTACCTTTTGGTTTTATCTCTTGTTGTTGGTTTTCTTTCAATTTTAGACCTTTTCCACCAAACATTTAAATGCTAATATGATTTTACATTTTTATTTACAAACACATCGTTGGTTGCAAGATTGCTTTTGCTGCAACAAAAGAGATATCTCTGATTCTAATATATAAATAATATTAATATGTTAAAATTTATAAATAAATAAAAATAAAGTTAATAATAATATGTTAAAATTTATAAATAAATACAAATAAAGTATTTCTTCTATTTATGTCATCGAATGAAGTTTTTTGTTGATATTTTATTTAGTCTTGGGTTTAAAAAATGACATTTTAGTTTAGAATACTAGTTCTAAATGATCCATGTATTAAATTTGACAATTAATTGATTAATGGAAAATGAATAATTAGTTTACATTAGTTAAAGAAACACATTATGTCGACACTAATCTTGCTCACCGAGTCACAACTCATGAAAAAAAAATCACATCTCACAAAAATACCGATATTTTTCGAATAATTATGTTAATTCTATTATAAATATTATGACAATAGATGTAGATTAGATGTTCATACATAGTGTCCACCGACCATGTGTCATGCCCTCGTTTCTCAAAGTGTTGTCCATGTGTCTCAACATTACCATTATTAATGTCTATGTAGTCCATCCCCTACTTGCTAAATTGCATGTAAATAGTGGCATTTGGTGGGTTCTAGAAGACACAAATTAGATAAAATCCAAAAAGATTGAAGAAAGTGAAGAAATCCATCCTTTTTTTTATTTTATTTACTTTTGTTATTTATTTATTTCATATATTTATATATTATGTTTAATTTATTTTATTATTATACTATATTTATTTTAATATTATATTTATTGATATCCGTGTTCTTGTTGTGTTACTCAAGTTCACAACACGTTATCAACACGAACTCTTGTGTTTTCCTCACTAAAAGTAGGTCCTAAGGGTATGTCAGTTTTTTTCTCTTTGTTATAATTGAGAAATTAAATGTTGTTTTATATATTGATATATATTAAATTTCTAATATAAATATAATATTTTGTAATAGTGTTACTATGAAAATATTATAAAATTAGAATTTGTAGCATTTGATATTAATGGTAATAACTATTTGTCATCAGTGTTTGATGCCAAAATATACTTGGATGCCATAAAAATGTGATCATTAGAAAAAAAAATTTTCTTCCTAAAGCTCGTTGTAAATGGATGTAATTGAAGCTCCAAAATTTTAAATCAATATGTTAGAGAAGACATTTTTCTACATTTCAGATATGCTCCTACAGTAGCAATATCGACTGAAAAGTTTTAAACAGTATTATGAGCTAATTTCATGCTTTCTCGTGGCTGAACAAAATAACGAGTTATTGATGAAAAATCATGAATCTCGACCAACTGGAACAACACTATTTCCTTAAGTTAATGTTGTGAATGTTAATAATTGTGGTCGAGGTCGTGGTTGCAATCAAAGTTGTGACCGTGGCAGAGGAATAAATAATTATTATTTTCATGGTGATCATTCTAATCATTCAAATTTCAAAAGAACCACAGAAAATGATGATCACAAAGAAAAAACTCCACAAGATAAGAGTTCAAAAAGTGTTGAAAATAAATGCTTCTGATGTGAAATGACTGGTGATGCGTTTTTATTATGTGATGAAATGAATGCTATGTTGATTTATAACACACTGTTTTATCTAGTCGAACCCAAGTGTAAGTTCAACTAGAGTCCTGGAAGGGTCGAACTCAGGGATTGTTTTGTAAGTATGCATTGAAAATTACTGTTTTGATCTTGACGTGTTTAAATTACTAAATGAGAGATGAGTTGGTTTTATGCTATTCTAACACTAAGGTTGGTTAAATGACAAATGCGATGGACAATAAATTTATGTGAGACAGCCTGTGTGATGAGTGTTAAATTCGAATGGATAGAAGTAGGGTTGAGAAGAATATTCAAGAATATTCCTAAGTAAATGCATAAATCATGTGTTCAAGTAGATGACTTGAAATTATAACCTACACCTTTCAGTGCACAGAGCCACAATATCCTATCTCTAAGATGCATGCAATGAGTGTTTATTGCAAGAGATATTTCTTTATTTCTAAAGGAGCTTTCTTCTTGTTTTATGAAATCTAAACCCTTAGTTCTTCCAAACCTAGGTTTAATCTACTCGGAATAATCTTTTGATTTGTTCAAGTATTCAATAAGCATGCATAAAATAAGTTGAATGAACAACTTTATGTTTTTACTTAGTTCATGTTAGTTAAATGTTTCTCAACCCATAAGTGATTTAGTTGCTCATGATGACAATAACAAAGATAGATAAATGATGAGCTAAATATGCATTCATATTGGTAAAATATGCTTCTCAACGTTACACAATACAAATACAACTAAGATAAATGAAAAATAGAGAAAGAAGGTCAAGCTGCGGTATGCAATCTCTTACTTCCTCCGACTTTTCAATGACTACTTTGCTGAGATTGTCTTGAAGACAATGCTCCTCTTCTGCTTCCAAGGAAAACCTAATCTCTCACTTAAGGTTCATGAATGGTTAGAAAGAGAAGTAAGGATTTTCACAGAGTTTCTTCCAACTTCTTGGTTTTCTCTCTCTCTCTCTCTCTCTTTTTTTTTTGCATGACATTATTGTGGAGTATTTATAGGCGTCGAGGGGTAGCTTTTTTTCTCTCATTAATGATTATGTTGATAAGGCACATTAAATGTCATACCCTAGTGTTAGAAGTTCATTGGTTCTGCCGTGAAGCTTTCTTATCAGCTACCAATTTGTTTTTTTTTTTAATTTGACTTCCGCCGCCTGTGTCGCGTCACTCTCCATCACAAGAATCCACTAAATTGGTTAACTATGCAATCTCCATTTTGGCGTTAAAGACTTTTCCCATGATCGCATAAATAGACTTTCTACACCAAATAAAGCATAATTTATAACTCTTTGTAAGCAAATAGGCTTTGTGTGTGTGATCACATGATGTTATTATCTATATGAATTTTTCATTAAGTTATCTCATTTTCAGCGCTTCTTCCTAATTGTTTTAGATAAAAGAGACAGAATAACTTGTATTTCTACAAGTTATCACACTCCAAGTTTAAAACAATGCTTGTCCTCATGCATGTATTTAAAGTCTTAATGAATCTCGATCGTTTTGACACATCATCTAGACCTCTCAAAGTGTTTTCAACTCAAAACTTTGTTGGACCAGAGCTTTCTTTAGCTTTATTCCTCTACCTATGAAAATATTTCCAGCATTTAGATGCGACAAGCTTATTCTTCAAAAATTCTTTATTTATTTCCAAAACTATCTTATATTTCATTTTCAGGAATGGGCTTTTGGTTCAAGAGATTCAAAAAATTCAAATATTTTCAGCCTTTAGATGCGGCAAGTACTCCTTGATGTATTAATCAGGTTTGATCATGCGCTGATTCGAGCATCTCACCTTCATTTTAGCTTGTCCCCACGGGTGTTATGCGGACATCGAACTATGAGCAAGGTGCTCTTTTCAGACTTAACTCATGCCTTTTGATATTGGCAGTGGAGTTGTAATAATTTATTTATTGCATAATCCCCACCTTCGTTTTGGCTTGCCCCCCACGCGTGTCATGCGGGTATCCAACTACAAGCAAGGTCCGATTTCAACGTGTTTTCTTTTTTTGGATAAATGAAATATATCAAGGAGATTTTAGGTGATTAAAAACTTGATTTGAACGTTTTAGGCTCAAACCTTCCACCCACAAATTTAGAGAGCAGCAAAGTTCACATTGCTGAAAATCGAATTATATGATGGCCTCAGAAAGATGTCTCAAAAGAGGTTTGAGGTAAAGCTTGCACGCATACTAAATTCAAGAAACGTTTCCCAAGGAAAAACCTTAATGTAGCATTAGTCAAACTAAACTTTGTGTTGGCACACAGTATCATCATTGAGGTCTTTATTGGAATGCAACAAAACAAGATTATTAAATGATCAGAAATATAAACAAGATATGAACAGAAAGAAAAGGCAAGGAAAAGTTGGCAAAAAAAATAAAAAATTCATAGATTTAATTTCATAATGCGATGATAATGAATACAAGAAGAAATTGAAAGCAAACACCCCCAAATTTTAATTTCCTCCTGCATTGTTATTGTTTTGCTCTTGTGGTGGTGCATTTTCTCCAAGGAATTGTAGAGGAGCTTGGAGATGCAGAGGGACAGGTCGTGCGTCCTTTCACAACCCTCACGGTCGACTGATGTTCGTGGTTCTCTCACCTACAATGAGTTCGGTAGGGATGCATTAGGTTATAATCCCCATGCACCCTCAATCTCATCACATCTAAATTCTAAGTTTATCCAATCTTACTAAGAAATCCAATGTTCCAAAAAAAAAAAAAAATCAGAAAGTAGTAAATTAAGTGAAATGAAAGAAAAGCATAAAAAGGATACGATGCGTTCCTGAAAAAGACGTCATCGCTTCTCAACGCAGGGGCTCCCTAAACTTCGTTACTCAGGTTTTCCCAAATCTATGGAGGCCTTTTCATGATCAAAACTGCCTCCAAAATATGGTTTGATTCTTTGGCCATTGACCTTAAATGCTTTGGTTTCATCTTCATGCATCAGTTCTACTGCTCCATGAGGGTAGATTTCTTTTATAATAAAAGGTCCTAACCATTGTGATTTCAACTTTCCTGAAAATAAACCCAAACATGAGTTGAATAGTAAAACTTTTTGGCCAATTTCAAAAGTTCTCTTACTGATGCATTGGTGGTGCCAACGCTTCATGTGCTCCATGTAGATTTTGGAATTCTCATAGGTTTGTAATCTTCATTCATCCAATTCTAGTAATTGCAATTTTCTCGCTTCACCTAAGGCTTCTATGTCAAAGTTGAGCTTCTTTGTTACCCATAATGCTTTATACTCAAGCTCCAGAGGCAAATGACATGCTTTTCCAAAGACAATCGTATATAGGGACATCTCGATGAGTGTTTTATATGCGGTGCGATATACCAATAACGCCTTATCTAGCTTTTGCGTCCAATCCTTGCACGTTAAGTTAACAACCTTCTTGAGTATTGACCTGATTTCTCTATTGGACACCTCAGTTTGACCATTCGTTTGAAGATGGTAAGTTGTAGCTATCTTGTGATGAACGTTATACTTGACCAGGAGCTTACTAATCATGCGGTTGATGAAGTGATTTCCTTCATCATTTATGATAGCACGCGGGGTGCCAAAAGGGTAAAGATATTCTTCTGCAGGAACTTCGAAACTGTGGCTGCATCATTTGAGACACAGGAAATTGCTTCAACCCATTTCGATACATAATCGACAACTACCAGAATGTAGCTGTGGCCATTGGAGGGCGGAATGGGCCCATGAAATCAATTCTCTCGACTTATAGAATGACGTTCAGTGGCATCTCATTCTTTTCATAAACGTTCCTTGTGCATTGGCACTTTTCGCATTACATGACGTATTCTCGGGCGTCCATGAACAATGTGGACCAGTAGTACTCACTTTGCAGTACTTTCTCCACTGTTCGTTGTCTTCCAAAGTGGCCACTGTATGACGACTCATGACATTGATATAGAATGCGAACAAAAGATGTCTCAGGAACGCATTGTTTTAAAATATGATCTGTAAATCCCGAACCCTACATTCCTACTTAAATATGTTAATTAATATGTTGACTAGGTTTAAATATGAGTTAATGATATATTGTAGGGAAAGAAGAGTGAAGGAAGAAAATTCTAAGTGTTGATGTGAATGGCCTCGGGTAGCTTTGAGTTTGGCCCTAGCAAGTGAAAATTTGGCTAAGTATGGAACTAGGTGTGGATGCCATGAAGCGTTAGTGTGAGGACTTGGTAGGCGATGACCTTGTCATTTGGAGGTTAGGCAAGCGCCTAGAAGAGCTAATTTTTTTGGCTAATTGTAGAAGTCAAGTGTAGCCTTGCGATGAATCTTGTGAAGCATGGGCGCATGAAGTGTGGGGTGTGTGGCAGCCAAGGTTGTGGAAGTTAAGTGAGGCTATGTTGAACATGAGGGTAGGTCACAAGGCTAAGTGTTGGTCGAGGGCTTGCCATGCGCTAGCAAGGAACATGCGATGATCAAGGCCTTGAGAGGTTAGTGAGCTAGTAGTTCATGTAGCAAGACAAGGCTTTTGGCGATGAGCATGATGAGGCTATGGCATGATGATAGGCGAGTGTGGAAATCAAAGGGTAGCCATGCGTTGATCATAGGCATGCATCAACCAAGCTCATCTTGAGGTTAGTAGGCGTTGAGGTGCACGGCGTGCTACAAGGATGCGTGCGTAAGGACCTTGAAGGCCTTAGGCGTTGGGAGGCTATGAGTGCGCTTAGGTATGCGTTGATGGTGTTGGTGCAAGACACATGAAGCATGCGCTGCATGGTGAGGTATGCACTGAGGCTGGCATGCGTCTAGTTGGTGGTGCGATGAGGTTGAGCCATATGTTGGTTGAGGCTATGTGATGCTCAAAGCAAAGCCAGGACAAAGGAAATCAAGCGTTGGACAAGAGGGCATGCAACCAAAGGGGTAGCATGCAATGGTGAAGATTGTGGGCCTTGCATTGATGGGTGCCATTGACAAGAGCCTTGTGTTGGTAATTCAAGGAAGGCAATCAACTTAATTAATTAGCTGTTGCAATCAGATAAACTAATCCCACTTAAGGGATGAGGTGGCAGCTTAATAGTTAGAGTAAAACATGCAGACTTGAGTATAAAAAGAGAGGCTGACTTTAAAAGCATGGTTTGAACAATCTACTTATGCGATTAAGGTGCTTTCAAAGCCATCTGAAAGTTTGATGAGTCTGGTTAATGAAGTAGGGGTGCCGGAAGGATACTCCAAAGGAATCGAGCTAGAAATTGAAGAATTTGTAAGAAGTTCGAGCTCTCGGGTGAATTTGGGCCAGTGAAGATTTGAAGTTTCTGGCCAAAACATGAGAAATTATGAGCTCAATTTTTTTGTGGTGGTGTAATTCCCTTGAGCATTGTTAAGGGTTTTGCTTGCATAAGCATTAGGATGTAGAATCTTGTCCATGCGCTGGACTAAGTCTGCGTCGTATAGTCGTTTGCATCGCACATTAATTCAAATGGTCTTGACCAATCGGGTGCGATCAAAATTGGTGCTGTGACTAACTCTTCTTTTAATTTTTCAAATGTGCTCAAACATGTGGAGTCAAATTCAAAGGGTCTATTGACTCCCAATAACAAATTCAAAGGTCTAGCGATCTTGGAGAAAATTTTCACAAATCTTCGGTAAAATCTTGCATGTCCGAGGAAGCTTCTCAATGTTTTTACATTGGAAGGCGGTGGTAATTTCTCTATGGCATCAATCTTTGCCTTGTCAACTTCTAATTCTGACTTGGATACTTTATGTCCAAGCACGATCCCTTCAATTACCATAAAATAGCATTTTCCCAATTAAGGACTAGGTTGGCGTCTTTGCACCTTTTCAAAATATTCTCGGGGTTTGCTAGACATATTTCATACGTCTTGCCATCAACTGAGAAGTCATCCATAAATATGTCCACTGAATCTTTAAGATACTCAGAAAAGATGGTCATCATGCACCTTTGAAAGGTGATAGGGTGTTACATAGCCCGAAGGGCATACGCCGGAAGGCGAATGTCCCATAGGGGCATATGAAAGTCATCTTTTCTTGATCTTTTGGTGCCATCATGATTTGATTATATCCAGCGTAGCCATCTAGGAAGCAAAATAAATCATTCCTTACTAATCTGTCCAACATTTGATCAATGAATGACAAGGGAAAATGGTCCTTTTTGGTTGTTGTTTGAGCTTCCTATAGTCCATACATATTCTCCAACTTGTGACTATACACATCAAGATTAGCTTGTTGCTTTGGTTGGGGAGGAATGACTGTAGTCCCCAACCAGAACAACGAGCTAATCACGATGTGTATAGTCACAGGTTGGAGACTACAGTCATTCCTCCCTTTTTTGGAATGCATTGCACGGGACTGACCTACGTGTTGTCTGAAATTGGAGAAATGATTACTGCGTCCAACCACTTGATGATATCCCTTTAACAACTTCCTTCATTGTAGTGTTCAGTTTGCACTGATGCTCGACAGATCCTTCTTCTCCCTCCTTAAGTCTTATTTTGTGCATGTAATAGGATGGACCGATACCCTTGATGTTAGTGAGGGTCCATCCTATTGCCTTGTTATATTTCTTTAGAACTTTTGACAAAGCAACTTCTTTCTCCTCTGGAAGTGTAGCTGAGATAATGACTGGTAAGGTGTCATTCTGACTAAGGAGTGCGTATTTTAAGTGGGTAGACAAAGCTTTTAATTCCAAAACTGGTGACTGTTCAAGTGAAGGCTTGATCTTACCTTCCCGATCTTTCAAACTTAGTGGTTCAAAGTTCTTCTGTATCTCTCTCACTTCATAGCAAGATTCAATTGTAGCGTTCGCCTCATCTTCCAATTCAATCTCTTTATCAATTTCAAGTTCAAACTTGTAAGACCATTCTTCTTCCAACTCAACTACCCCACATGCATCGAATTCATCGGGGAATCTCATCGCTTTCAGGATGTTAAATTTCAACTTTTGGTCATTGACTTGCATCGAAATTTCTCATTTATGCACGTAAATTTGGGTTCTTCCCATAGATAGGAAGGGTCTTCCCAAAATGATGGGCATGTCTTTGTCTGCTTCGTAATCTAATATGATAAAGTCTACAGGCAGAATTAATTTGTCTACTTTGACAAGCACATCTTTGAGCTTCCCTTCTGGATGCACCAAAGAGCGATTCGCTAGTTGTAGAGTAACCGTGGTAGGTGCGAGCTCTCTAATTTCCAGTTGTTTGAAAATTGACAAGGACATGAGATTAATACTTTTTCCTAGATTGCATAAGGCATGCCCTATGTAAATTCCACAAATGGAGTAGGGAATTGTGAAACTCCCTGGATCCCGCGTCTTCGGGGGAATAATGGCGTTGCAGTCTTACATCAATGCCACTGTCTCGTAATTTCCTATTTTCCTCTTTTTGGATATAATATCCTTCAAGAATTTGGCATATGTTGGCATTTACTCTAATGCCTCTATAAGTGGAATGTTAATGTGTAGTTGCTTTAACACTCCTAGAAAACGTTCAAATTGGTATTCATCGTTTTTCTTTCTCAATCTCTATGGGAAAGAAGGCAATTGCACCTCATTTGATGCCTTTGATGTAGAAGTTATTGTAGATGCATCTCTATGTTCCTTTTGAACTTTCTACAATGGCTGAATATCGATGTTTTCACTAGAAGAATATGTTTGTGCCTCTTCAATAGTTTTGCTTAGTTTTTCCTTCAAATCTTTTGTCGTGATGCGTCCACTTCTTAATGTCACTGATTGACATTGTTCTTCTTCCTGAACTCCCCGCATTGCGAGGAACCTCGATGGTGCTTGGAAGTGAACCTTGTGGTCTTTTCTTCAACTCTTCTGTGATTTGTCCCATTTGGATCTTAAGACTGCGAATCAACGCTTGGTTTTGGAGAATTGCTTCATTCTTTTGTATATATTCCTTCAACAAATTTTTCGAAGGAGAGGTGGTTAGTGATCGAGATGAGCTTGCTGCTTTTTGATGCCCATTTTGTCTTTGATGGAACCCAAGTGGTCCATCTCTAGGAGCGTTGTGAGGGTTGTCTTTGAAGGGATGAAAACCCTAAGGCACAGCGGAAGCCAAAACCCAGAACCCAAACGTATTTAAAATTGGCATTTAAAACAGATCAATTTTGCATTGGAATAAAATAGAAATATAGATTAAGCATGCAATTCAAAAACATAATTATGTAGGGAAAGAAATCTTACCTTGCAAACCTTTTGACAGAAGAATTTCTGTATTGGGAATTGGGATTGGGCAACACCACTTGGAGTCCTCCCTATTTTTGCAGGGAAATTGAGGACATGAGAATTGTAGGATTTTTTATTTATTTTTTTTTGAAATTGGGAGGAAAAGGGAAGACAAAAAACATAGAGAATTTTGATTATCGATCAATTGATCTTCTCTGTTTTTTTTTTTTTCCTTTTGTTTTGATACAGAGAGAGTGAAAGTGAGGAGATGTGGGGCGTTACATTTTATTTAATTTAATTAAATAAAACTATTAATTTAATTTAATTAAATAAATAAAAAACAATAACTATTTAAATCATATTTAAATGGTTCCCTCTCACATAACTTATAGTTTTGATGCGCATCTAAGGTGCATTAATTTTAACCTATAGTTTTGATTTAATCAATTTAATTAAATTCAAAATTCAATTAAATTAACTAATTAATTAATTCTCTAATTAATTAATCATCCAATTAAATATCACATATTTATTTAAATTTCTCATTTGAGTCATATTCAAATATATTTCTCTCATTTAACCTATAGTTTTAATGTGCATCCAATGCACGTTATTTTTAACATATAATTTTCAATATGAATCTTATTCATATTAAATTAATATTTGATCTCCTTTCAAATATTTCATTCTCTCATTTATTAATTTTGAATCATATCCAAAATTAATAATAAAGTCTAAAATTAAAATTTATATTAAAATGTATCAACATACATTAAAAAATTCCCAATTCTAAATTTGAACATTTCAAATTCAATTTAATGACAAATTACCTCAATACCCTTTACAAGCTAGGAAGAAGACGTAATGGACCTGCAGATCAGAAGCTCCAACGATGTGAGATTAATTGGCTAAACTCATTAACCAAATTAATCAATATTCGTTAACTGTGGGTACACTTCACTAAAGACCCAAAGTTACCCTTTTCTCACTACAGATATGTTTCTGTGTCCACGGATATAGATCAATAACAGCAAGTTAGTCCTTCATGAGTGTTTGTAACACCAACTGGGTCAAATTACTATTTTACCCCTAGGTTACCTCTACATCCTTGAGTACCAGTGCTCCTCTAATGAACAACCTGTTTATGGTCCAACCATTAAACAGAAACCCAGAGCTGGTAAGCTATCTCGCTAAACGAAAGGTCAAGCCAGTGAGAGAGTAGGGCCCTTTGTTCAAATTCCAGAGACACCACTTAAGGGAATACTCATCTACTTACCCTGAAGTCGGAAGGAGTGAAATCCTTCTTGTATGATTGTGTTTCCAACTACCCACTCGGTCTTATCCCCAAAATTGTAGACATATTGAGTCGAAGAACTGGCTACTCTCACCTATACAAATCAAAGGACAAGCCCTCGTGAACATGAGCTCATAATATACTCAGGAGTAAGGCTAAATTGCCTAGGTCATTCTATTGAAATAAAAACCTAACTAGTCAACAGAGTTACATTTAGTGGTTGCTATTTCATGGTCCGGTCTTATGCAAAATCATTGCCCAGGATACCCCAACTCACGCGTCTCCTACACGAACGCATTGGATCAATGCGTTTGTATCAAATACAAAGTGGGTCGTATCCACAGTGTTACTATCGACCCATTAGGTTGTATCTTGAACATCGATCCCTATATGTCTCTACATACAGTTCAAGACTCATCAGACAGTCTAGGATGTTAGTTTATTAGATTTTAGAGATAATAAGACTAAATTAAATAAAATATCAATAACACTTATTAAGAAAAACATTAATAACGATTTATTAATGACAGTTATTTAATTACATTCACTACCTACGAGTTTTAGGGCATAAAACCCAACAAACTCCCATTTGAACTAAAACTCCAGTTAGTGGGATGTACATTACATGGAACAACGGGGATATTACAAGTACAAAGTAAAAAAAAATAAACTAAGGCATCTCATACCCATTACACATCTCCCACTTTCCCTAGATTACAAAATGTACATATCTCGTAGACCTAGATTCTCTAGATGACTCTTGAACACTTTACCCGAGAGAGCCTTCGTAAATGGATTAGCAATGTTGTGCTTCGAAGCGATCTTTGTGACAATCGCATATCCTCGTTGCACAATCTCCCGTATTAGTGATACTTCTTTTCAATGTGCTTTCATTGTTTGTGGCAACGAGGTTCTTTCGAGTTGGCCACAACCCCACTATTGTCACATTATAAGGTGATTGGCAAGTTCATGTTTGGAACAACTTCCAAATCACTTAGGAACTTCCTTAGCCAAACTGCCTCCATTGGTGCTTCACAAGTAGCTACGTACTCAGCCTCCATGGTTGAGTCTGCAATGCATCCTTGCTTGATGCTACGCCATACTACAACTCTTCATTTAGGATGAACACTGATCTTGATGTGGACTTCCTAGAATCCTTGTCAGTTTGGAAACCAGAGTCTGTGTATCCTGTAAGGATCAAATCCTTAGCTCCATACACTAGCATATAGTCCCTTGTTCTCCTAAGATACTTGAGGATATTCTTAACTACAGTCCAGTGGTCTAATACTGGATTGGACTGGTACTTACTGATTATTCCCACAGCATAACAAATGCCAGGCTTAATGCAAAGCATAGCATATATTAAGCTGCCCACAACTGAGGCATAGGGAATACGTCTCATGTCCTCAACTTCTTGAGGTGTCTTAGGACATTGTTCCTTTGACAAATGAACTCTATGCCTAAAAGGCAATAAACCCTTCTTAGAGTTCTACATCAAATATTGAATCAACATTTTTGTCGATATAAGTTGCTTGAGACATAGCTAGCGTTATGTTCTTATGATCCCTAATTATTTGGATCTCAAGAAAATATTATGCCTCTCCCAAATCTTTCATTTGGAATTGGGCTGCTAGCCACTTTTTAACATCAGTAAGATATCTTAAATCATTCCCAATGAGTAGGATATTGTCCACATAAAGTACTAAGAAAGCTACTTTATCGTTGACGATCTTCTTGTAAACACAAGGCTCATCAACATTTTGGTAAAAGCCAAAAGATTTGATCGCAGTATCAAACCTAATATTCCAAGACTTGATGTCTATTTTAACCCATAAATGGATCGGTTCAGTCTGTAAACTTTTTGCTCCTGACATTGGGCTATGAACCCCTCGGGCCAAGACATAAAGATATCCTCTTCAAGATTGTTATTCAGAAAGGTTGTCTTGACATCCATTTGTCATATTTCATAGTCATAATATGTGGCTATGGATAAGAAATTTTTTATAAACTTAAGCATAGCAATAGGGAAAAAGGTTTCCTCATAGTCAACCCTTCCTTTTAGGTATAACCATTCATTACGAGTCTAGCTATGAAGGTTTGTACCTTCCCAGCTACATCTCTCTTTATTTTGTAGATCCATTTACATCATATGGGTTTAACCCCTTCAAGTGGATTTACAAGATCCTATACTAAATTGAAGAACATCGACTCCATTTCAAGGTCCATGGTTTTGACCCATTGGTCCTTGTCTACGTCATTCATTACCTGTCTATAAGAAAATGGATCCTCAATGCCATCATCTGATATGAGACCTGAGTTTCAGTTAAACCTAAGTAATGGTCAGGTTGTGCTACAACTCTCCCACTACATCAAGGCACTCTCAACGATTGAGAAGGAAGAGACTGACTAGTCCCTTCATTAACTTTTGATGAAGGACCAGCATCATCATCAACAACTCTTGTTGATTCTTTAGTAGCTTCATTTAATACTAATTTTCTTCATAGTGTATGATCTCTCATGTGATCTTCTTCCAAGAATGTAACATTTTTTGATACAAACACTTTGTTTTCTTGTGGATCGAAGAATAGACCACCTCTCGTTTCCTTAGGGTATCCAACAGATTGGCATAATCTTGAACAAGGTTCCAATTTCTTAGAATTTGTCACTAGCACATATGTTGAACAACCTTAGAATCTGAGGTAGTGCAAACTAGGTTTACGCCCCCTCCATAACTCGAAAGGTGTTTCAGAAACACTCTTCGAGGGAATGTTGTTCAATATATAAACTGTAGTCTCTACTGCATACGCCCAAAACGAGCTAGGCAATTGAGCATAGCTCATCCTAGAACGAATCATGTCTAACAAGGTTCTATTCTCCTTTTCGATACATCGTTTTGCTGAAGTGTACCATGTGCTGAGAGTTGAGATTGGATTCCATGTTCTATCCTATAGTCTTAGAATCTTAAGTCCATGTACTCTCCACCTCGATCAGATCAAAGTGTTTTAATAGTCTTACTTAATAGATTTTCAACTTATGCTATATACTCCTTGAACTTTTCAAGGGCTTCAGACTTATGTTCCATTAGGTATAAGCAACCATACCTCGAATAATCATCTATAAAAGAGATGAAGTATTCGTATCCTCCTCGAGTTTTTATATTCATTGAACCACAAAGATCCGAATGTATGAGCTCTAAGGGTTCTTTGGCTTTATAACCTTTTCCACTAAAAGGTCTTTTAGTCATCTTACCCTCAAGACAAGATTCACATAGAGGTTATGAATCATCTTCTAACTCACTTAGAAGTCCATTCTTTACCAATTTCCCAATCCTATCAAGATTAATGTGACCTAATCTTAAGTGGCAAAGATAAGTATTATTGTTACTTGGAGAAATTCTTTGCCTTTTAGTTTGAGTATTAGTAATTTTAAACATCTCATGATTTAAAAGTGCTTTTTGTTTCAGTTGGTCTTAACACATACAAGTTATTTTCTAATTTAGCCGAATAAATATGTACCCCATTTTTTGAAATGAACGCTTCATTACTTGTAAAAAATACTGAATACTGAATACCACATTGTTGTAGAATTGAAGAAAGCTCTTCGAAAGAGATTCTAGAATAAAAGACATCTGACTTTGCTCATCAATGACAGTCCTGTTCATTTCAGCCACGTTGAACTGGACCATTAGGTCGAGAACACGTTCTCTAACTGATTGGCCTTCCTTCATACGTGCATTATCAACGTATTTAAGGGCCTTGTGCCAAATCTGAATGGATGGTTGCCCAAACATACCTTGGAGGGACTCCACGATTTCATGAGTAGTGAGCATGGCCTCATGCTTTTTGTTGAGTACATTAGATAGACTCGCAAGATATAGACTCGGGCCTTTTCATTGGCCTTTGTCCAACGGTCATATGCATCCCTAACATTTAGGGGTACATTTTAAGCGGGGACCTAATGATGCTCTCTAGTTAAGACAAATCACAGATCATCGATAACGAGAATCATATTCAAGTTCGATTTCCACGTCGCATAATTTTCGCGGTTAATTTATCATTTTTAAGTAGAGCGATGATTGAGGAAGACATATTGAAAAACAAACAAACAAATGACTGTTTTAGTTATCTTTGGCTTAACCTATTGCACAAAACATCTAATCAGTTTAGAAAAATCAAACAATTATAGAACCCTAAATAAACTATTGATTTGATTTTTGCAACGATACTTCAGAGGTTTAGAACAACAACCACTGAAGGGTGATCAGTTATCCCTCCCCTAAATTAAGACTATCTCAGCTAATTATTAATTCCAGAATAACTCTTATCTACCGTTAGTTTGGTCAAGAATTCATTAACTCATTTAATTCATCCTGTAAGTGTGACCTTTTCATTTTCAAATTTCAGAGTTGCACTTCAATAGGCTATCCTTAGGAAAGACAACTGTTGAAAATTAACTTAAGAAATCCTATCCATTTCTAGAGTTTGCGTTGTTCCAAACCCTATGATCAGACTCTCCGAAGGGGCAGACACTCTAAGACGACACGTAAGCGGATCAGAAAAATCTCAAGGTGCAACCTAATGAAGGAGACTATAGGATACGTTGACATGTGTCCTTCTCCCACTTACTATGAACACTTCACCTATTCACCTTGATATTAACCCATGCAAACATTTTTCGAAAGCAGGCCACGCCTAGGATGACACGAAGCTGAGCATGGATCTCACGGTGTGAACTCTTAGGGATATGAGAGCCTAAAAATGATATATCATATATACCATTTTTCTCCCACTAAAATATTCTAATTGTCTTAGAATTTTGTTACACTTAGTTAAATTCCGGCTAATGAATTTATCTAAGTCTATGCCTATTATAACTCTTATAATAAGGTCTTTATACTAAAGTTCTAGGTTTATTAAACAATTTAATTTACCTAGTGAAATTACATGCTAATGGGACTTCAGTTAATTCAACTTAGGTTCCGATCCAGTTCCCAGTTAGGAGGTGTTATGTAAACCGTCAACTTAAATACCTCTAGTCTAGACAGAACTGTATCGGTTGAGTTCCTTATAACCTTAATCCTATTTGTCCTACTTAGTCAATTTTAAAACTATTTAAAAGAAACTAAGTAATTATTCTAATCTAATTAGAAATGTGATCTTAGGTAATTAATTTTAAACAATTTAAAATAAAAAAAATACTTTTCTTAAGATCCTATATTTGTATGCAACTCTTTGTTATAGGTTAATGGTCACTAATCATTAATTTTTATAACTATTACAAATTTTAACGATTTGTCCTATTATATGCTCACTGTGGTTTTAATTAATTAACAATCATATTCTAATTGAAAAATTAAACCATATTACATGCATTTCATGACTTTAATATAACCATTATATTAAGCTATAGATGTGTCATGCTCAATGTATATTTATTTTCAATTAAATAAACACTTATATAAAATTATTAAAATCAACCAAGCATATTAATATATATTAATAAATATAACTAATTATATTTTCTAATTAATGTCAAGCAACATACTTTTGCATTTTCATATATTTAAATATCATATACACTAAATAAATCTTGAAATTATAAATCATGCATTTCAGACCATACATTATAACACTTATAATATACAAAAATGCATGAACATGCTTAACCTAAGGTGAGATTTATTTAAATGACATCCACAACGTATTTAAATAGCAAATGAACCTGCAATTTTTTTTAAAATAAAGTATAAATTACATTAATTTAGCTAATTTTATCCTAAAATTTCTTCTACCGCTCTAGAATCGGATTAGACCAACTTGAACTGGCCTGAATTGGATCACCAACTTGTGAACCAAGCCAAGCCAACCAAACCGGGACCACCAATTGAATGGAAGTTGAGCCGAACCCGCTTTGAATTCTTTGCAGAATTGTGCAGGGAAGTAGAATGTTGGCATAAACCCTAATTCTAGACCCGAACTTACAGAAGAACGATTTACAACAATAATGCCCAAAAAACACATAGGCCTTTACATTGATCGTATCAAATTGTAAATTTAAGGTCAAATATTGCACAAAACATTCAATTACAAACCATAACATTCATAATATAGTAAATCCCATCAAACCAATGCAATAACAATTTAAAGGGCCAAATTGATAATACAATAGTTTTGCATTAGAATAAAATAGAAAAATAGATTAAGCATGCAATTCAAAAACATAATTATACAAGGGAAGAAATCTTACCTTGCAAACCTTCCGATAGTAGAATTTCTCTATTGGGAATTGGGATTGGGCACCACCACTTAGAGTCCTCCCTATTCTTGCAGGGAAATTGAGGAGATAAAAGTTGTGGATTCTCCTTTTTTTCTCTTTTGGAATTGAGAGGAAGAGGGAAAACAAAAAACACAGAGAATTTTGATTATTGATCAATTGATCTTCTCTATTTTTTTTTTCTTTTGTTTTGATATAGAGAGAATGAGAGAGAGGATGAAAGTGAGGAGACATGGGAAATCCCACGTCTCTAGAAACTCCCCTATGTGGGGAGCTACATTTTATTTAAGTAAGATTAAATAAAATTATTAATTTAATTTAATTAAATTAAATTATTAATTTAATTTAATTAAATAAAAATATTAATTTAATTTAATTTAATAAAACTATTTATTAATTAAATTAAATAAATAAAAACAATAACTGTTCACACGAGGTTTCTGGAGAAACGTGTTTCGTGGAGTTGAACTTGAGTTAGTGTTGATGTTGAAGTTGATTTGATGTGATGTGGTTTGATTTCTAATACTTGATCCTCTGATTTCTTGAAGTAGAAGTCTAGTCTTGGGAGAGTCTTTAAGTCTTGGGAGAGTCTTTGTGTCTTCAAGGGTCTTCTGTCTTTTAGGAGTGCAGCTTCTGCAGCTTCAGGAGTCTTGGGAGTCTTCTGCTGGTTGATCAATTCTCTCTAGGCTCTCTGAACATAGAAAATGCTGACCCTAGGAGCTTTTCTATTTATAGAGCTCCCTGATGGGCTTCATGGGATTGGGTCTGGCCTTGATTGGCCTTTAAGCCTAATTTAATTGGACTTGGGTCTAGCCCTTTAGGCCTAATCAATTGGATTTGAGCCTAGTCTTTAGGCCCAATTACCTGGGCTTAGGCTTATTTTGGCGTTTTATGCCCACCTTAAGCCTATATTTGAGCGTAACTGGGCCAGCGCCCCAAATTATAGCATCAAATTGGTCGTGGTTAATTTTACTCAATCGACGTATGCGACGAAAACACGAAATTTTCCGTCATTTTAAATTTGAGACACATGTCAACTTTTAATTGGTCACAAATTTGACGATTTTGGAATTCCGTCATTAATTTAGCAAATGACGTGGCGGTCTGTGATTGGTCGAAAATTTCTCCTCAAAAAAATGTCCCTTTTCAAGATTTGTGCCCAGATGTGGGTGGATGAATCTCGAAAAAGATAAAGCCGACATCGAGATGCAAGTAATTCAGTCTTGAATTCGATGCCCCCAATTTAATTAAACTGTGAGTTTAGTGACGAGTTTAACTAAAATTTGTAATAGGGGATGGCCAAAATTTTAATTTTTTTTTTTAAAAAATCTCAACCTTTATCTCAGGCTTGATTTGATTTGGAGAGATAAAACGTAGGAATTTTGAATTTAAAATGAAAGTTAAGTTTCATCCCTAATTTAATTTTATTCGGAGATGAAAGCCTTAAGATTTTGGTTTTAGAATGAAATTTGGAATATCGCCAAATTTATAAGACAACTTTGAGCTTTGTCCCAATTTAATTTGATTTTGGGATAAACTCAGGAATCTTAAATTTAGAAACAAAGGAATAAATTTCATCCCCAAATTAATTTAATTCGGGGCTAAAATGCAACTAATAAAAGGTTCGGTGCATGGCCAAAAGTTTTAGGAAATGAAGGACGAAAAAAAATCATCTAAGATAAGATTTGGGTGGTAAAAACAAAGAAATTTTATTTTAACTAATAAAATCTAGATTTAACAAAATCTAGGATTTCCTGATTGGATCCTAGATTCAGTGGAGTCCCTATAAATAGGGCTCAAAGCCTTCTGTATTTTCATCCCAGGTAGTCAAAGTCCCTTCTTTTTTCTCTCTCTTTTTTTTTTATTTCGAGCGGCCGTCCAGGAGCCGATCGATCCACTGTCGAGCCGAGCCATGCGCATGATGAGCCCAAGCCGAGTCGAGCCGTGCGTGATAGCCCCCCCAGCAGCCGCCAAGTCGCCTCGGTCCTTCTTCTTCGCGTCTTCGCCCGATCGACGCAACCACCACGCCTACTGAGCGACACCGCGAAGCTCCTGTGCCGCTCAGCCATCATTTGTCGCGGCCTTGACTGGCCGGAAGAGGGGGGGGGGGGGCCTCAGGGTTATGGCGCCCCTCTGTTTTCCTCCTCTTTTCTTTTTTTTTTCCTTTTTTTAAAGAAGATTTCATTTTTTCCATTTTTTCTTTCTTTTTTTTAAAGAATTTTTTTTTCTCTTTATTTTTAAGAAATTTCGTTTATTTTTCATTTTTTCTTTCTTTTTTTTAAAGAAAAATTTTTGTTTTTTTCTCTTTTTTTTTGTTGCTTTTTTTTCTTTTTTTTTAATCACAATCATTATTCACCCTTCCCCCCCCCCTTTTTTTTTACATAATTGCCCCTTACTTTTTTTTTGTGTAGGTTTACTAACTTGTTGTTGTAGAAATGTACGACTGCATGACCGACTCTAAGGTGTACATAAGGATGACCCTGGCATGGTTTATCTATTGTATCCCTGTTTGTGCTTCCTGATCGTCATAGAGGGACCCACAAAGGCTTATAACCCCCTCATTCGATCATCGACTACCTTGCAGCGCCGTTCATGCATCTTGATCATCATGGGAGGGCCCCGCCAAAGGCTTACAAACTCTCCCATTCGATCACCCTAGGGAGGATCCCAGAAAGGTCTGTCTTGTAGCATGATTCGTGCATCCTGATCGTCATGGGAGGGGGCCTGCAAAAAGCTTACAACTCTTCCATTCTGATCACCCTAGGGTGGATCCTGAAAAGGTCTACCTTGTAGCACCGTTCGTACATCCTGATCTTCGTGAGAGGGGCCCCGCAAAGACTTATAACTCTTCCATTCAATCACTCTAGGGAGGATCCCCAAAAGGTCTGCCTTGTAGCATCGTTCATACATCCTAATCATCATGGGAAGAGCCCCGCAAAGACTTACAACTTTCCCATTCAATCACCCTAGGGAGGATCCCAGAAAGGTCTGACTTGCAGCGCTGTTCGTGCATCCTGATCGTCATGCGAGGGGCCCCACAAAGGCTTACAACTCTCCCATTCGATCACCCTAGGATAGATCCTGAAAAGGTCTACCTTGTAGCACTATTCGTACATCCTGATTATCGTGGGAGAGGCCCCGCAAAGGCTTATAACTCTTCCATTCGATCACCCTAGGGAGGATCCTAGAAAGGTCTGTCTTGTCTCGTCTGCTCTTGCATCCTGATCGTTATGGGAGGGGCCCCGCAAAAGCTTATAACTCTCCCATTCGATCACCCTAGGGAGGATCCCGTAAAGGTCTGCCTTGTAGCACCGTTCGTACATCCTGATCGTCATGGGAAGGGCCCCAAAAAGGCTTACAACTCTCCCATTCGATCACCCTAGGGAGGATCTCGAAAAGATCTTCCTTATCTTGCCTTCTCTGGCATCCTGATCGTCATGGGAGGGGCCTCGCAAAGGCTTACAACTCTCCCATTCAATCACCCTAGGGAGGATCCCAGAAAGGTCTGCCTTATAGCACCATTCTTACATCCTGATCATCATGGGAGGGGTCCCGCAAAGGCTTACAACTCTTCCATTCGATCACCCTAGGGAGGATCCCGAAAGATCTGCCTTGTCTCACCTGCTCTTACATCCTGATCGTCATGGGAGGGGTCCTATAAAAACTTACAACTCTCTCATTCGATCACCCTATGGAAGATCCCAGAAAGGTTTGCCTTGTAGCACCGTTCCTACATCCTAATCGTCATGGGAGAGACCCTATAAAGGCTTATAACTCTCCCATTCGATCACCCTAGAGAGGATCCTGGAAAGACTGCCTTGTCTCGCCTGCTTTTGCATCCTGATCATCATGGGAGGGCCCCCGCAAAGGCTTACAACTCTCCCATTTGATCTTAGAAGGGTCTACTACAGTTCCCCCGGTCCCCATTTTTAGCAAATTGTCATGGAGGATAGGGTTTTTTTTAACCCTATGGTTGAGCTCATCCCCCTATGACATTTTTTTTTTACAGAATAATGGTTCACTTTATCGAGCACGTTTTATCTGATGAGAGTCACCTCGTGATTCTTAAAGACAGGAGTCAGCCCATGAAGGAAGGACTCAACCTTCCTGTGGCAAAATCATTAGCCAGTCATTTTGCTGATCGTTGGCCAAGTCTAGACGACAACATGATCCTTTCCAAATTATCGACGGAAGTGTCCTTGACCCGAGAAGAGCGTGCATGGATCCTACGATCTTCTATTCATGAGGAAACCCCTAACCCAGATCAAGTGCTAACTCTCGGACATCGCATAATTGAGGGTTAGGTTCGCTGGACCGTTGTGATAAAAGTCCCTGGAGAATTCAGCTTCGTTGACTGTTACTGGGAGTGGCTTGAAGTTGTAGTAGGTCGAAACGAGCGATTTATGATCGCAGAAAGCTTTTACGATTTATGATAAAAGTCCCTGGACATCGCATTAGTTTTCTTGACGCAAGGACGGCCTCCCTGTACATATATGATCACAATGGTGACATAGTTCGATCTTTTTGTGAAGCCTGGTACCCTTCAACCAACACTCTTCATACTGCGGCGGGCGAAGCGTCAATTTCCTTATGGGACCTCTGGTTGCTCAGGTGCCTTCCGGTCAAAGAAAGCTTTTACGAAGAAGTGATTCCTTCCCTCAAAGAGCTAATCAGTCATCGCAACAAAAAGAAATACTTATCGAAAACATGTGAACACCTATTTTAGGCGTATTCTTCGATAGAGAGAAAACCGCATGACTCCCACGAAGCATGACTCCTCAGTGTCTATCAGCTCCTGGATCTCTTTTTGGTCCCTAGGGGCTCGCAAATATGACAAGCCCATTACATAGAAGCAAAAGAAAGCCTCTCGATCCTGGTCCATGCAAAAATCCTGATGGTATGCAAATCGCGTTTCAAGATTGGTCGAGTAGGGAGAACATGCTATTCGCGGAGCTAGAGGTAGGAGACGAGTTGAAGGAAAAAACCTATCTGGCCGCCTTTCTATCGTGCTGGTTATGTCTTTTTGCATTTCCCCAGAAGGGAGTTTACCTTCGCCCCGAGGTCTTCAGAATGGGTAGCTTGATGGCTCACAAAACTGTTTATAGTCTCGTCATTCCGGTCTTGGCCAACATTTATCATGGCCTAGGGTTGATAACAGAGGATTCAAACCCAATCGGGCATATGGATTTTCACTTCCCTTTGTATTATGTCCATGGTTGGCTGGCCCATTATTTCGACACACATTACCCTATTCCTGCAGCTGTTCGAGGTCCCAAGATGGTTGATCACAATGGTCCGCTTTTCTGGCGAAGGTGGCTCGATTTACTTCGACGAGTATGAGGCACAGGAATTGATCCATAGCGGCGCCAGTATTCAGTGGCACGCAAGCATTCAGAACAGAAGCAGGCATGAATGCCTAACTGATAGTAGAGACCTACCTTTTCTGAAGTCCAGNGTATTCAGTGGCACGCAAGCATTCAGAACAGAAGCAGGCATGAATGCCTAACTGATAGTAGAGACCTACCTTTTCTGAAGTCCAGTTATTTCTCCAGCATGTGATCAGGTTACTTATCCTCCCAGTGTGGGAATGTCCGAATTATAGAGTCGTATAGTCCCTTTCACTTCGATCGATAGTTTGGATTCCATTAGGACATTCTGAATGATATAAAGGGAATACCTCCTGCCCTTACGCCGAAGAATGTTTTACATTACTGGAGAGTATGCACGAGACATAAGCCCTTGTCTCAGGTATTCCTGTCGGCTCGTACATTGGATCCGTACACCCATGTTACCTCACGGTTCAAGGATTAGTGATTAATGAAACATGGGAACTACTTCGAAGAGAATCATCATCTATTAGTGACCAATGTTATCCCTTCCTCAGTGCCACCAAGACTACCCAAAGGTAAAGGGATCAACCATAGAGGGAAGCAGCTTCGCCTGACTGAGGAGGCGGCAGCGATCGCACAAAAAGACGCTTGCAAACCGATTGAGGAGGACAGTCATAGTAGTACCGGCGACCGTTATTGGAAGTGATCCTCCAAAAAGCACAGGGCATCGGAAGCTGATTTTCTTGAGAGGGTTTAGAATGATTCGGTGGCTCTTAACGCTCTCAACTTACTAGTACATCGTCTTTTTTTTTATATAAGTCCTCTCATCTTGTTTTTTTTTTCTGTACGGTTTACATTTAGTCTCCCATTTTTTTTGTAGTCACCCCTGAACCTCTCTTTTCAAGAACTTGAAGCATCACGAAACGAAGAATCTTTGGTGGGCCCTTTTGTCATTGACTTAGCCGTTGAGGGAGTTGGTACCTCTGAAGCGCTGCCAATGGATCCCATGCCAAGGTTCTGTCAAGCGCGTGCTATCCTAGAAGACATCCCTCATGTCAAGGAGGCGGTGGTTGTCGGGAACATCGAGGCTTCAGATTTAGTAGCCAAGGAAACTAGTTGTCCTTAGTGCCTGTGGCAGGAAGGGTTCTCCAACCCGGAGAAGTGTCGAGGGTCTTGGCAAGTCCAAGCGATAGTGAGCTCCTGAGGCGAGTAAATAGGGCACCACCCCCGGCCGTTCCCGAGGTTTCCGAATTCTATGCTGCCACTGTGGTTTCCGACGTTCGACGCCACGCAACCTCTGCCATGTGGGAGACTATGCACAAGAAGATCATGCGTACTCCTTTCGAGAAGGTTCTTAGACTGGAGAAAGAAACGCATGAGATATTCCGAGCCATTTCTGACATTTATGGTGCCAACCTCCCTCCTCTAAAAAACTTGTAGATGAGTACTTCCGAAACGTGGAGAAGTATAATCAGTTCCAGTTATCCTATTCCTCTCAATTAACTCAGACAAGTAAGGAGCAACGTTTGGAGGAGGCCAAGTTTGATCTGGAGAAGATACTGTACAATGAGAGTAGTGCTTTTGTTAAACGAAAGGAGTTACTTGAACACACTTTCAGGCCTTACAAGAAAAAGAGAAACTGTTAGCCAGGTTGGAGGCCATTAGGGCCGAACGGGCCAAAATATCGTGGCTGATTTCTGAGAGCGAAGGCCTTTTGGCTCGGCATAAGCTTGAGGTCTCGGAGATGTGGGGGGTGATAAACGAGATTGAGACCACCCCAACCCTTTTTGACAAGGTCGTCAAAGCTTTGAATGTCCTACGCCATGTGTTAGAAACCATGTAGCAGAAGCTGGAGAGCTACCATTGGGTATCCTAACTTGACGTTGTTTGTCTTATTGGATTAGGCGTACCTCAGTAGGCAATGGCCTAGGAGTTTTTTTTTAGCTACTGGATTCAACTATCGTAGTGTTGAAGTCTCTTATATGAAAGTTTTGTTTTTGTTATTTCCTCAGTGATGTTTTCTGGCGCCTTGTAGCCTCCTTTAAATTTCTGCTTCTTTTATTTGTTTATCTCTCATTGGACTCATGTACATGCACATATATATATATATATTTTATCACGTGACTGAACTTAAATTCGTTGAAGCTGCCTATGTACCCTTTATAATGACAAGGATCAAGTCATAACGTAGTTCAAAAATTTTTTTTTTTTTTTGCACATGACTAAACTTAAATTTCTTTAAGTTGCCTACGTACCCTTTATAATGACATGGATTAAGTCGTAACGTAGTTCGTACAAAGATTTTTTTTTTTTTACACATTTGTTAAGTGTAAAACTTCTTGAGAAATTTGCCATTGATTGGGCTAATTCTTAGCCTATCTTGATCAACTATCTTGTATGCTTCATTTGTGTAGACTTCTTTGACAATGTAGGGCCCATCCCATTTAGGTGTAAACTTATTCCCCATATGTCTTGTTGTGATGATTGGTCTCCTTACGACGAGCACTAGATCACCGACTTGAAAGGACCGAGGCTTTGCATGCTTATCGAAGACTTTAGACATTCTCGCCTAGTAACATTCCAACTCTTAGAGTCGCAGTTTGGCATTGTCCTCTGTAGTCAGCCCTTCTTGCACCACCATTCTCAGCAATGGAATTTCTCTTTCCAAAGGAAGGACAACTTCTACCCCATAAACGAGAGAGTACGGGTTGACTTTTGTAGGGGTACGATGAGTGGTGCGATAAGCCCACAACGTTTCATCCATCTTGTCCTACCAATCTCTCTTCGACTTGGAAACAATTTTCTTCAGCAGGTTGCATAATGTATTGTTAAATGCCTCTACCAACCCGTTTGCAGCGGAATTATACATGGATGACTTGTACTGCTTGAATTTGGATTTTTCACACAACCTGTCTATCAAACTGTTGGAGAATTATCTCCTGTTATCCGTCACGATCCGATGGGGAATACCGTACCGATAAATGATATGAGTGCGGATAAAATCCACCACGTTTTCTTTCTTAGCTTCCCTTAGAGCGACAGCCTCAGCCCATCTTGAAAAGTAGTCAGTGGCTGCAAGGATACATGAGTGCCCTGCTGACGACTTAGGTGTTATAGCGCTAACCAGATCAGGCCCCCATGCTTCGAAAGGCCACGAGGCTATGGTCGGATGCAGAGGCTTGGGCGGTTGATGAATGAAATTCGCGTGATCTTGATAGGCTTTGAACTTCTTTTCATAATCCATCGAGTCTTGGATCATCCCCGGCTAATAGTAACCCATTCTTTTTAGCTGGAATTGCAGCTTTGGTTTAGCTTGATGCGCGCCGCATACGCCTGAGTGTGCTTCCTCCAAAGCCTTTGCTAACTCTTCTTTACTGAGGCATCGAAGGAAAAGTCCTTCAAGAGATCGATGGTATAGGACACCTTTGTAATAAATGAAATGCGCGGCCTTCCTTCGAACCTCGGTTTTACGACGGGGGTTATCCGGGAGCCTTCCATGCTAAGGTAATCTATGATGGGTTGTCGCCAGTCTTCCTCGTCGGTTAGGTAGACTGATATCACATTCATTTCCCCACATGCAGTCCCGACCGGAGGTGCAACCCATCTCCACCAGAGCGATATATTAAGGGGCACAATATCCAGGACCGTTAAGGTAGTGGCTAGGTTTGCCAAGGCATCCGCTTTCTTGTTCTCCGTCCTCAGGACATGCTCCAACGTCATGCTTTCAAACTTTTCCATCAACTGGCGAGCGTAAGTGAAGTAAGGTTTCAAGTCATCATGCTTCACCTCGTACTGGTATAAGAGTTGATTAATTATCAACTTTGAATCATCGAAGATCTCTATATAAGCTACTTCAATCTTTAAGGCCATTTGGGGACCAATTATCAAGGCTTGGTATTCAGCAACGTTGTTCGAGCAAAACTCGGTAAGTGCGAAGCTATAAGGCAACATGTGCTTTTCTGGCGAAATGAGGACGATACCTGATGACTAAAATTTATAATTCTTTATCTTTATGGAAATAGACAATGATGAATATGAATGATACAAGCTCATGTTTCCATAAACTTGTAACGGTAAAAATGGAATGTTGTCTATCTATTGCGCTGATGAATGAATGAATGATGCTCTATATGCGCTCAAGTGCTTTGTGATAAAGATAATTTTATACGATACTACGTTCTAAGTATATGCGTTGATAGTGATATGCTCGTAGTATGAGATGAAGTAGTGTGTGTCACAAGTTTTCTTGCGCTGAAACCAAGTATAATTCCAATGCAAGTTTCTCACAGTGATCTGAGGTCGAACACGGGAATTGTTGTCGTTAATGCAATACTTATGTGATACATGTGACCAGTTTTAATAATGAATAAAGAATTTTGGTTTGTACAGAAATGTAAATTGCATTGAAGTAAAAATGCGTTGATAAAATAAAAAAGCGTTGTAAAGTAAAAATGTGTTGATAAAGTAAATTCCTAAACTACTATGATACATGATACATGGTACAAGATACATGATACTGGGGTCGAGGACTGACTGTGAAGTTGTACAAAAGTGTCGATGAATGCGATGACAAGTCTTATGAATGAGGCAGAAAGAGAAAGAGTAAAAAGTAAAAACATCGCAAGTTTGTTAATCATGTTAAGGACGCAACTAAGGTTATGCTTTCCCTTGGCGTACATCTCTCGATGATCGGCCGCATTCCCATATGTCTATGGTGAAACAGAGATGAACGTGATGAATGCAAGATTGTTTCCATCTCTAGAAATACTTCTTGCTTTAGTTAATGCATTCTTCCAACCTTCTCTTGATAGGCGGAATAACATCTTCACTTCTGCTCTTACAGGTGAAGATACCGTCAAGCATGCTTTAGCTAAACTTAATTGATTTCTTGACACAGATTTGACTCACTCGCTTAATTCTCGCTTTTTAACCCGGGGGATTAAGAACACATCATGGAGAAAATAGATGATGATTGTATGGAAAGAGACAGAGAGATGATAATGATGGCGATGATAACATTTAATTCTAAAATTAAACGTTTGATACATGTTTGTGAATGAGGGATTAAAGAAGATGAATACAAAAAATGAATTAGAGAATAGAAACAAATATGGAAAGAGTGTCAATGTCTTGACACAGATCCCGATCAGAGACTTGTGCTTGTCGGCGTGTGGATGTGGTGGAGAGGAAAACTTCCCTCTCAGGCTTGCTTTTCCGGTAAAATTGACCTTTACACAGAGCTTCAGCTTCGGGAATTGGAAGAATTCTCTGCTCAGAGTTCTCCCAGATTTACTCTGTAGTCACTTCAGACCAGCCTCTCTCTCTCCCCATTTCAGTATATCAATCTCAGTATATCATGTATATGTTTCAGCGAATTTGAGGAAGCTATTTATAGGCGGGACCTTGGCTCTTTGAATTTGTGGTCCCCACTGTCTAATTATGGTAGTTCCTGAAATGGCGGAATGGAAAATTCCTTTCTGTTACGCAATCAATCCGTCAGAAATGCACAACTAAAAGCTATACACTTGTCAGAATCTTTCGTGAATGCGTTGCTCTTCACATCTTCGATCTATCGCCGCATGCGGTGTTGTTTTTTATTACCGCATGCGGTTGAAATGCGTTGATCGCTAAAGCCCAAAATCGATTGTCGCATGCACCCATTGCGTTGATCATCTCTTCGTTCTTGATTGATGGGCACATGTGACGTAGATGCGTTGTACATTTTGTCTTCGAGCCATTAACGCATGCGGTGACCTATTTCCTGCAAAATAGAGACTGAAACATTCTATTCGCCATCACAATGGTGCTAGTTGGTGTGTTTAGGACATTTCATAATTTTCATATTTCTTAGCCAATTTTTATACTATCGACGCAACTTTCCTTTCTTTTTGCTGCAACATCTAAATAAAACAGCATAAATAACTTATATTTCTATAAGTTATCACACCCCTAAATTTAGATATATGCTTGTCCTCAAGGATATCTTCAACTAAGGTAATTTCGCTCCATTCCTATCCTAATTTTGCGTCGATTGGTTGCTTCGAATGCTCCACCTATACAATATTACTTAACAACGCAATTCCCTTCTATCCTTTAATAATTCATCAACATGCTCTACTTTATTCTTTTATACAAAAAACCTCTACCCAAAATTTCCCTTCTTGTTTTGAGAAGAATGTTTATCTCTTCTTGCAAAAACAACTAGGTGCGTCTTTATGCGGTGGTCTGGTTTGCATCATTTTATTAGAGATTGTTGATCATGGTTACACCCTTCATTTTGGCTTGCTCCCACGGGTGTCATGCGAGCATCCAACTACGGGTGTGTGCCAATCTCAACTTCAACTCTTGATTTTCAGCTAAGCTTTACTTTTGCTGGTTAGAGGAGTTGTCTCTTGTATTCTTATTTTTCTCTTTTTTTTTCTTTTTTTTTTAATATTGCGTCGATCTTGGAAACCTACCTTCATTCTGACTTTCTCCCATGGGTGTCATGCGAACATCCAACTATGAGCTTCCTTTCACGACTTAACTCTTATCAGGTTGGGATTTTCCCTTACGCTGACATTAGAGTTTGTATGAATTTTTTTTTTTTTTTTGATAGCGCATTTTCTTGATAATGACCGTATATGCTTGATCGCATCTGCTCAGACCTTCCTCACCCCTAAATTTAGAGATGCGCAAGGTTCTTATTGCGTTGTTTGGATATAATAGACAAAACACTTAGTCAAAATTTTGAAAAGAAGGTTTGAGCAGAGTCTTGAAGTATAAAAGGTATAGCAGTGTTATTGCTATGAATTATCTAAGTGTTAGTCAGAAAGTGCAAAGTATAAGAAATTCTGCTAAGGGCATGCATATTACTCATCATGGCAGCGCAATTAATAATGCAAAATATAAGATAAAGAACATCACAATAATTGATAAAGGATGATAAGTAAAAAGGCTAACGCATATGGAAAGAATAGTTACTTAGTTGTATTCAAATTAACCAAGTATACAAAGAATTACAATCATCGCAACACAAAATTTAAGCATGTATAAAGAATCAAGGTATAGCTTCTATATAAAAAAAATAATGAAATGAATTTATCCTTTGTATTTTATTCGGACGGGCGCAAGGTTAAAAATTAACGCAATGCATCCGTTACCGCAAATGCATATTTGCAAAGGACGGGCAACAATGCATGCATTAGCGCAACACACCCCTCAACTCAGCGCATTTCTGGAGGACGGGCGCACAGTATTTCTACTAGTGCAACACTACCTCGACATAGTGCATTTTTGCTAAGGACGGGCAAAAAATACATACGCGCATAACACACCCCTCAGCGCAATGCATTTATGTAAGATGGACGCAAAGTGCATCTTGTCAGAGCAAGATGCACCCATCATCGCAATGCATACCGATTTTCATTTTTCTTTTTAATTCATCAATAACGCAAATTGAGAAGACTTTGCGGTGTTCATTTTCTTTTTATTCAGTCATTCACAGAAATTTTAAAAACAGTGCTACTAATGCAGAAAAGTAAAGAAATTGAACAAGACATGGAAATAACGCAATTGAATTAAATTGAAAGTAAACTCACAAAGCAATAAAGGCTAATTTTAGTAAACAGTAAATAACGCAATGCAGAAAACCGTAAAGGAAAGCTGTAAAGAAAGCATTTAAACAGAGATGTAGGAATGCTGATTGAAAGAAGTTTTTCAGAGTTATCGCAATAGCATCCCCGCAAGCAGTCAATCCTGCTTTCCTAAGTTGATGGTCTCCATGCATCGTTCCACATTGCCCCCATAGTAGGGCTTAATTCATTGACCATTGACTTTGAATGCGTTGGCGCTTCCATCTTTAGTTGTTAGCTCCACTTGCGCCATGGGGGAAAAGAAAGTCTTTGATGCGGAAATGGCCCAGACCCAGTGGACTTCAACTTTCCTGGAAACAATCGCAAAACACGCGTTAAATAAGAAAGTACCTTCTGACCTCGAAGAATGTCTAGTTGCTTATTGCGGTGTCATTGCCACTTCTTGGTTTCGTTCTTTATAAGGCTTGGCATTTTCGTAAGGCATTCATTTGGCCATTCGACCAGTTCGTTAACTGCAACTTCCAGGACTTCCCCCGCGCTGATAGATCAAAGTTCAGCTTTTTGCTTGCCCACATTGCTTTGTGTTCCAACTCGAGAGGCAGATGACAAGCTTTTTCGAAGACCAGAGCATATGAGGACATGCCAATTGAAGTTTTGAAGGCAGCCCTATATGCCCATAATGCTTCATCGAGCTTGGGTGACCAATCCTTCCTAGAGGTACTGACTACCTTATCCAAGATAGTCTTGATCTCTCTGTTAGAAATTTCTGCCTGCCCATTGGTTTGTGGGTGATATGCGGTTGCAACCCTATAACTAACATTAAATTTGGTCAACAGGTTGGTGATGATGCGGTTGATAAAATGTGAGCCTTCATTGCTGATTAAGGCACGGGGCGTTCCATATCGGGTGAAGATATTTTTCTTGAGAAATTTCGCCAACGTGGCCGCATCATTTTTAGTGCATGTGATGGCCTCAACCCACTTCGATACATAATCAACCGTGACCAGAATGTATTGATGACCTTCTGAAGGCGGAAATGGGCCCATAAAGTCGATTCCTCAAACATCAAATAATTCAATTTCCAAGATTGAAGTCAAAGGCATTTCATTTCTTCTGGACATGTTCCCCGTTCTCTGGCATCTGTCGCACTGCACAACATGGGCATGGGCGTCCTTAAATAGTGTTGGCCAAAAATAGCCACTCTGTAGGACTTTTGTGACGGTCCGCTGCCCCCCAAAATGTCCTCCATAAGAGGACTCATGACAAAGTTCCAAAATGTGCTAGACCTCATGCTCAAGAACGCATCGATGCAAAATATGATCAGGTTTAAGTCGAAACAAGAAGGGGTCATCCCAGAAATAAAATTTGACTTCGTGTCTCAACTTCTTCTTCTGCTGGTATGAGTAGTCTTCTGGTACTTGGCCACAAACTATGAAGTTTACAATGTCCACATACCATGGAACATTAATGCATACCGACATAAGTAGCTCGTCAGGGAATTTTTCTTCTATGTCTTTTTCTTTCTTCTGAACCTTGCAATTTTCCAGCCGTGACAGATGATCTGTGACTTGGTTCTCAGTGCCCTTTCGATCCTTAATCTCTAGGTCAAATTCTTGCAAGAGTAGTACCCACCTTATCAGTCTTGGTTTCGCATCCTTCTTCGTCATAAGGTATTTGATCGCAGAATGATCAGTATACACCACAACATTTGTTCCAATTAAGTACTGTCAAAATTTCTCCAGCGCAAATACCACTGCGAGCATTTCTTTTTCCGTGGTTGTATAATTTTCCTGCGTATCATTCAACGTTTTGCTGGCATAATAGATAGGATGCAAAACCTTGTCTTTGTGCTGACTTAAGATTGCGCCCACTGCATATCCACTAGCATCACACATCAACGCAAATGGCTACATCCAATCCGACGCAATCAGAATAGATGCGGTGATGAGCGCATTTTTCAGCGTTTGGAATGCTTCAGCGCATGCGTCATCAAAATCATATTCGCGATCAATCTTGAGGAGCGCACTTAGGGGTCTTACGATCTGAGAAAAGTTGCTGATGAATCTTCGATAAAACCCCACATGTCCCAGAAAACTCCTAAGCGTTTTCACATTGACTGGTGGTGGTAACTTGAAAATTGCATCGATTTTCGCTTGATCTACTTCCAATCATGCCTTTGATATTTTGTGACCTAGCACAATTTCTTCTTCAACCATGAAATGGAATTTCTCCCAGTACAGAACAAGATTCGTTTCAACGCATCTCTGAGTCATAAGTGTTGCCAAAAACTGAAAAGTCTTCCATAAATACCTCGACTGACTCCTCCAAGAAATCTGAAAATATGGCCATCATACACCTTTAGAAGGTGTCTGGTGCATTACAGAGTCCAAATGGCATGCGATGGAATGCAAATGTGTCGAATGGGCACGTGAAATTTGTCTTTATCTTGATCTTCCGGCACAATCGCAATTTGGTTATACCCTGAGTAGCCGTCAAGAAAACAAAAGAATTCATTCCCCGTAAGTCGATCTAACATTTGATCAATAAACGGGAGTGGAAAGTGGTCCTTCTTTATGGCTAGATTTAATTTTCGGTAGTCCATACATATTCTCCACCCCGTAGTTGTCCTTGTAGGAATTAACTTATTATTGTTGTTGGTGACGACTGTCATACCCCTTTTCTTTAGAACGCTTTGCACTGGGCTTACCTAGTTGCTATCAGATATAGGGTAAATGACACCTACATCAAGCCACTTCACTATTTCTTTCTTCACAACCTCCCTCATGGCAGGGTTCAAACGGCGTTGCCTCTATATAGATCCTATTTTTCCTTCTTCAAGACTAATCTTATGCATGCAATACGAGGGACTGATCCCTTGAATGTCCGCTAAGGTCCATCCCAAGGCTTTTGCTTTGTTCTTAAGGACCTAAATAAGTGCTTCCTCCCTTTCTTTGCTCAGTGAGGCAGAGATTATAACCGATAAAGTGTTATTGCCTCCTAAATAAACATATTTGAGGTGCACTGGCAATGACTTCAACTCTAACATGGGCGGTTCTTCTAAAGATGGCTTAGTACGTTGTGTTGTTCATTTAGATAACTTGATTGTTTCAAAATCTGACTCAGTTTGTATTGTGGCGCAATTTTCCTCCCACATTGCGCCGATCTCAAAGTCTTCTTCCTCCGATTCTTCTTGAGGCTCATGCCAATGTTCTTCTTGCAGTTCTTCAACATATTGACAATTTTCCATATCATTTGGGTATTTCAACGCATTGAGTACGTCTAACTTAACTTGCTGATCGTCGACCCTTATGGTATGTTCTCCTTTCTGTACATCAATCAGTGCTCGCCCTATTGCGAGAAATGGGCAACCCAAGATGATGGACACCTTAATGTCAGCTTCATAATCTAATATGATAAAGTTAGCAGGAAAGATGAACTTATCTACTTGCACAAGTACATCCTCTATTTTGCCCTCTGGATATGTTATTGATCTATCGGCCAACTGCAATGTAACTGTGGTGGGTCTTGCATTGCCGATATTTAACTTTTTGAAGATTAACGAGGGCATTAGGTTTATACTTGCCCCCAAGTCACACAGTGCATTTCTGACTTCTTTTCCCCCTATTGAGCATGGCAATGTGAAACTCTCGGGATCTTTCATTTTAGTGGGGATGTTCTGAAAAAGTGCACTACACTCATATGTTAATGCGACCATTTCATTCTCCCCGATCTTCCTCTTGTTGGCAAGTATGTCCTTGAGGAATTTCACATAGCTCGGCATTTGTTCCAACGTTTCTATTAAAGGAATATTGATATGTAATTGTCGGAGAACATCTAGGAACCTCTTGAATTGTTTGTTGTCATCTTTCTATCTCAGCCTGGACGAAAAAATTGGAGGACCCGCCGTACTTCTTGTTCAATTGGCTGTTCATTGAGGTTCTTTGCTTACTGTGTTTTATGGGTTGGAGGTTGCGATGATTTTGATGTTGAGTCTTGTTGAGATTCATTCTTTGTATAGGTATTTTCTTCTGAACTGGTGGTTCTATTGTTCGAGGTTGATTGGTCATCATTAATGATTATGTCTACTGGCCTTTCTATTGAATCTGGTAGTGGTGGCATGGGGACCATTGTCTTGCCACTTCTCAATGTCACTGCTTGACATTGTTCTTTACCGTGTGGTCCCGGTGCTCCCGAGCTGCTGGGCAGTGTACCAGGCGCTTTATTCTTAAGTTTGATCACAAGCTGTTCAATCTACACCTCCAAATTTTTAAGGGAGGAAGCTTTCAATTGCTTGATTTCCTCATTCTTCTCAATATACTGTTTCAATAATGTTTCCAAAGAAGAGGTACTACAAGAGGTGTCAGAAGAAGACGGTTGGTCATAGGGTTGTATACTCTGAAAATTACCTTGGCTGTGATTCTGATTAATGAAAACGGAAGGATTACCTCGATTCTCGAAATGAATGCTCTGATGATTACCTTGGCCCCCCTGGTTATCATTCCCTCCCCAATTGAAAGTTGGGTGATTCCGCCAACCAGGGTTATAGATGTTGACGAATGATTCATTATAAATAGAGTATACGGATTGTTGATTCAATGAGCAGACTTCCACTGAGTGTCCCTCTCTAAACTGAACACAATTTATTGCGGCCACTTGCATCAGCGCATTGGCTTGCGCTGAACTTTGAGAGAGATGTCCTTGCTGAATAGCCATAGTCTGGAAGAGCAAGGTTACTGTGGACATCTGAGCAGCCAGGGTGTTTATTGTATCAGCTCTGTCTCTTATACACATCTAGATGTGTATAAGAGACAGGTCTAAAGGAGAGAGGTCACTGCCGCCATCTGGGCGGCCAAGGTGCTCATTGTATCAGCTGGTACAATGGCACTTTCTGCTCTTCTTTGTTTCGAGCCTCTTTCCTCATACCCGTTATCTATCCACTCATTTGTATTTCGCGAAATGCGGTCTAAGATAAGCTTTGCTTCTGTATACGTCTTGTCCATTAATCCTCCTGCCGTGGAGGCATCAGCAACTGCTTGCGTTGATCGATCCAAGCTGTTATAAAAAGTCTCCATCAGAACGTAATCGGGAATCCCGATGTGTGGACAGTTCTTCACTAATTGTCTGAATCGCACCCAGGCGGTGCTCAAAGTTTCATAACCTTTCTGTTCGAAATTCAACACATCCCTCCGTTTGTTGACAACTGGAGGGAAGAATTTATTCATAAACCTTTCGACCAACTGATCCCATGCATTGATTTCATTTAGCTCTAGTGACTGAGCCCATCTCCTTGCCTCATCCCGCAGTGTATATAGAAAGAGATACAATGCTATTAATGCAGAAAAGTAAAGAAATTGAACAAGACATGGAAATAACGCAATTGAATTAAATTGAAAGTAAACTCACAAAGCAGTAAAGGCTAATTCTAGTAAACAGTAAATAACGCAATGCAGAAAATCGTAAAGGAAAGCTGTAAAGAAAGCATTTAAACAGAGATGTAGGGATGCTGATTAAAAGAAGTTTTTCAGAGTTATTCCGCAAGCAGTCAATCCTGCTTGCCTAAGTCAATGGTCTCCATGCGTCGTTCCACATTGCCCCCATAGTAGGGCTTAATTCATTGACCATTAACTTTGAATGCATCGCTTCCATCTTTAGTTGTTAGCTCCACTACGCCATGGGGAAATATAGTCTTGATGCGGAATGGCCCAGACTAGCGGGACTTCAACTTTCCTGGAAACAATCACAAACACGCGTTAAATAGAAGTACCTGTTGACCCTGGAAGAACGTACGGTTGCTTATGCGGTCGTCATGCCATTTGCGAGAGCAAGAATCTATATCTGAAACAGAGTTGGAGTGAAAAAGAGTAGTGTAAAAGGCCATAGGAAGCAAGGCATTGCTTACCGGGCTTCTTATCTCTCAAATCCATTTGATATTTTGTAATTAGTACTTTATTTACAGCAAATGGAAATCTCATTTCTATCTATGTTCAATCTCTCCGTACTTCGCATGAGTAACTAAATTTCTGAATGGGTTGAGAAGTACTTAACTAGCATGACTTAAGATTTACATTTTATGCGATCATCTTGTCTTATGTATGTGTCATTCACCCTTTAGAGATACTTGAGTTGTCACATACTTACTTAGTAGTCCCTCTGTTCGACCCTGGACTTACTAGGAAACCTAATAAGGCTTATACTTGGGTCTTGTTAGGAAAACTTGCATGATCACTGCATATCCCACATCACCGCAACTCACATCATAACGCATCACAATTAAACGCATCAAGTTTTTGGCGCCATTGTCGGGGACTACGGTACATATTGCACTAACAGTAAACCCCTTTGATTTTCTTTGCAGCTTTTGACCTTTATACACTGCCATTCATTTGGTAAGGGAAGAAGCCGGCATCGCATGAGTGAAGGACACGCTCCTGAGCCCAACTACGACCCAGAGATCGAAAGAATATTTCGAAGAAGACAGAGAAACAACCACCGACAACAACAAGAAAGAAATCCCAAAATGGCAGAACAACCAGAAGAAAGACCTGCGAATGCGAACAACATTATGGAAAATTCCATCCTCCTGACGAATGATCGCAATAGACCCATCTGGGACTATGCGTCACCTAACTTGTATGATTTCTCCCCAGGAATCATGAGGCCAACTTTGGACGGATCAAGGTTTGAAATGAAGCCGATTATGTTATAGATGATCAGAACAGCCAGACAGTTTGGTGGACAGCATGGCGAAGATCCGCACGCCCATCTTTGGAGTTTTATTGAAATTTGTAACACTTTTATGTTCGAAATATCTCCGCTGAAGAAGTTCGACTAATGCTATTTCCATTTTCGTTATGCGATAAAGCAAGGAAATGGGCATACTCTCTCGAACCATGGGAGATCACTTCGTGGGAACAGGTTGTCGAAAAGTTCATGAAGAAATACTTCCCTCCTACAGAGAATGCAAGAAGAAGGAATTTAATTACAAATTTTGAACAAGAAGAAGACAAATCGCTCAGCGACGCATGGGTGAGGTTTAAAAGATTAGTACGAGATTGTCCGCACAATGGATTATCAGACTGCCTTTAGATGGAGATATTCTACCATGGCTTAAATCCTGCATCGCAGACAGCTGCCAATGCGGCAGCAGCAGGCGATTTGCTAGATAAGACTTATGATTAGGCTAAAAACATTCTTGACCGCATATCAAAGAATCGTGAAGATTGGCAAGAGAGCGATTAACGAGTAAAACCAAGAGAAGGTGATGCAAATAACGGTGCCATCGCATCTTTGCAACATCAAATGAATGCAATGATAAATTTGTTACAGGCCATCGAAATCAACAGTCCTGGAACACAAAGAGGGAAAGTCAACGCAATTGAATAGACAAACACCAGTTGTGCAACATGTGGAGAATCACATCCAATAGAAGAGTGTCCACGGAACCCGCAGTCTATCTACTTTGTAAAGAACAACCCTTTCGCAAATACATACAACCTCGGGTGGAGAAAACCACCCTAATTTTGCTTGGAAAAATAACCAACAACAAAGTTACCAACCTATGGCGCAAAAAGAAGGACCACCAGGATTTTTCCAACGAACTAACAGTCAACAACAACAACAAGCCAGCAGCTCGCAAGCACCGCCATCATCCTCTCTGGAGAACCTATTAAAACAGTATATTGAAAAGAATGAGACGGTCCTCCAAAACCAAGCGACTTCCATCTGCAACCTAGAAATCCAAATAGGAAAGATTGTCGGAGAGCTGAAAAATAGACCACAAGGGACGTTACCTAGCTCAACTGAGCTCCCACGCAACCTAGGAAACTGATGACGGGAAACTAGATGTCAAATTACTCAACAACTAAAATTTCGTGGATGCAATATGCAATGCATGTTTTTAAAGTATGCATTGATTATCATGCGTCGATGGTCATGCGTTGGAGTGACTATGCGTTAATAAATGTATGCGATGACCATGCGTTCTGTCACAAGTTTTCTTGTGCTAACGCCAAGTATAACGCGAATGCAAGTTTCTCAGGTGATCTGAGGTCGAACTCAGGGACTTGTACTGGGTGAATGCAGTAATGTGCATACGACGATTGAATAAAAGAATGGATGGGAGGTTTCTATGCTAACCCTACTCATACTTCTAAGTGACAGACAATGCAATGAGAACATGAATGAGAGGTTGAGACACGAAAACTATTGACAGGAAGTAAATGGATGGAAAAATAGATAAAAAGGGGAGATTTCTTCATTGCAATACTTAAGAGTGACCGCAAGGGCAACCTTAGTCAATGCAGCTATACGATCATGCTACAACACTAAAAGTCTAAATCTAGGACGTATGCAGTGTGTATACATAAATGTCGAGATGACCGTATACAGCCACCATATCCTACTTCCTAGACGCAACCATTGTCCTCTCCGTAGGGTGCATACGCTGTGTAATAACAACAGAGCTCATTCCTAAGTCTTCATTCTTGCTTATACAAACCTAATCTAGGCCTTTCGAGATCGATTCTAACCTAGCTCTCTCGAGTCTTAGGTTCTTTCTTTGAACACTCTCTCGAGTAGCTCTAAAGGTGTGATGGGCGCATACATAAGACAAGGTAACTACACAAACTTGGCTGACGCAGGATTATTCCTATCTCTAGTGAACAATAACTTACATTGCTTGATGCGTCCAACCACTTACCCTCTCGGGCAGTTGGTTGTTGCTGACTTTACTCATAGACACATTGCGTTAGCCTATAGACAGGCATTTCCACAGCTTCAACACCAAGCAAATAAGGTTTTCTCACACACTCACACAACGCACACCTCTCGGTGGTTTGCTACATGTTTCATATCTCTAATCCACATGACTAAGTATGCGATACTCTAACAATCTCACTAAGTAATGCAATGAAAGTTAAGGATACTGAGAAAAGAAGATGGAGATGGAATCGAAGGAAACACAAAAATGCATTGAACACATCATGTATTAATTCCTTAATCACAAAATTTAATACAATACAATGTAAGAAAAGAAGAGAAAATGAAATGACCGGTCGTCACTCGGAATGGATGAAAGAGGTGAAGAACTCTCAAGCTTCTTCTCATGCATTTGTCTGGATCCCAGGGAAAACCCTGGGTTGCAGGGGTAATCCCCGGACCAATTGGAATTCTGCTCATCGGCTTCTTTATATAGAGCTTGGATCGCCGATAGCATTAATAGACTGCTCTGATTCTGACATTCGCAGCGCATTTAGTCCTTTCTGAATCTCTGTTGCTAACAGCGTGGTAGGTGAAATGTCAACATCATCTTTTGTTTTTCCCAAGGTAGATGCGTTGATGCGTTCATTCCACTAACCTTGCGTAGATCCCTTTATCATGCGTTATCGTGTAGCAGTAATCATTCAGTGACCGCATTCGCTTAATACTGTAACTTCTACACGATGATCGCAATCACTTGACAAACGCAACTCTCATGCGATGGACACATGCGGCTGATTACCGCAACACCCATGCATTGATCGAACGTGTTTGCCTTTGCGATGGAGAGTTTCTCCGCATGCGATAGTCTAGTTTCCGCGTTTGTGTCCACTTCCTACGTTAGCTACAAAAATAGAACATTAAATGTATAATAACACATAATAATGGGTTAGCCGAGATTCATCATGCTGAACGACGCAAGCTCATTTTCTCATGAATTCCTAACATAATTGTCACATATTCTGCTTAATAGCCCTCATGATTCTAAACAAAAGGCCTAAGATAACATGCATTTCTGCATGTCATGAGGAACACCTTGAGAATTCTAGGTAGGGTAAAAGCACCTTGAAAAGTCTAGGTAGGGTAAAAGTGATTGACTTTTTAAAGAAAACCTTTGGTTTATGCTTGAGAACAAGCATTGTTTTAAATTTGGGGGTGTTGTAACTGGTAGAAATACAAGTATTACAGCACAAATAAGTAAAACAATGAGAGAATGCGACGATAAAATAAGCAATATCATGTCCAAAAGCGCTAAACTTAAAGTTGTGATCACATGCACCCATTGCATAAAAGCAGTTAATTTACTTATTTTGTGTAGAAAAAATGTGATGGCGCAAGTAAAATTGCGATCCAAAAGAACTAGGCATCAGCGCGCTTGAAGATTGTGATCCCAAAGTGATGCGATCGTATGCAATCGTGAGAAGTTTCTTAAAAAGGTGGCCGCATAAAGACTGCGCATCAAGGTGACAGCATAATAAATCACGATGGGACGGAAAGCTGATAACGGTCGAATCCAAATTTAGTTGACAAGCCGCTAAAGCCACACTGTAGCAAGTAAACTCAACTTTTGGTGACCATTAATCGACGCATCAGAGCAGGGGAATTAATGACCGCCCATCATTGCAATCATTAGCAAGAAAGGCTGCTTCACCTTAAGCTCTATAAATATCGAAGGCCACCATTATAAAAGAGAGTGGGAGAGTTAGTAGTCCGTTCACGCACATACTCGTACATATACTTAGAAGATGGGGAAGAGCAAGGAGACAAGAAAGCCGAGAGATCATTCCCGGACAGATTGAGAGACTGCCGGAAAGTGCTACAAAGGAGAGAGGGCCAACACTTGTGAGAGCAAGAATATACATCTGGAACAGAGTTGAAGTGAAAAAGAGTAGTGTAAAAGGCCACAGGAAGGAAGACATTGCTTACCGGGCTTCTTATCTCTCAAATCTATTTGATATTTTGTATTTAGTACTTTATTTACAGCAAATGGAAATCTCATTTCTATCTATGTTCAATCTCTCCGTACTTCGCATGAGTAGCTAAATTTCTAAATAGGTTGAGAAGTACTTAGCTAGCATGAATTAAGATTTACATTTTATGCGATCATCTTGTCTTATGTATACATCATTCACCCTTTAGAAATATTTGAGAGAGTAGTCAAAAGATAGAATCTAGACTTGAGAGAGCCAGATTAGAATCTAAGCTTGAGAGAGTCAGATTAGAATCGCATAAGCAAGAAATAAAAGCTTACACATAATTTCTATTGCTATTTACACATTGCATGCACCCTAGAAATAGGAATGATTGTATGCGGTCACCTTGATTTATGTGTGCATCATTCATCATCGCATAGACAAGAATAAAGGCTTAGACATAAGTCCTATCGACTTTTAAGTATACATCGCATGCGTCCTAGAAATAGAAATTATGGCATTCTGCATTGAGAGATGACATGTTGTTATTTGTGTGTAGCATGATCGTATAACTTGTGTATAATCTTAGGAAATGCTAGCTAAACCCCTTCTCAACCCCTTCATTGCATACTCATTGTAACTCTCGATTTCATCAACTATGCGTTCAACTCCATCGCTTAGGAAAAATGTTAATCAAAACACCATCCAATTCATTTGTTTTTACTACCGCAAGAGAATCAAAGTGACTGTCACATACTTACTTAGTAGTCCCTGTGTTCGACCCTGGACTTACCAGGAAACCTAATAAGGCTTATACTTGGGTCTTGTTAGGAGAACTTGCATGATCACTGCATATCCCACATCACCGTAACTCACATCATAACGCATCACAATTACACGCATCAAGTTTTTGAAAAAAAAAAGTTGTCGCATTAAAAAGTAAAACAATGAGAGAATGCGATGGTAAAATAAGCAATATCATGTCCAAAAGCGCTAAACTGAAAGGAATTGCAATCGCATGCGTCCATCGCATAAAAGCAGTTAATTTACTTATTTTGTGCAGGAAAAATGCGATGGCGCAAATAAAATTGCGATCCAAAGGAACTAGGCGTCAATGCGATTGAAGATTGCGATCGCAAAGCCATGCGGTCATATGCGATCATGAGAATTTTCTTAAAAAGGTGGCCGCATAAAGACTGCGCATCAAGGTGATAGCACAATAAATCATGCACGGCCAGGCGACCCAGTGCACGCCCACATTGCATGCATTGCCCAACCCTCGCGCACACCCACCCACATCCTGTGCTTGTGTCACGTCGTGTCTATGCATGACTGCCGTCCAACTACGCCCAGCCTAGCATGCTACCTGCCTACGCCACCCACCACCCCATCTAAATAAGCTCAAAATCTATATTTTTAAAGGTTGCACCTGTTTTTTAGTAGGTTGAAGTGAGTAAGTCAAGTTATTTAATTTGAGGATATTTAAGACCAAAATGGAATTATTTAAGTAATTTTAGGCTAATTTAGGATTTCCTTGAAATAGGTAGAAATCGAGGAAACAGGACCATGAGCTCTTGAGAAAGACTGTAGGAAATATCAACAAAAGGACTGTGAGTGGCATTCTACTTTCACATATTTTTTAATCGTATATATATATGTTATTATTGTTGGGGTTGATGCCCTAAAGTCTCGTGTCCTGTAGTTTGTAAATAACTTGTACGAACGCTTGTGTTGTATAATATATGATATTTACTTCACATCTTGTATTTGCTTAGTTGCTTATATTATTTGCTTTACCACAAACCAATAAACATAAAATCCCTGGTTATTTGTATGTGACTCAAGCATGTATGTGGTGACATACAAATGGATCATGTCTTGAGAGATAACCAAAATGGTCTGTAGTATATGGATATAGGAAGGAAACTTTATCCTGGTAACGCTACGGATGCGGCCTGCTTTGTGGAATGGTCAAAAGTGTTGTGACTTGTCACAGATGGTCTGATCCTGATCATTCGTGTTGGGAACATGCGAGTGGGGGCGTCCTATACAAAGAGTTTTTATAAAACCTGACCACGAAGTGTTAATGTCTCATTATATAACACCGTTCATGATAGAGACATCACTTCACTAGGATGACCATAGGTAACATGACCTCAATCCTAAATGAGTTGGGAACTTCTGCCATTGAGGGAGGTCCTTTGATTTGTATGGGTACGAGTGGCCAGGTCGCTGATTCAAACCTACCATTTTGGGGATTCGTCTGATTTGGGAGGTAGGAACTCAGCTACACAAGATGGAATTCACTCCTTCCTCGAGGCAGGGGTAAGTAGAAAGATGACTCCCTTAAGGGTTGATTCCAGGGCTTGAACGATGTGGCGCCATACACCTTCTCCTGGCCCGATAGGTGTTCACATATAGTTGGACTATGTTGTATTGTTCATTAGAGGAATCAGTGGTACTTAAGGAGTGAGATGTAACTATAGGGGTAAAACAGTAAATTGGTCCAGTTGTACTTACGAGCATCTGTGAAAGGTCATCGTACTCATGATTGGTTATATCCGATGGACACATAAATATATCTGTGGTAAGAAGAGTTCAACTGTTGGTCTTTAGTGGAATGTCTGACAGTTAAAGGATGGTGGATCTCGTGGCTAAAAAGTTTAGTTAGCTATTAATAACTTGTAGAAATACAAGTTATTTATACTGCTTTATTTAGATATTGCGGCCAAAATAAAGGAAAGTTGCATCAATTGTAGAGAAATTAACTAAGAAATGCAAGAATTATAAATTGTCGTCAATACACCCACTAACACCATCGCAATGGTAGAAAAGAATATTTCAAGCTTGTTTTGCAGGAAATCAAGTCACCGCATGCGTTCATGGCTCAATGTAATCTGAACAACGCATCTACGTCACATTACGCCAATCATTCAGAAATGAATAGATGATCAACGCAATGACGGTGCATGCAAAAATCGATCAAGAGCTTTGCGATCAACGCAACTTCAACCGCATACGGTAATAAAAAACAACACCGCATACAGGCACATGATCGAAGATGCAAAAGAGCAATGCAATTACGGAGGATTTTGACATGTGTACAGCTGACCGTTGTGCATTTCTGACGGGATTGATTGCGTAACAGAAGGAATATTCATTCCACCATTTCCAGAATTACCATAACAATAAAGTGGGGTCCACACTGTAGAAAGTCAAAGCTGAACCTATAAATAGCCTCTGAAATTCTATTGAAAGATATACTTGATACGGGCATATTTTGATATTTGTATATTGATCGGAGAAGATCCGGGAAGATTTAAGAGACAAGGCCGAGAGGTGAGTCTCAGAGCAAATCCTTTCAATCCCCGCCGTGAAGCTCTGTACCAAGGTCATTCCTGCTGGACGAGTAAGCCTGAGAAGGAAGCTTTTCTTTCCATTCACTCCATTCGCTAGCAAGCACATCCACCGTCCAAATCTGTGTCAAGACGTTGGAACTTTTCTATATTTGTTTCTATCTCTTATCATCAATTGTATTCATTTTCTTAATCTCTCTATCATTCACACCATGTATCAGACGCTAAATATTAGTATTGAATGTCATGATCATTTTCATCTCCATCTTTCTGTCTAGTTCCGTTCCTCCATTAATCGCTTTCTCCATGATGTTTTCTTAATCCCTTGGTAATTAGAGTGAATCAAACAAGTAAATTAATCTGTGCTAAAGAAATAAATATGTTTAGTTAAAGCATGCTAGACGGCATCTTCACCTATGAAAGCAGAAGTGAAGATGTCATTCTGCCTGTCGAGAGAAGGTTAGAAGAATGCGTTAACTAAAGCGAGAAGTACTTCCAGAGATGGAAGTAACCTTGCGTTCATTACGTTCATCCCTGTTTCACCACAGAGATGTGGGAACACGGCCGATCACCAAGAGCTGTACGCCAAGGGAAAGCGAAACCGTAGTTATATCTTTAACGCAATTAATGAACTTGCGATGTTTATATTAATTATCCTTTCTATCTCTGTTTCATACATAAAGACTTGCCACCGCATACCACGACCCTTTGTATAATCTTCACAGTCAATCTCAATCTCAGTATCATGTATCAGTATCTTGTATCTTGTAAACATATTAGCTTAGGTTTACTTTTACCGCATTTTATTGTATTACCGCAACTTTACTTTACCACATATTTTACTTTACCGCAATTTTTAAATACCTGTATAACCAATCTTTTATTAATTGAAAAACCCCCAGTTGCATATATCACGAATGTAATGCATTAACTACCCAATCCCCGTGTTCGACCTCGGGTCACTCCTAGAAACTTGTGGTGAAATTATACTTGGTTTCAACGCAAGGAAACTTGTGACAACGCATAACATACTACAAGCATTCCATTAATAACACATACATCTAGAAGTAGTATCGCATATCATCATCGCATCATCATTTTATGCGTCAACAAATTTATGGCATCGTTGTCGGGGATTGGTAACGGTTAGTGCTGAGTACTTTTGTAGTATGTGCAGGATAGATCTCTTTGTATGTCTGTTTATCGCGAAGAACAAGCTGACGATTTATGAGTACTGAAGTGATCCAGAAATTCTAAGCTGGCCCAGAGATCAGGTGTACTTTTCGCGTAGGAGCACATCAGAACCAGATTAAGCGCCGGAATTTCAAGACTTACGGTTGCAGAGAATGCAAGCTTTGAGAGATGTGCAATGCATTCTCCATACCTAGTGTGATTCCTGAAGGAAGTAGATCATATCTCTCCCAGCATACATTGCGGGATGAGACCAGGAGAAGAACAATGTCCTTGAAGACATTGGGCAAGCAAGCTTGATTGACTGCAGAGGTGTGGATTGCGTTCATCATGGAAAATTGTCTTCCGGTCCATATCTCAATTCTATGTTTAATTGCTTTCTTTACAGCTTTTATTTACTGCTTTCTAAATTGCATTATTTACTGCTTATTAGAATTAACCCTTAAAGCTTTATGTATTTCCATGTCATGTTTAATATGCATTAGTAGCGTTGTTCTTAGAATTTCTGTGAATGACTGAATAAAAGTTGAACACCGCAAAGTCTTTTCAACTTGCATTATTGATGAATTCAAAAAAAATTCATAAGCAATGCGATGATGAGTGCATTTTGTGATAACAGATACACTTTGCGTCCATTACACCCAAATGCATTGCATTGAGGGATGTGTTGCGCTCGTATGTGTTCTTTTCCTGTCCTTAGCAAAAATGCACTATGTTGAGATAGTGAGCGCTGGTAGAAATACCGTGCGTTCGTCCTCCAGAAATGCGTTGAGTTAAGGGGTGTGTTGCAGGAATACATACGTTGTTGACCGTCCTCAACCAAAATGTATTTGCGTTAATGGAAGCGTGGTGTACTTTTTAATCGTGCACCCGTCTGAATCAAATTCAAAAGATAACTGCAATTCATTATTTTTTTTTTCTATGCTTATCTAAATTCTTTGATTTTTTGTACAGGCAAAACTTTCTGTATTGCGATATTTGTACTTACTTGTATACTTGGTTATTTTCAATACAACTAAGTACCAATTCTATCCATATGCCTGTACCTCTTCTTTATTATCCTTCTTGGCTTCTGTATATGATCTGTCCATTAATCCTCCTGCTACGGAGGCATCAGCAACTACTTGCGTTGATTGATCTAAGCCATTGTAAAAAGTCTCCATCAGAATGCTATCGGGAATCCCGATATGTAGACAACTCTTTACTAACTATTTGAAATGCACCTAGGCGTTGCTCAAAATTCAACACATCCCTCTGTCTCCTTGCGTTGACGGCTGGAGGGAAGAATCTGTTCATGAACCTGTCAACCAATTGTTCCCATGCGTTAATCTCATCCGACTCTAACGACTGAGCCCACCTCTTTGCTTCGTCCTGCAAGGTGCAAGGGAAGAGGTATAATCTAATACCCTCAGGGGTAACGCTAGGTATTGAGAAGTTGCCACACATCTTGACAAAGCTGGTCAAGTGGGCGTGTAGGTCTTCACCTTGCAAACCCCCAAATTTCCCTGCGTTCTGGATCATTTGGAGCATGATCGGCTTGATTTCGAATCTCGCATTCTCCTCGACCATCGGTCTTTAAATCCCAGGCGAAAAATCGTACAGATTGGGTGCCGTGTAGTTCCTCATGGGAATGTTGTGGTCAGCCGCAAGGAAAACTGGATCTTGCGCTGGCCGTCTTGCCCCTTGATTTCCTGCGAGAGCCGCATTGTCATTATTATCTGCCATGTTAGCTGCTTTCTTTCGCCTTGCTCGGTTCTGGCGTGCCCTAGCGTGAAATGTACGCTCGATCTCTAGGTCAGCTTAGAATTTCTGGATCATTCCAGTACTCATAAACCGACAGCCTGCTCTTCGCGATAAACAGACAGTACTAACCGTTACCAATCCTCGGCAACGGTGCCATAAACTTGATAACATAAAATTTATCTTATGTCACACAATGCATGGATGATTATAACGCAAGGTAATGATCCCCGGCAACGGCGCCATAAACTTGTACGCGCATAAAATGATGATGCGATGATGATATGCGATACTACTTTTAGATGTATGCATTATTAATGAAATGCTTGTAGTAAGCTATACGTTGTCACAAGTTTCCTTGCGTTGAAACCAAGTATAATTTCACTGCAAGTTTCTTGGAGTGATCCGAGGTCGAACACGAGGATTGCATAGTTAATGCGTTATGTTTGTGATATATGTGACCGGGGGTTTTTCAATTAATAAAAGATTGGTTATACAGGTATTTTAAAATTGCGGTAAAGTAAAATATGCGATAAAGTAAAGTTGCGTAATACAATAAAATGCGGTAAAAGTAAACCTAAGCTAATATGATACAAGATACAGGATACTGATACATGATACTGAGATTATACTGAGATTGAGACTGACTATGAAGATTATACAAAGGGTCGTTGTATGCGGTGGCAAGTCTTTATGTATGAAATAGAGATAGAAAGGATAATTAATATAAACATCGCAAGTTCATTAATTGCGTTAAAGATATAACTACGGTTCCACTTTCCCTTGGCGTACACCTCTTGATGATCGGCCGTGTTCCCACATCTCTGTGGTGAAACAGGGATGAACGTAATGAACGCAAGGTTACTTCCATCTCTGGAAGTACTTCTCGCTTTAGTTAACGCATTCTTCTAACCTTCTCTCGACAGGCAGAATGACATCTTCACTTCTGCTCTCACAGGTGAAGATGTCGTTTAGCATGCTTTAACTAAACATATTTATTTCTTTAGCACAGATTAATTTACTTGTTTAATTCATTCTAATTACCAAGGGATTAAGAAAACATCATGGAGAAAGCGATTAATGGAGGAACGGAAATAGACAGAAAGATGGAGATGAAAATGATCATGACATTCAATACTAATATTTAGCGTCTGATACATGGTGTGAATGATAGAAAGATTAAGAAAATGAATACAATTGATGATAAGAGATAGAAACAAATATAGAAAAGTGCCAATGTCTTGACACAGATCTGGACGGTGGATGTGCTTGCCGGCGAATGGAGTGAATGGAAAGAAAAGCTTCCCTCTCAGGCTTACTCGTCCAGTAGGAGTGACCTTGGTACAGAGCTTCACGGCAGGGATTGAAAGGATTGCTCTAAGACTCACCTTTCAGCCTTGTCTCTTAAATCTTCTCGGATCTTCTCCGATCAGCACTCAGGCCAGTCTTTCTCTCAATATACAAATGTCAAAATATGCCTATATCAAGTATATCTTCCAATAGAATTTCAGAGGCTATTTATAGGCTCGGCTTTGACTTTCTACAATGTGGACCCCACTTTATTGTTATGGTAATTTTGGAAATGGTGGAATGGATATTCCTTCTGTTACGCAATCAATCCCGTCAAAAATGCACAATGGTCAGCTGTACATGTATCAGGATGCTCCGCAATTGCATTGTTCTTTTGCATCTTCGATCATGTGCCCGCATGCGGTGTTGTTTTTTATTACCGCATGCGGTTGAAGTTGCGTTGATCGCAAAACTCTTGATCGATTTTCGCATGCGCCGTCATTGCGTTGATCATCTATTCATTTCTGAATGATTGGCGTAATGCGACATAGATGCGTTGTTCAGATTACCTTGAGCCATGAACGCATGCGGTGACTTGATTGAAATATTCTTTTCTACCATCGCAATGGTGTCAGTGGGTGTATTGACGAAAATTTATAATTCTTGCATTTCTTAGCTAATTTCTCTACAATTGACGCAACTTTCCTTTCTTTTGGTCACAATATCTAAATAAAGCAGTATAAATAACTTGTATTTCTACAAGTTATCAACTATTCATGTACCGTTGGAGCTTCGAGCCACAGGTTCATTAGGTCCCCTAGGTAGCTTGGATAAAGTCGAGAACCAGTATTTGGGTGAATTTGAAATGTTCAAATTGATAAGAGGAAGTTCAATTATATATGATATAATTGGATTGGTTAATTATATATGATATAATTGGCTAAATGTATAAGATACATTATTGTGGAGGAAATTAGATATAAATATGATTTATATCAAGTAGAGGAGAAAATACTATAGTAGATATGTGATATCAAACTATAGATTAAAAAATATAATATGGTTATATTTATTAATTAAATAATTGATTAATTATATGATAATTAATCCTTTTTCCACGTTTGGATGTGGGTTAGTGGACAGAGTCAGTTATTGTAACCGATGAGTTAAAATGAAAATTGTTTTCATTTTTGCACCGTCCGTCATTTCGCCCAAAAGATTTCGAGAGCGCGCGTTGGTGAACATTCGAAGCAATCGCTTAATTGTTTTCGAGAGACTATATGATAGCTCTTCTCTGCCTAAACGATCGTCCACCTCACACTAAACGATTGCACACTGTCGCCTACACGATCGGATAGCTTCTTTAAACATCGTATAGTGTGCTGATTTTACTAAAGGATCGTGTATCTTTTCCTAAACGATCGTTCAGTAAATCCTACACGATCGTGTAGCTCCTCCTAAACGATAAGCAGTCTGCTATGCGATAGCGGTCTTTTTCCCTCCCACTTGCTTATCGCCTACACGATTTTTGTTTCCTCCTTCCTCTACCAAATTCACCAAAGTCCACCCTTTGGGTTTTCACTCCGAGAATACTCAGGGCTCTTTAGTGGTGTGTCATCCCCACCGCAGCATTTGTGTGTTCGTGTTTGCGGTTGTTCGTGCTGCAGTCGATGCTTCCGCTGGGCGTTGGTAGATCGTTTGGAGGGTTCCGCTGCGTTGGAGTTCCAAAGTGTGAAAACTGTCTTCAACTGGTATGGAACTCTCTTCTTTGTTGTTTATCTTGTTCTTAGCATGCCGATAATTAGATTTGTTTGCATAACTGTATGTGTTGAATGTATATTGATGTATTTCGGTCACTGTGAGATTGGAACGATCCGAATGCGCTCATGGAACTCTTAGATATGAGATCCTTCAATATATATATATGTGTAAAGGTTTGGAAAGTTGGCATGATCAGGAAATGTGTTTTTCTGGATTTCATCTGTTGATTTGATTCTTGTTGTTTTGCATAATATAAATTACATTGGAAACTAGGATTGTACCCAGGGAAATTGTTAGCGTGTTTCAAGCATGTCTAACGGGAAATTGTCAACATGTGTACATTCGGCGAGCTATAAAGATACTAAGATTATTTCCTCAACATACATATTGGGAAATTCACGAGAATACCTGAAAAATACATGATCATGCTAGGGATAGCCAGTTATCGGGCTAGATGAGTTACATTCTTAAGTGTTATGATTCCTTGATTGTGAAATTGGTTTCCAAAAAAATGAATTTCTAGAACAAACGTATTTTCTTATAAAATATAACACTCACTAGCCTTTTAGCTCACGTTTTCCAATGTTTTATTCCTTCTAAGTAGCGGAATAAAAGGACGTTCTAGAAAATCCATTCAAGGTCTGGATTGCCACTCTCTCATGGAGCGAAACCTCAGACCTGGTTACTATTGAAAGTCATTAGGATTAACTAGGATTGGAAATGTATTTAGAATGAACACTTGTAATTGCTATCAAAATTTAATTAAAATATGTGTGTTAGTTATCTGATGTTTTGGTTAAGGTTTGATAGTTGATATCACAAGAGTGGTGTCAGTTATCTTCACATCTCCTTTTGGGTTTGGGGAATAGAACTCGAGAGGGGGTGTGGCAAATAATCTTAGCACACTTAGTTACCGCAATCCCTGATAACATCGCCAAAAACTTGATGCGTTTTTACTATGGGATGAAATGAATGCTAAATGTTGATTTATATGTTAGAGTTAAACAACATGCAGCGGAAGTATCAAGGATCCATAAGCATTCTAATTCACTAATTTTGGCAAAAACTAAAGTATGTTGTTCATAAAAATGGGTTTTCAGAACATACCTTTGAAGAACTCTTCAAGAAAATCGTTTGTTCAGCTGTTATCTTCACTTGATATCAACGTGAACCACCTTAAAGCCTTCCCTACTATGCTCTTGGAGCTTTAGGCAGAGTTGTGAGACTCAAGAACAGCTTGTAGATGTGGAGAAACAAGGGAAGCTCATAGCAGCAAGTTAAAGAAGACAACTTCTTCTTACCACGATTTTTCTCTCAAATTTCTGTATTCTTCTCTTCATCATCCTTCTCCAACAACTCCAATCTTCTTTATATATCAAGATAAACATGCAAAGAGATGGAGTGCATGGCTTGCAACTCATGCTTGAAGAATCAAGGTAGAGAAGATCATGGTTTGTGTGTGAGCATAAAGATGATGATAATGGAAAAAACCCTTTTTCCATTATGTGCAACCCATGCAAACGATTTTTCTCTTTTATTTTTTTTTTTTGTAAAATGAGTTTTAAATCATTTTAATTTAAAATTTTATTTTCTTAAATTAATTTTAAAAAATAATTAGTTAATTAATTTAATATCAAATATTAAATTAATTTTTGCACAATAATCATCTTTATATATTTAAATCATATTTAAATATTTATTCTCTTGTTCCGTTTAATTTGAACGTTTCAAATTAATTTCTCAAGCTACCCTAAAGCATTTCTATTTACGAGCTAGTAGGGGGACCTTGCAGACCTACAGATCATGGGCTCCAACGATCGGTGATTAATCGTCTAAACTCATTAGACCGATCTAACCCTCATTCGTTAACTAATAAGTGATTCCACTAAAGCCCATAGCTGAACTCCCCTCACTGTAGATATATTATGTCCACTTGATATAACCATGATTAGTAACCCTTCATAGGTTGCTCGTAATAACAGCTGGGTCAAATCTTTATTTTACCCCCGAAATTACCTCATGTTCCTTAAGTTCCACTTATCCCCTAATGAACAATTGATTTGTGATCCAATCAATAAATCGAATCCCTCTCAGGCCAATGAGAGGGTGAGGCCTCTTGTTCAAGACCCAGAATCAGCACTTGAAGGGAACAACCTTTCTACTAACCCTAATCGGTTAGGAGTGAATTCCCTCTTGCACCCTATGTTCCCAGCTATTCATCCGGTCTTATCCCCAAAATGGTAAGCTTATTGAGCAAAGGAAATTGGTCTAATCTCACCATTTACAGATCAAAGGATAATCCCGAACAAACAGGAGTTCATAGTTAGCTCAGGATTAAGGTTAAGTTACCTAGGTCATCGCTTTGAAATTGTTAGTCTTAAACAATAAACAACGTTATAAAGTAAGAGTGATAAGTTTCATGGTTCGATCTTGCACAAAACTCACTTGCACGGGACACCCCCACTCCTCATGTCTTAACATGCATGAATTAGGATCACTTCGTATGTAGCACTTTACAATACTTTGTAACAACTACAAAGTAGGCCGCATCCAATAGTGTTACCAGAATAAGGTACCCAACCTTATTCATATACTATAGATCATTTTGACTATTTACTCGAACCTGATCCACTTGTATGTCTCTACATAAAGTTCAAGTACTTATATAATAGTCAAGGGACTTAGGTTTATTGGATTTCTAAAAAAAACAATATATTCAACAACAACTTTATTGATTCTCAGAATAAGTTCTAATGTTTATAAACCACGAGTTTTAGGACATAAAACCCAACATTATAACGCACTGTTTATCTAGTCGAACCCAAGTGTAAGTTCAGATAGAGTCCTAGTGAGTCCAGGGCCAAACGCAAGGTTTACTTTGTAAGTATAGGTTGAAAATTATTGTTTCAATTTTGATGTGTATAAATTACTAAATGAGTGATGAGTTGGTTTTATGCTATTCTAACGCTAAGGTTGGTTAAATGACAAATGTGATGGACAATAAATCTATATAAGATAGTCTGTGCGATGAGTGTTAAATTCAAATGGATAAAAGTAGGGTTGAGAAGAATATTCACGAACATGCCTAAGTAAATGCATAAATCATGTGTTCAAGTAGATGACTCGAAATTATAACTTACACCTTTTAGTGCACAGAGCCACAATATCCTATCTCTAGGATGCATGCAATGAGTGTTTATTGCAAGAGATATTTCTTTATTTCTAAAGGAGCTCTCTTCTTGTTTTATGAAATATAAACCTTTAGTTCTTCCAAACCTAGGTTTAATCTACTCGGAATAATCTTTTAATTTGTTCAAGTATTCAATAAGCATGCATAAAATAAGTTGAACGAACAACTTTGTGTTTTTACTTAGTTCATGTTAGCTAAATGCTTCTTAACCCATAAGTGATTTAGTTGCTCATGATGATAATAACAAAGATAGATAAATGATGAGCTAAATATGCATTCATATTGGTAAAATATGTTTCTCAACGTTACACAATACAAATACAACTAAGATAAATGAAAAATTGAGAAAGAAGGTCAAGCTGTGGTATGTAATCTCTTGCTTCCTCCGGCTTTTCAATGACTACTTTGCTGAGATTGTGTTGAAGACAATGCTCCTCTTCTGCTTCCAGTGAAAACCTAATCTCTCACTTAAAGTTCACAAATGGTTCTAAAGAGAAGTAAGGATTTTGACAGAGTTTCTTCCAATTTATTGGTTCTCTCTCTCTATTTTTTTTTTTTTTTTTTGCATGGCATTCTTGTGGAATATTTATAGGTATCCAGGGGCGGATTCTTTTCTCTCACTGGTGATTGTGCTGATAAGGTGCATTAAATGTCATACCCTGATGCGCAGCCTGCTGCACGCCAGAAGTTCATTGGTTCTACTATGAAGCTTTCTTATCAGCTACCAACTTGTTCTTTTTTTATTTGACTTCCGCGGCCCATGCGCATCACTCTCCATCACAAGAATCCACTGAATTGGTTAACTATGCGATCTCCATTTTGGCGTTAAGACTTTCCATGCGATCGCATAAACATACTTTCTGCACCAAACAAAGCATAATTTATAACTCTTTGTAAGGAAATAGGCTTTGTGTGTGTGTGTGATCACATGATGTTATTATCTCTATGAATTTTTCATTATGTTGTTGCATTTTTAGCGTTTTTTCCTAATTGTTTTAGATAAAAGAGACAAAATAACTTGTATTTCTACAAGTTATCAACTGAGCAGTGGTCACATACCTATAGGAGTGAAAATACTTAGTTGATCTCTATCAAGCCTCCCTAAAGGAAAAATGGGGAAATGTGGAAGCAAATTTTGCATTCCAGGATAATGAATATTCTACCCATCCAATATAACAAATTTAGATGTGGTACATTTTTTTAAATCTCCTGAAGAGAAAATTGGCATAATTGATGGCATAACAAGTGTTTCTTTTGATTTTGAGAATATTTAGTATTAATGTTGTCCGTTTTTTATTTTCATGTTTTATTTTCATTGGTTAATATTAAATTTTGTTTATTCCAAGTTTTGTTTTTATTATTATATCTTTTAATGAAGAAACATGTATCATTTTCATATGTTGGGTGACTCAAAAGTGAGTAAAGAAGATCTATGTCTGACAGACAGTGCAACTACACATACAATACTTACAAGTAGAAAATATTTTTCCAAACTGACAATGTTGGAAGTAAATGTCAACACGATATCAGGTTCTGCAAATCTGATTGAGGGCTTTGGAAAAACAAATATTATTTTTCCTAGAGGAACAAAATTTACGATTGACAATGCATTGTTCTCTAGTCAATGAAAGAGAAATCTACTTAGTTTTAAAGATGTACATTACAATGGTTATCATATTGAGACTGATAGAAAGAATAATATGGAGTATCTTTATATTATATCTACTGTCTCATATGAAAAACGTATATTGGAAGAGTTATCTGCTTTATCTTTTGGATAATATTACACTCATATACGAGTAATTGAAATATATGCAACAATAAACCCGGTGTTCATGAATCCAGACATATTTACAATTTGGCATGACATATTAGGTCATATAGGGTCTATAATGACGAGAAGAATTATTGAGAATTCAAATGGACACCCATTGAAGAGCCAAAAGATTCTTCAATCTAATGCATTATCATGTGATGTTTGCTCTCAAGAAAAATTGAAAATTAGACCATCACAGCTAAAGTGGGAATTGAATCCTCTACATTTTTAGAACAAATTCATGGTGATATATGTGGACCTATTAACCCACCAAGTAAACCATTTAGATATTTTATAGTATTAATAGACGCATCTAGCAAATGGTCACACGTGTGCTTATTATCAAGTCAAAATCATGCATTTACAAGATTACTTCCTCAAATAATTAAGTTAAGAACACAATTTTTTTATTATACAATTAAAATCATTCGTCTTAATAATGCTAGTGAATTTATATCCCAAGTTGTTGATAACTATTGTTTGTTAATTGGGATAAGTGTTGAACATTTTGTAGCTCATGTTCATACACAAAATGGTTTAACAAAATCATTCATAAAACGTTTGCAGTTAATTGCTAGACCATTACTTATAAGAGCTAAGCTTCCTACATCTGTATGGGGACATACTTGCATGCGGCATAACTTGTACGCATTAGGCTAATAATTTATCATAAGTATTCACCATTACAATTAGCTTATGGCCATGAGCCAAATATTTCTCATCTGAGAATTTTTAGATGTGTAATATACATTTCAATTGCTCCACCACAATGTATTAAGATCGGTCCTCAAAGGAGATTAGGAATATATATTGGAAATGATTCCCCATCAATTATTAAATATCTTGAACCCTTGACGGATGATTGTTGATTTTCATTTAAATGAGACAAATTTTTCAACATTAGGGAGATGAGTTAAAAGTTGGAAAAGAAAATTACATGGAATGCATCGTTATTATCTCATTTAGATCCCCGCACAGATCAATGTAAACCTGAATTTAAGAAAATAATTCATTTGCAAATATAGTAAATTTGTTACCAGATGCATTTATAAATACTAAGAAAGTGACTAAATCACATATACCAGCTACAAATGCTCCATTACATGCAGTAAGTTGTCACTAATGAGTCTGGGACATGGTAAAACGTGATAGACCATTCGGTTCCAAAGATAAAAATCTTCGAAAAAGAAATAGTCAATAAATGACTCAGTTAAGAATATGGATGTTCTAGAAGAAATCCTAGATATGAGTACTCATAAGGATATTGAAGTAAATGAGGATAATAATGAGGTCTCAATAAATTATGGAACCATGTAAATTGACAATATTTTTGCATACAATGTTACTCACGATATTATTTATGAAAGTAAGTATGAATAATATCGACATACTTATGTGAAAAGAAACGATCCAATATAAGTAAACTCATTTTTTAAATCGTGAAGACTAGTAGTCCAGACATCAGAGAATATCAAACATGCGAGATACAGGTGGAGTATTTGTAAAATAAATAGAGTGAAATCGCAAGATATGAAGCGAGACAAATCCCACAATAATTCTCACAATAGACTAGTATTAATTATGAGAAATTATATTCTCTAATGGTCGATATACAATACCATGAGATATTCAATTTATCTGATTATGTATGAAAAGTTTAATATACATCTTATGGATGCAGTCATACCGCATTTATATGAATCTTTTAATAATGATATTTATTATGAAAATTCCTAAAGAATTAAAGGTACCATAATCTTATAATTCAAATATTATAAAATCATATATATCATAGAGATTCTTATAAAATATTCCTGAAAAATATAATATAATCATCTTATTTAATATTTGTTGGTATGAGGGTACAAAAATAACCTCATTTGTCCATATCCTTTTATTAAAAAATCACAACCTAAGATTTACTACATGTTGATGATTTGAGCATAAACTTTTGAAGAGTTTTCAAAGATAATAGAATTTCTGAAGAAAGAAATTGAGATGATAAATTGTCTTAGCTTGCAAATAAAGCATAAAGCAAATGAAATTGCATCAATTTATACATTAAAAATCTTTTGTGGATTATGTACATCATTGAATACTCCTATGATGGTTCATTCACTCAATGTGAAAAGGATATATCATCTGATCTCAAAAAGATGATGAAGAATGTTAACTCCTGAAGAACCATAAATTTTGAAAAATAAATGCGCTTATATAAGTTGATTAGTTTATACATTGCACTTTGTAGTATTTTTAAGTAATTTTGATACATATATATGATATTCCTCCAAAAAGAGGATATTGGAGTAGAGTTAAACATATGGTACGTTTTATTTGAGAATTATTTTATTCTAATAAATCTAATTATGATCTAGTTGGTTGTGAAGATGTATGTTAGTTATGTAACTCATACAAACTAGATCTTTAATAGGTTACTTAGTATATAGAGAAGAATTTTTATATCATGATGATCATAAAACATAGGCTAAGATTATTGACCACATTAGTGGAATATGTTTTCCTTTTTACTAGAATATCTATTGATCATGTGGCATACCAGATATTGATCATGTGGCATAGCCTCATTTCCAAAGTATTGTCCATTTGTTTAATTTATTATTATATTATATCTTATTAGTTGGTAACTATGTTGTCATCTTATTTTCACATGGTTAATTTCGAGAGAAAATGGGGAAAAAGGAAAAATTGGAGATGCGGGGTATCGATCCCTGTACCTCTCGCATGCTAAGCGAGCGCTCTACCATCTGAGCTACATCCCCAACACATTTGTAAGTACTTAAATTTGTAATTTAGTCCTCAAGATTTTATCCGTTTGCATTTCGAGACGCTTCAAAATCACCCGCGAAGCCGTTGAGAGAAATTCTGTGTGGATAATGTGAGAGATAAGAGAGATCATCACCCATTACTTCTCTGCTCCTTTCCTTTTCTCTTCAATGGCGACTCTGCAACAACAATTCCTCAAGCCTTCATTGACCTCCTCTCTCTTCGCTTCCTCCTCTCAACCCCAACTTCAGCCTCGAACTCTTACTTCCACTACCCCCAAAGCCTCTCTTCAGAATTCTTCCATCAATCGCCGCCAGTTTGTAGCTGAGACGGCAGCCGCGGTTTCTCTGTCACTTTCTCCGTTGATTGCTCCCGTACAACCGGCGAAGTCCGAAGAGTCTTTGTCGGAGTGGGAGAGACTTTACCTTCCTATAGATCCTGGTGTTGTCCTTCTCGACATTGCTTTTGTTCCTGATGATTTGGACCATGGTTAATTTCGATTCCTTTTGTTCCTTTTACTGCTTGAGAAAGAAATGCACGAGAATTTTGATTTTGTTTTCGTTTTTCTACTACAAATTTTGCGAGTCGCGAGTTGGGAACTCACTGGGTACGAAATATCTGGAGTTTGGGAGGATTTGTACATGGAACAGTTATGTGCACGCTTAATTGTTCGTCATGTAGACGTCTCTTAGGGCTTGAAGAACTCTAGTCTAGTTATGGAAAGTATTTCTGATTATGATTTCTTCAAATGTTTTTATCTACCTTGTTGGTGCTTACGGATTTTGTCAAGGCTCCTGATTATTGTAATTTGTAGTTTCTCGTTTTTACAGTTATGGTTTTTGAGTTCGTTTCACCAGTATAATGCCATGAAATCATTTGACACTTTCAGCTCACTGCAGGCTTCCTTTTGGGGACTAGACAAACCATTTTAGAGACAAAAGATGGTGGAAGAACATGGGCTCCACGTTCAATACCCTCGGCTGAAGAAGAAGACTTTAATTACCGATTTAATTCAATTAGCTTCAAAGGAAAGGAGGGATGGATTGTTGGCAAGCCTGCAATTCTGTTGTACACTTCAGATGCTGGAGAAAGTTGGGAAAGGATACCTCTTAGTGCTCAGCTTCCTGGAGATATGGTAAACTAATATTTCATATCATTGATAAGGAATTGCCATGTATGATCGTACTTGAATTAGTTTTTTCTATTTTTAGATTGAATGGTAAGTTTTAGTCTTTGTAGTTATAAACTATAATGCTCATTTGATGTAGCTAAATAAGGTAAGATCGTAGGAGCATGAAGCTATTATCCACAGCAACTCAAGTGCACTCATTTGCAAATTAAGATGGAAATGTTGATTTATTTTAATATATCTACAGCTATTATTTAATCTGTGTTTTTCTGCCAGAAAGTGCTTATGTTTAACTCTAAAGTGGGTTATTCTAATATAAATCTTCAGGTCTACATCAAAGCAACTGGAGAAAAAAGTGCGGAGATGGTTACTGATGAAGGTGCAATTTATGTTACATCTAACAAGGGATATAATTGGAAGGCTGCAGTTCAGGAGACTGTTTCTGCCACTCTTAATAGGTGAGCTTCAGCAGGGGAGAATTGTCCATTCTATGAGTTTTTAACATCAAAGACTCGTTGTTTAGAATTTAACCTTGAAATCATGGTGGAATAATTAATAATCTGATAAGTGATAAGATTTTACTGGCAACTTGTGGCAGGAAATCATGGGCCACGGTTCACTAGTTTAGCACATTAAAGGAAGAAATTCAATCCTTATTATGAGATGCTAATGTGGTTTTTTTTTTTTTGCCTTTTGCAGAACAGTTTCTAGTGGTATAAGTGGTGCAAGCTATTATACTGGAACCTTTAACACAGTAAATCGCTCTCCTGATGGTCGTTATGTAGCTGTTTCCAGTCGTGGTAACTTCTACCTCACCTGGGAGCCTGGGCAGGTTTAACTTCTTTATGTCTTTTACTCTATATCTCACTTCTCAATGTATTGCTTTGAACTGGTTGTGGAAGCAGTTTGCTCCTACTAAATAAGATTGTTGGGTGCTGAGTTTCTCGTCAGGCTTAATCACCACGTTTGTAAGTCAATAAAACTTGGCTTTGTTTGCAATTCCAGCCATTCTGGCAGCCACATAATAGAGCTATTGCAAGGAGGATTCAGAACATGGGGTGGAGAGCTGATGGTGGTCTTTGGCTTCTTGTTCGTGGTGGAGGACTTTTTCTTAGTAAAGGGACAGGGGTAAGTAAAGTTGGTCCTTTGCATTTCTAGTCAAGCCACTCTAATGGAAAATATGGAAAATGATATAGAGTTGCAATGTGGTTTGACTTTAACCTTTAACAAGAATCATTCCCCCTTTCTCCTACCACTTACTCAAGTATTGAACGTATAAGTTTTCATCTTTAGACTTATGGCTGCATAATAACTCAATAGTGGATTTCTATAAGTGCATTTCTTTTCAGATATGCTTTCATTTGAAACTTTTTTTTTTCTTTCTTTCTTAATCAAAATGATGAAAATGTTGCAAGTGAACAAAACTAATTTTTCATAATTCATGATTTTCTTAATGTTTCTTTTATTGTTATCACTTTTTAATCTTGTTTCCCCTATTGGGTTTCTTGTATTTTTTACCATTAGCCTCTTTTTATTTTACCAATGAAAAGTGTTTGTTGTTTCCTTGCAAAAAATAAAAAGTAAATTCTAGATTGTCATTCTATTCCCAGAATTGCAGCTAGAAGCCTAAGCCTCTCAGCCAACTCCTGTTAAGTATTAACTGCTTGTTTAATTCAATATGTTTAATATAACAGATAAGTGAGGAGTTTGAAGAAGTTCCAGTTCAAAGCCGAGGTTTTGGCATATTAGATGTCGGTTATCGTTCAAAGGTAATCTTTTAAAATCATTTCAATGCCTATACTTCGATGCGTCTCCATTCATTCTTCAAGATTCCTGCTGATATTGTGATTCAGATAGAAATATTAATTTTGTTAGTTGTAAATAGCTAAAATTGACCTTCTTGGAGGCCGTACTCAATGAATCTCTGTATTTGCATGGGAGATTACATAAGGGAAGGGCCAGACAGAAGCCTCGATATGATTATGTAGTTTTTTAGTTAGGTTGATAGATATTTATGGAACGAGGTGTGGGTGTGTTCATCTTCTCTGGAGTAGTTAGGTTTCTAGTTTGATCACAAAATCTTCCTGCAATTCTTAACGTGAGGAATGGTGGTACTGTTGTAGAAACTGTACATTCTTGTGTCATAATAGATAATTGCATTGTCTATGACACCTTGAGCTGAGTGGGAAGTCACCTATATATTGTTCAAAGTAGGCATATCTAATCATCCCTTGACAATGAATACATAGTCTGTGTGCTGAATTTGGATATTCATATCCTTTGAATTTATCATGAGCACCAGACAAAAGGAAGTATCATCCCTTTGCCCAAATTGATCATGGATTTGATGGATTTTTATTTATTTATTAATTTCTGGTCTGAGTTGTACAGGAAGAGGCTTGGGCAGCTGGGGGAAGTGGAGTACTTCTGAAAACTACAAATGGTGGCAGGTCATGGACACGTGATAAAGCAGCTGACAATATTGCAGCCAACCTATACTCTGTAAAGTGAGTATGACCATTCTGTAAACTTTAGTTTGTTTTATAATTTTTGAAATCTGAAATTACCTCCTACTCAATTGCCTAGACTATCCCTTATATGAACTCTCTTTCTATGGCTGTCCTGTCTCCCTCGGATGAATAGTGTAAGAGGCAGAATCAAAGCTAACCTTGCTTCTTCTAGGGTCTTTCTGGGTTGAGTTTGGGATCACTTTTGGGAAGTAAAATTTTTTGTAACATGTTAGAAGCACCTTTCAAAATTTTTAAGGGTTTAGTTAGATAGTTGAAAATAATGTTAAAATAAAAATTGAAAACGTTACAAATCACTTGGAAGTGATTTTAAAGTATCAAGCTTTTATTTCAAAAGTCATCTCAAACCCACCCTCTAACATAAAAATAATATCAAGTTTTGTTGCCAAGAAAAGCCTAACACTTCCGATCATAATCGAGATGGAATTCTGCTATAATTTTGCAAAAGAAATTTAGGGCATTGAGTTTAATAGTGAGCGTGAGTTCCTTACTTTCGATTTACCTTCACGTGTTTTCTCTTATAATCTCCATGCATATCTGCAGGTTTATAAACGATAAGAAAGGTTTTGTGCTTGGAAATGATGGGGTGTTGCTTCAGTATCTTGGTTGAAGTGTTTGATTTTACCCGGTAATAATTCATATCACTATTTTCTCTCTCTTTGAGTTGTGAATTTGCTTTGCCTTGCTGTCACCGTTTAATTTCTTCTACTTGGAAAAAAGAAGAAAAGTTATTGACCTTAATCAATTGAAATTTGAACCACATGGTAAAAGTGTTCGTTTAAATTGTTTAGGACTCATTTGATGTTGTTTTAGATAGGGCAAATATCCATATATACCCCTGAATTTTGGGTATTCTATCAATTTAAACGTTAAACTAATAATTGTATCAATTTAAACCTGAACTTTGGGGATTGCATCAGTTTAAACTCCAAATTAATAATTGTATCAATTTAAACTCTGAACTTTTATAAATGTATCAATTTAATGTGTAAACTTTCATAATTGTATTAACTTAAACCCTTTATTATGTTTTATCTAGATTGAAATATTTATGTAAGTTAAGGGTTTAAATTGACACACTTATGGAAGTTTAAAGTTTAAATTAATATAATTATTGGTATGGGGTTTAAATTGATGCAATCCCCAAAGTTCAGGTTTAAATTGATACAATCCTGAAAATTTAAGGTTTAAATTGGTATAGTTCTTAGTTTAGGGTTTAAATTGATATAATCCTCAAAGTTTAGAGGTATAAATTGACATTTGCCATATTTTTTAAATTGATGCTTATTTATATTTTCTAAAAATTGACATTCAAAATCGTTTTCAAAATTATACCCAAAACTTAAAAGCGAGAGAGAAAACTTTTAAAAACATATTTTTTGTGTTCAGAATTTTGTTTACTTAAAATTTTTTTAGAAAGGGGTTTATTTTAAAAAATCTCAAATGGGCCTAAATTTTCAAGATATAGGTCTTTTTTGGTAACTATTTAGATCCCGTTTGGTAACTATTTCATTTTTTCTTTTTGGTTTTTGAAAATTAAGCTTATTTCTTCTCATTTCGTAAATTGATTTGCATATTTCTTAAGTACGATTGTTAAATTCTTAGGCAAATTCCAAAAACAGAAATAACTTTTGAAAAGCTACTTTTTTTAGTTTTCAAAATTTGGCTTGATTTTTTAAATCATTGGTAAAAAGTATATAATAAAGTAAGAAATTGGAGGTGAAAAGAGTGTCTATAGGCTTAATTTTTAAAAATAAAAATAAAAAATAAAATGATTACCAAATAGAGGAACGGGGTCTTGATTTTTTGTTTTTAGTTTTTAAGAATAAGAATTAAACACATTACTTCCATCCTTAAGTTTCTTTGTTTTGTAATTCACTTTCCACCAATATTACTTGTCACGTGATAAATTTTAATTAGACAACTAATGGGCTGTACAAATATAGGTGTAAGCTAACCGACACTTTACTTTAAGAAAAAAACTAAATCAAATTCTAAAAACTATAATATATATATATATATATATATATATATTATAGTTTTTTTTAAAAAAAAATGTAAAATTAAAGTCTGAATTTTAGGAGAAAACAAACATAAATTTCATAAATAGAAAATTAAAGAACAAGATCTGTACCAAACAGGACCTCAAGTTTTTGACATTTTTCTTATTCAGGTTACAGAACCAGATTCTATATGATGCTTGCAATGGGAATTTTGTATCATTAAATCATAGCTATGCATTCTTGCTTTCGATGATGGGATGAGGTGTTAATGCTACCAAGTTTCATATCTTTCCTTTTTTTTTTTCTTTTTTTTTTCATTTCTGAAGGTCACAAACTTTGAGCAATGCTTTCATTTGAAAGAATCGACATCGTAAATAGTTTTTGTTTTTGTTTTTGTTAAATATTTATAATCTAAACGTATACTTGTTCAGATGCCCATTGTTGAATGCAAACAATGATGAATTTGGAAGTAATATATATAGATGCCTTTTTGTCCTTTGATTATTATACAACTTTACTGTATATTCGAACCTTTTTTATGTATGTTACCGTTACCATTTCAACTCCCTAAGTATAACAATGATATGTATTTCATCTCAAAAAAAAAAAACAATGATATGTATTTATAGGATTCGTGGATGCTTTTGCACATGCTCTTTTGATTTCAGTTCTATGTATTTTAATATACGTAGGTGGAGGAATCGAACTTCTGATCTTAAAGTTAATAAGTTTTATGTTAGTTGAGTTATGTTCGTGATTTCAGCTATATCTTTTTGTCTTTTGACTTTTAAATGCAGGATGGAATAAATTTAGATTTTTTTTTTCATTTTCATATCTGTATGAAGATATGGCTCTATGAAGTCTATTCATTTTTCTTATGTGTAATTATAATTTAAATTTTAAAATAGTTTGATCACTTGTAAGGTAATCTTTCCAAAGAAAATTTGGAAATTATGTATTACACCAATTTGATATTGATACAAGTAAAAAAAATGTATTAAAAAAATCAATTTATTTAAACTCTAAAAAAATAATAATAATAATAATAAAGTACACTTTAAAAGTATTTCAAAAGTTATTTTGAATAATTTTCAAACCCTTTAATTTTATTTTTTTTTTTCAAAATGATTTATTCTCAAAATTAAACACGCAAAACTAAACATGTCTTAAATCTCAACTCTAATTTATAAGATCTTTTTAGTAAAAATTAAATAATCATAAATTAATAAGAGGTAGTAAATTATACTTTGGTAATATATTTACATAAATTGTATTATATTGTTTGATTATATATATATGAATTTCCAAAAGAGAAATTTGAATTCTCCCACCTCCATCTTCTTGAAAATAAAAGGTAAAATTAAAAAAAAAAAAATTAAGAAAAATCTGCCCTTTGATTAAGAAATGTCGAAATATTGATTTTAACTTTTCATAAATATTTAAAATTTATTTTTGAAAATAGAAATTATGAAAATCAGGTTCTATAATAGTATGACATTAATCTAGAATGGTCTCTAGATCGTCGTCATATCGTTTCAAGATTTAATTTCCGTTTGAAATTTTAAAGAATTCAACTTCTATGGTAGTTTTAAAATGTCTACAAAAGGTCACGGTTAATACTACAACATTGAAAGAATGAAGATACTTTTAAAATAAAGTGCACAAGTATTTTCTTTATTTAGTTCAAAAGAGAAGAAAAAAAGAAACGGTTTTCGTCCTCATTGAAAACAAATAACCCTATTTTGTAACTTTGTGAATAATAAATTCATTAATTATCAAGAGGTATTTGGCACACCAACATGGGTTGAGTTGAGTTGGTAAAAATTACCAACTCAATGTTTGCCCACCAACTTTAAATGTTGGTGAAGTTGAGTTGGTTTTTTTACCAACTCACTTCAACTCACCCTAACCCTCCCTCTAACTCACTCAACTCTTTCCCTCCCTCAATGTTTTCAATGGTTCCATCCATCAGTCACCATCAATAACTATTGCTACTACACTTAGGCGATACATTCCGATGACCACCTTCACCGGCCAACACCAACAACCAACTCCGAGCTCCGATAACCACCTCTGATGATGACTTCGTTGACTAACTCCGACAACATACTCCAATGACCACCTTTTCTTAACCAACTCTGGGCTCCGACAACCAACTCGGGGCTCCGGCAACCACCTTCGATGACAACTGTGACAAATACCATCTTCGATGATCAACTCCAGTGAACACCAGCTTTGTTAACCAACACTAACATTCACCTTAGACGACCAACTCCGACAAAAGATCACCTCTAATGAGACCCTTAATGACAACCCTATTTAGTCTTGGTATTTCGATCTAGTTCATTCCGAATTTTTTAAGATATGTTGTAGCATGTTTGATTTTAATTTTATTTGCATTTAGTTTTATTCTAATCTAACTATAGTTTGTTATCTTACTTGTGGGACCCACACTAGTTACACAATTCCTCCCATGATTAGTTTGAGGTTCATTAGTTTTAAGTTTGGAGTCTACTTTTTATAGTTCAAATTTTGTTTAACTATTGGGGAAAATTTATAATATATGGAGTGCTATTCATTGTTATGCATTTTTTTTTTACATGTGCATGGATATTTTTGTAGATATATGTTATGTAATTGAATGTTCAAAAATTGAATTCAAAATTTGTGTTTAGTATATGTTTACTTTATACGAATTTGTTATGTGTTAAGAATGAGAAAAAAGAATAAAGCATTTTTTTAGTGTTAAAAATTTTAGGAAAGTGTGTGTAGTTGGAAATTTTAAAAAATAGGGGAAAATTCAACATAAAATCAATTTCTTTTAGAAATACTGGACCAGATACCCAAACTCAACTCAACTCTACTCTACACCCCAAACACAGATTTTCGGACTCAACTCAACTCAATTCAGCACCGATATTCCAACTGTATACGAAACAGTCGATAGGACTTATTTCTAAGCCTCTACTCTTGTCTATGCAATGATGAATGATGCACACATAAAACAAAGTGACCGCATACAAATATTTTGGAAAGTTCAACCCAACTGAATGAGGTAAGTGATATGCAAATTGAAGTGGCTCCAAAAAGACATATCAGAAAATTTAAATTGGCCTGTAAAACCCAACAAACTCCCACTTGAACTAAAACTAGAATGTACATAATATCAATAATCCAAAACAGTGGCAATGGTAAATAAATACAATAAACTAGAGCTTGTTGAAGTTGTTTGGAGCTTCTAATTTGTAGGTCAGTGGAGAATGATGATTCTGCCTGGATAATTGATTCAGGCGCCACTAATCAAATTTGTTCTTCAACTCTAGAACACAAACTCAAACATTCTAACTCCACAAATAATCTAATTTTCTAAATAATTATTATCAACTCAACTCAACTATGGTCGTCAAACACTCCCTTAAATATCACAATTCACTATAGAGCATTTTTTTTTTTTTTTTGCAAAGGTATTGTAATTAAAGTATGGAGTGGAGGGAATTGAACCTCTAACCTTGAGATCGATAGTACGAGCATATGTCAATTTGTTTTTGTTTTTGTTTTGTAAAGGAATAAAAAAATATATATATTGTGATCCTTAGGAGATATTATTGAGGTTTAGGCTTTAATTAACGTATAAGATAACTATGTAAACTTGTTATTAGTTTGTAACAATATATCGAGCTTAAATTCTATTTTTTCTAATTTCATGCCTTTTTCACATTACTCTTTTTTGAATAATTATTTTAAATGGTAAGATTGTTGAAAATATTTTCAATATAGCAAAATGTCATTTTCTATAAGTGATAGACCACCAATGGTAAGTTTGTAACAATATGTCAAGTTATTGATTTTTGTATTTGTAATATAAATTTTTAAGTAATAATTAATAATATTATTAATAAATGTGCATTTATTGTCAAATTCTCTTCATGGTTCAATGGTTAAGGGGTTGGCTAATGTTGCATGGGATATGTAAGTTTGAAATTCTTCTTAGACTTTTTAGTTCTTATATTTTTAAATCTATATAATAGTTTTTAGTACTTTTATTGTGAATACTTTTGTAGAGCTCTAATTCAATATGGAGAGATATTTTTATTGTACCATTAATTTTTTTACATAAGTTTTATATTCGCATTACTCTCTATATATTTTTGTATGTTTCCATGTTATTTTATATTCACATAACTCATATAGATTTTTAAAATTAATTTTAGAGTTTAATTTAGAGGATTATTTATTGTCACTCATTTGGATATGCGAACTTGGCAAGAAAGTTTTAAAATCTTTTTAGACTTTAAGTTTTTATGATTTTAAATCTATATTATGGAAGGTAGTATTCTTATTATTAATACTTTTGTAGAATTAATTCAAAATTAATATGGAGAGATATTATAAAAGAAAAGTAACAATGGAGACAATAGAGGCATCATCTTCAAAAGAGAAAAATGTTTTGGGTTCTTATCGATCTTATATAGAATTCAATCTAGAAGAACTATCCACAGATCCGGTTCAAAGAACCAAAATTTATGATTATAATTATAATATTTGAGATCAAGTTCGTAGAGCATATTTGCTAAAAGGTCATTGTCAGCCGAAATTTGGTACAAAGTCAAGACGATTTAGCCCAACTTGGTTTAGTGAATATTCTAATTGGCTAGAATATAGCATTTCAAAGGATGTCGCATTTTGTTCATGTTGCTATCAATTCAAACCAGAAGTAAGTGAAGATTCAAGAGCTGACTGTTTTGTTAGTGAAGTATTTTCTAATTGGAAGAAAAAAAGAGAAATTGCATATTTCATGTTGGTGGTCCTAATAGTGCACACAATACGGCTTTAGGTAAATGTGAGGCTTTTTTGAAACAAAAACGACATATTGAGACTTTTTTAAATAGGATGTCTGACCAAGCACAAGTTGAGTATCAAACTCAATTAGTTGCATCGATTAATTGTATTCGATTTTTATTACGACAAAGATTTTCATTCTGTGGACATGATGAGACAGATGATTTGAAGAATCAAGGTGGTCTTCTTTAACTTTTATAATTGTTATGCGACCATAATAAGGATATTGAAGCTATAACTTTGAAAAATGCCCCAGATAATTTAAAATTGACTTCACCGGATATTCAAATAGATATAGTGCAGCGGAAGTAGTTAATATGGTTATAAAAAATATAAGTGACAAACATTTTTCAAAAGACGTATCTTTAAATAAGCAAATGTCAATTGTATTACGATATGTGAATAAAGTTCATGTGATTGAATGATTTGTTGGAATCATACATGTCCATGATATAAGTTCTCTATCACTTAAGAAAGCCATAGACGACTTTTTTTTTCTCAACATGGGGTAAGCATCGCTAGTTTATGAGGACAAGGATATGATGAAGCAAATAACATGCAAGGTCAGTTCAATGGATTGGAAGCACTTATTTTTTTAAAAAAAATGAATGTGTTTTTTACATTCATTGTTTTTCTCATCAACTTCAATTAGCTCTTATAGCTACTGCTAAAAATCATGTGGAAATTGTTGGTCTGTTTTTTATTGTTACAAATTTGGTGAATGTAATTGGGGCATCAACAAAACGTTGAGATATTCTACAAGAGAAACATAGAATGGAAATTTTTTAAGCTTTTGAATAATGGTGAAATATTAAGTGGGCGAGGATTAAATCAAAAGATAATGATTAAACGATCAAGAGATACTCGATGGGGATCACATTACTACACTTTAACGAGTTTTATTACAATGTTCTCTTCAATAGTTGATGTACTTGAGACAATTGTGCAAGGTGGATCAAATTCAGAACAAAAATATGAAGCATAGACTCTAAAAAGTTCAGTTCTATCTTTTTTACCTTGATTTTCATATACATTTTACGAAAATTATCTTGGGAATTACAAATCATGTCTCAAGTATTACAAAGAAAAGATCAAGGTATTGTGAATGCAATGAATTTAGTTCAAATTTGTAAAGAAAGACTGCAAAAAATAAGGGAGCCTGATTGGGATTCGTTGTTCAGTATGGTTTCTGATTCCTGCCATAATCATGATATTGAAGTCCGTAAAATGGATGACCTATTTCTAATTCGAGGAAGACAAAGGTAAAAATCTCAACCAGTTACAAATTTACATCATTATCGTGTTGAAGTTTTCTATGTCGTCATTGATATGCAACTTCAAGAATTAAATAATCGTTTTACTAAAACAAATACTGAATTGTTTCTCTGTGTGGCATGTCTAAATCCGAGTAATTCATTTGTTTCTTTTCATAGAAAAAAAGATTAGAAATTTTACACAAGAAACTTTTCAACTATTGAACTTATCTATGCTTGAGGATCAACTTCAAAATTACGTTATTGATATGCGTTCAAATATTGAGTTTGTTGAGCTAAAAAGCATATGTGATCTTGTAGTAAAAATAGTCATGACGAATAAAGACAAGGTCTATCCATTAGTTTACAGATTACTTACTTTGGCATTGATTTTACCTGTCGCCACGACTACTGTAGAGTGAACATTTTCTGTTATGCATATTGTGAAAACTCGATGCGTAATCGAATGAGAGATCAATAGATGAATGATTGTCTTATAGCCTATATTGAAAAAGATTTATCTGATAAGTTAGGTATTGAAGTTATCATGAATCAATTTCAAAACATGAAAACTGGTAGATGAAAATTGTAATGTACTAAATTAGATCATTTATGAAGTTATGAATACTTTTTTACATTCATTTATAGATATTTTTATTGCATATAGTACCCCTTATATAAAATTTTTGGCTCCACCAATGTAGACCGCTATAAACTTCTATTATAGAAGTATACCATGGTCTATCCCAATCTATTACCAATAGCCAGTGATATTTTGTTATATTTGTAAATAAGTTGACTCATTTTTCTTTATTTGTAAACCATCCTAGTTTTTTCTCTAATTTCTAAATTTCTCTCTCTCTCTCTCTGAGCTCTCCGTTTCTCTTTTTAATCAACCATTGCGATATGAAAGTTAAGTCATAAACATTTTAGAGAAGACTATGCTCTCGGATTGGATGTTCTAATTGTAAGTTCACCTAGAAGTTCATTTTTGCAATTTGCACTTCACGCCACATGTATCTCCTTCCATTAAAATATTTAATCAACATAAATTAATTCGATTAAAATGAACATAACTCAATTGACATACGAATGTTTTAGTGAAACAAATATCATTTTATACTCATAAATTTTAGGGTTATATCAATTACAACACTAGACTAATAATCATATCTAAAACTTTCGTAAGTACATTAAAGGTTTCATTCGACCAATATCCTATAAAACTTATAATTTGAATCATCAAAATTCTAAATTTTCATGAATCAATCAATTTATATCATTTATTACAATTACTTTTGAAAATCATTCCTACATTAATTCATATACTTCTTTACACGTAGGTTTTACAAATAAACCATGGATAACCATTTTTAAAAGAAATTTTAATTTTGCTTTTAAAAATATAAATCTTTAAAAAATATATATATATGTTGGCAAACACAAATATGAGACTTGGATGTTCAGTTTGAAACGAACAGTGGCTTCGAAAAATATAAAACGCGCGGGTAAATTTTACGAAATCGTTAAATTGCAATTCAGGCAAACACAAACGAAAATGATGAGATGAATCGAAATTGTCTGAAGTTTCTGAGTTTTCTAATGGAAGAGTGCATGAAATTCGTTTGTGAATGGAGATGAACGGATGAAAATGAGGTTTGTTTCTCTCTCTTTCCCTGAAAATTTGGGGACGACGTTGATCCAGACGAGTTCTTCGAGGATTTCGCCACATTTGCCCTAAAAAGGAATCTAGATCGATACCTTCGGAGCCAACTCTCAATTTCCATTTTCTGCAATTTCTTCTACTTTTGAAAATCCTTCCTCCTAAATCCTGTTTCTGTTGATCATACATACATTCTAGATCTGATCATCTTTCACCTTTGGCTTGATGATCCATCTGAAACTTTCAATGAATTTTGGATGATGAATTTGAGAGGAGCGGATGGAAAAGGGAAGAGGAAGTTACGAGGAGAATCGTGATTACAATCTTATTCACAGCAACGGCATTAGTGTAAATCGGACGATGCAGAACAAAATGGAGATCAATGCAACCAGCTCTTCTGAAGATTTGTCCTCGATTTCATTGTTTTCTGGCGTTGGCTACATCGAGCATCCTGTTTCAAAGTTCGATACTCTTGCCGGGATTGCTATAAAGTACGGCGTCGAGGTAATTATATTATACATTCTGAATTTGTTTATTGTTCATTCGTTTTTTGGTTCCTCTTTGTTTCTTCTTTGATTCAAAAGGTTTAATTCTGTTTCTCAATTTTTCTTCTATTTTTTCTTTTCTTTGCAACCTTTTCACCTGGGGAAAGATGATCTACATATGGATGATGATTGGAGGAATCTTGATCATATATTGTGATTTTAATTCAGGGAGTAGTAATGAATAGTACTTGAAAATTGAAACCATTTTCTTTTAGGTTATTTCTTTTAGTATAGCAGGGTGTGGGACCTTGGCTCAAAGGATCTATTTGATTTGAATTTAATGTGTTTTAATTTTGTGTTAGATAGGTTTATAACAATATTAAAATTTTTAAAAATTAATTGATAAGTTTGAATTTTATATTAGATTTTGCATATTATGAAATTTGAAAGCTTTTTAGACTAAATTCACAATTTAAAAAATTCATGAATTAAATAGAGTTCAGACATAATTATCAAATCGAGGAACTAAATTTGTACTCAATAGAAAATATGTTTGTAATAAATATAATGGTAGAGATACTTTTATTGGACAGATGAAATTTGTCATACATATTATTGGCTATATTGAAAAAAAAAAAAAACCTACACTTTGTTTTTGTCTCAAACATACTTGTATTCTAAATTGCGATGTTACTTTACCCTCTTGCTTTAAGTCTAAAAGTTCAAATCTTCATACTTCACATTCAATTTGTTGTACTAGAAAAAAATTGCAATTCTTTTTTCATAATAAACTTTTAGTATCTTGGAGTAAAATTATTTTAAAAGATGTAATATATGAAAATACAAATAGAGATTTTTATTTGAAATTGTCAATTCTTATCCTACCAATTATAGTTAAGTCATGCTTACTTTGATTCTATTCAAACTCTATTTCAATAATATTCCAATTTCTTACCTTCTACCAAGAATTATATAACATGTTAATATGAATTTGTACTTCAAAGAAAGATGATTGAAATTGAAATTTTAGGGCAAAAGATTGATTGTCCTTGTACTTTGGTAAAAGTTGAACTTTCCCTTTATTTTTCTTTAACAAAAGTATAAATAAAGTAGGAATGTTGAATCGTGAATAAAAACTTCAAATGGCTTGGAATTTTTTCATGTCCCCTGTGCCACAGAACAAAGGGTCTACATGGTAGAACTTTAATTTTCTGCTTCTCAGTATATTGTTCTTCTCAATCTATCATATATGTTCTATATATGCGTTCATTGTAGCAACAAAATTATGTAAATGAATGTAATAGGTCTCGGACATCAAGAGAATGAATGCATTGGTTACAGACCATCAAATGTTTGCTCTCAAATCACTACAGATTCCAACTCCTGGAAAGCACCCTTCTCCTCACTTATCTGAAGATCTTGACATTCCCAGGTTTGTTTTTTTTTTCTTCTCAAGTTTCATGCCTGAACAATGTAATAAGCTGCTTCAATTTTGTTTGTAGTATAAGATTGAATTCTCCCCATAGCACTTATGATTCATATCTCCGGAGCCCCCATCTCAAAGGTTAATTATCATTCCCAATTATACGTTTTATATGTTTTTTAGTCTACAATATAACACAGTTGATAGTTAACTAAATATATTACTCATTTACCAACCCAAGCATAATTGAGACATGCATCTATCTTAAAGTTAGATGTTCAAATCCTGACTCCTGAAACTAAAAAGTCGGATTCTCTACCTAGTAGTAGTACCTGTGATTCTAATATCTTGAGCCCTTTCTCGGAGGTTAACTATTATTCCCAATTATATTTTTTTTAGTCCACAATATAACTCAGCTTATACTTAACTAGATCTGTTATTCATTTGTCAACATGAGCATAACTAAAATATATACATCTATTTTGAAGTTAGATGTTTGAATCCTGACTCCTGAAACCAAAAGTCTGATTCTCCCCCCTAATAGTAGTACTTGTGATTTTAATATCTTGAACTTCATCTCAGAGATTAATTATCATTTTCAATGAGATGTTTTTTAGTCCAAAAGAACTCACGTAATAGTTAACTAGATTTGTTACTCATTTGTCAACATAAGCATAATTAGAATTTATACATCTGTCTTGAAATTAGTTGTTGAAATCCCGGCTCCTGAAACTAAAAGACGAAAATAAAACAAAGAAAATAATCCGTTACTCTCGAAAGGCAGTTGCAAGCTGAATATTCCGATTGACACTGGAATAAAAACAGAACTGGTCTTTCGATCAAACTTCTTATAGGTTACAAATTTCTTTACCCTTATTTGCATCCACATTCAGTTAGCGGCTGTATGTTTTAGCTTGAAATTAGTTATTGTTTGTATATATACTCATATAAAAGCTTCTACAGGAAGAGTAATTGTGAGCAAGATTCAACTCGACTCATATCCTTTAATCTATTGGACTCATTCCAATCACTGAGAATGAAATCCTCCGCACTCAAAACTCCCTTACAAGCCACCCATCAAACGAACATACCAGCAATCTGTGAAATGACTGCCTACAGAAAAGGTGAATTCGACCATTTGGGAGCTCATCCCCTGCTAGCATCCTCCCCTAATCTCCGTGGAGGCCGCCATAGAAAATCAAGAAGCTTTGCAAATGGTTTTCCTTTTGAAAACGTTGAATTCACAGATGTCGTTACCGCTCAAAATGGAACAACTGACTCGATCAAAGGGGGTGAAAAACGGGTCAGAAGACGCCAGAAATCTATGGCGGACTTCTCCACCGCTACCGAAAGCATTTCGAACAAGACGTATGCCAGCAATAATGGTGACTGTTTGTCATTGACAAGAAAAAGCTTAGAGGTGAGACTGAAAGGAGCTCTTGCAAGAACTAATGCTGCAGCATCAAATGGGGTTACTGAAGTGAGTAAATTGACACCAAATTTAACGGATGATTTGGGAGGAGACTCGTTTATGAGAAGATCATCAAGTACATGTAATTTACAGGAAGTTGAAAAAGGAAATTCTTCCTCATCCATGTGGTCAACATCTTCTTGGAGTTTGAAAACAGATCTTCAAGCACTTTCATCTGCAAAGGTAACCAAGTCGATATTTGAAGGTTTGCCAAAGCCAGGATCAACCAGGTATAAAGCTTCAATGGATTGATTAATAATCCATTGGTTTTAACAAAATTTATATGAGGATGACCCAGCTCAATGATCAAAACCCTTGTTTGTTTGAGATTTCGAGCAAAGATTTTGAATAAGAAGAACCCATCAATTTTGACGATGAAAGAACATTCTTTTTTGAATGTGTAATCTATGTGAGAAGGAAATTACTAAACTACTACGTTCATGCTGTAACTTCATACCCGGTGAATGGATAAAGTATCCCCTGAAGTATATGAAAACAATTTTGCTCTTTTCTTTTTCTTTTGTTACTGTCATTTTCATCCTCATTTCTCACCTTTCACAAAAGGGCATATAGTACTGTGAGAACCTTTGAGCATCTCTTTTGTTTCAGGAAAGATTCCCTCTTTTGATCTTAGGTATTGAGTTTAAACTTTGACACTTTTTTAATTTCCATTTGATCGTTAGAATTCATTTTTATATTTTTATCCGCATGCTCACTTTGATATTTCAAGATAACTATTCAATTAGTCAATTTAAAATAACCATTTGGACTGGCCCATTAGAGTCGACATGGATCCATTCGCCGGATTTTGATATTATTGATAATTCGTTGAATCATTACAAAGGATCCTAAGAGAAAAAGAATCTGTACCTAATTGAATATATACTTCATCTTTCTTATGTTAAAACTTTGGCTCTTGCTCTTTTTAAAAGCTTAAATTCCAAATTATTGAAAGAATTTATAATGACTAAAAATTTAACCATGGTAGTTAAAAAAGATACATATCATTATAAAAAAATGTAAATAAAATAGATTTAATTTTTAAAAACAAAATGAATTATAAAATAGAACCTTAATTTTTTAGTTTTCATTCACATTTCTTATAATAATTTTACTTCTTTCTTAAGTACAATTGATTAAATTCTTACCAAAATTTTAAAAATAAAAACAATTTTTTAAAAGCTACCTTTTTTTTTTATTCTGAAAATTTGACCTACTTTTTTAAACCATTGGTAAATATTAGATAACAAAAGAAGAAATTTGGAGATAAAAGCAATTTGCATAGATTTAATTTTCAAAAACAAAATAATTGTCGAACCTTAATTATCCTTATTTTAAATTATAAACATTAGAACCTAGACAGAGTAAATAGTGTAAATCTTAAATCTTCCCCAATCAAATTAAAATAAAGCTAAAAATTCAAAAAGAAAAACGTAACATTTTGAAATTTCATATGAAAATGTCACCTAAGATTTAAATGAGACATCAAACGAAAATGTGAGGTTTCAAAACCAGAAATTTGGTAGAGGATAAGCTAGGTTCCATTATAAACTGATACAATAAACAAAATTCAACAAGTAAAAACGTTCCCAAATATCAAAAACACCAAACAAAAAGCAAAGGGCAGAAACAGCCCATAATTCTGACTCCCTAAAACAGCAATATATAGTGAATGACAATGTTAATGCATCTAAAATAGAGAAGTTCCCTTTCCCTTCTTGTCTCCACCAATCTCAAAATGCTTGCATCTCTGCATTAACAAATGATAGAATGTAGATATTAACGATGAAGAAATCGAAGAATGACTAAAATAAGAGTTCTCTCCATCCTTATAGTTGATATTAGCATATAAACACTAACGAAAGGGAAATTTTCTTGTAACACAAACCTTAATGGGATGCTGTGAGACGTGCTTGCAACCCTGACATTGCAACCTTAGCACAATCTTCTTTGTAGTTTTGGCCTGGAAGGAAAGTTAAACATCTCACGATTACTTATTCAAGGAGAATAAACAAATTCTGATTTTGGGTTGAACAGATCTTGGAAGAGAGATGTTCACCTTCTTATGAAAGACGGGCTTGGTTTGTCCTCCATATCCTGATTGTTTACGATCATAACGACGCTTTCCTTGAGCTGCAAGACTGTCCTTACCCTTCTTATATTGGGTAACCTTGTGCAAGGTATGCTTTCTGCATTCCTTGCTCTTGCAGTAAGTCTTCTTCGTCTTTGGAACGTTCACCTATTTAGCAGAAGATTTAATATCATTCAAATAAAATTTTTAAAAAAAAAAACTAGAATTTTAAGATCATACATTAGAACTGTGCACAATACAGATATATATATATATATATATACACACACACACAGACACATATACATAGCCCCCAAATTCAATGAAACGCTTGTATAGGAAAACATAATCGACAACTATGAACAAAAAATGATTGAGTTGAGAAAAACCAGAACATAATCTTGAGTGAATTTCAAAGTAAGTTTACAATGGCATTTCTAGTCTCTCAAGTATCAACATACTAATTTGTTGTCCAATTCGACTATATTGAAACCAGATCTACTGCATTAACACTTACGAAAAATCAACAAACTAAAAGGGGGGGAAACATCAAATAACCACACTGCATAGTACAGCATAAACTTCTAAAAGAACAATGCCCTTAATAAATACCAATAAACAATCCCGGAACTCGTCAATCCAATATCCTAGATTACATATGCATTAACAAAACATTAGCTTATCTGCTAGGCTCCACAAAACCGACAATTTTAGCCACGTCAAAAAGAATTTTACGAGACTTCACCTCCCAGCACTCGGAATCAAATAGGATAAGATTAAAGAATGAAGAACACGCTTTAGTTTTCCCAGTTAAAAGTTAAATTCTCAAACCAAACACAGCATAGAATCATTAACAGGTAGAAGATCCAAACAAAGAGCAAAGAACAATGAAAGGAAGACTACCATGATGGATTCTGGTCCTTGCTACTTCTCTGAAGAAACCCTAATCGGCGAACAGACGGGAAGAAAAAAAATCCCTCGTTTTATATACTACATAACTGTGGACATTGGAGGCCGATTATGGGCCCGATTTCTGATCACTTTAGCCCACGATCCATTCCAAGCCCAATTAATTGGCCCAATTGTTAACTAATTATGGGCCAGAATATGTATGGTCTGATTTTCTGAGAACTTTATCCCGTTAGTATTTTTAAATCAATTGTCTTAGGATATATTTGGTAGTATTTCTAAAATGACTAAAATTCATTTTCAATAATATTGAAAAATATATTTTTAGTCCTCCGAAATTAATTTTGATGATATAAAAATTACTTTTGAATATGTAAACTTTAATATAAATTATTTTTAGCCATTAAAAACATGTTTTGACTTTAAAAATGACAAAAGTGATTTTGACAATCTTAAAATGACTCTTGAATATGCTTAATGATGAACCAAAAACAAAAAAAAACAAAAAAAAATTGTTTTTAGAAGAGAAAAAAATAAGTTTATATCCCTCAAACTTTATGAATTGTATCTATTAAAACCATAATCTAGTATTGTATCAATTAATCTCTAAGCTTTTATAAGTGAACCACCTTTGATCAGTGATTTATAACTCTTTTTATTAGATTATATTTAAAACCAATCCAAAGTTACCTAAATGAAAGTAAGGACAGTTGTAAATATAGCAATCATAAACAAAGTATTTGCAGATATAGCACAATGCAAACAAATTTGCAAATATAACAAAATTTATAACAAGTTATGAGATCAACTTATCACGAGATTTGTCGATACAATCTTGGGTTACAAGAGTCCAAGTTAGCAATGATGGTGGTCCAATTCAGTTCATGAGTGATTCCAATAGAAATTTCAAGTAAAGAGTCTTTGAGTCTATGAAGCACAGATATTTCATGTAAGACAAGAAATCAGTATCAGACACGTATCGGATACCGATACTTTCAGATACTTCCCAGATACGTATCTGGCATGCGATTTGACGTATCTATACTTCCAGATACGTATTTAACACACGATTTGACGTATCTATTTTTATGCGTCTTTTAAGTATCTCATCTAATTTTTCCCAATCTAAAATTTGGCAACCTATTTAAAAAGCTCACTACTCGAGTCCAAAACTAAAAGAAAGAAAAAAAACAAGTAACGGACTAAACCCTAGATTAGAATCATCTAATCTCCATCTTCACATTTGAATCCCCACAAAGTCCAGCAAAATATAAACTCATTTGGATATCTTCAACAATAAGTTATTCGTTTATCTTCATATTTTTCTCTATAATCTTCTTCTTCTTCTTCTTTTTTGCAATATGAGTCACTTTTCTATTACATTTTATTAAGTATTATACTTCAACATCTTAAATGTTGCTTTTTTTGTATTGTACTTCAGTATTTGTATTCTATTTTGTATCATTGTTATTAACTTGTATGCTAAATTTATCTATATCCTAGATTTTTTTAAAGAAAAAAATGTATTTTCAACGTATTAGTATCCTCGTTTTTTAGAAATATATATTAAAAATATTTTTAAAAAATGACGTATCCTTAGACGTATTCGTATCGTGTAGCCGTATCTGTGTATGTGCTTCATAGCTTTGAGCTAAAAAGTAAATACGTTGTGAGGAATGCATGCAGTTTAAGCACATGAAAAGCAGAGCATGTTCGCTATAGAATAGTCTTTTTCATCAGGAGAGATGATGACTTCCTCTAAAAAATGCAGAGTTCACTCTTATGGTATGTCCGTTTTACCACGATAGATAATGCGATGTTAGCAGTTCCACAAGTTTGTAGTTTGCACACAGAATATTGACTTGACGATTATGCAAGGTGTGTAGTGGAAGTTCTCGAAGTCTATCAAGAATAGACCATATTGTTGATAGAGATAGAATTGATAGATTTTACTATATTTGCAATTTTATAAAAATATTGTTATATACTTAATTATTATCCTTAAAAAAACTCTTGATGCAATAACCCACAAAATTGTTAATCTTTCAAAATCTCACCAAAGTAATGCAAAGAGTATCATGTAATTATTTAAAAAAAAAAAATCGAGAAAAATAGAGGAAGATGAGTAAATTTATTTATTGTAGTATTGAAACCGTCGAATAACTTTGAAATTTGATCGATGGGTTGAGCAAGACAAAGACCATTTCTACACAAAAAAAAAGTTTAAAACGACTTTTATTGTTTTTAAGAGAGATTTAAAAATGAAATTTGAATTTGTTTTAATGCCAAAAGGATGAATGGGTCACGTTTGGAGTCATGGGATTCACGACCCAAAAACTTTCAACTTTGTTTTTGGAGTCTCCATCGCTTCCGCTCACGTTCTCCGATTCACAGCTTCATAAAGTTAATGTCTCCACGCGCTTCAACGCTCAACAAAATTAATATCCCTTTTATTTCTCTATCACTATATTACCTATTCTAAATATATATATATATATATATATATTATATTCACTATATTTATCTACACAATATCTTAATTATCACTTTGATTTTTTTCTACAAACTAAAACAAAAGGAAACCAATTTACAACCCAACTCCCTCATCAGGGATGACGGAAAGAATGAAATCTAGAAAAATATCTTTTCATATTAAAAAAATATATATTGTGACACGGGTCGTTTTGTTCTTCTCACAAGGAACATAACAAAAACCAAAGACATTAACAGAATTACCCACAAAAGAAATGAATATCAGATATAGAAGATTCCACCACGTTAATGAGATAAATGACCTTAAACTCATCGGATCCTACAACTAACAATAGATTGGACCCATTCCATTCCTAGAAAATAACATTCAAATCTTCCACATTGGTCTCAGATTTCAAAATGGATGGTAGGAAATAATACATGTGAATTAGCGTTGAGCTATGTTCAATTTTATCATCTATTTTTAAATTTGACTTAATATATATATATATATTTAGAAATAAAAATTTATAAGGAGTGTATAAGACTTTTTTAAATGATAGAAATCGTGTGAAATGAAAAATGTTTTGAATGGATACGGACAATCTTTAATATGATTTTTTTTTTCGTAGATACTGAATTGCAATAAAAAGATTAAGGATCTCACAAACGGAGGTTAAACACAACTAGACCACATCAAACCGCTATGTAAATATTTTGTCGTAGGTGATTTCTTGAACTAAAATGGCAAATCTAATCAAGTTTCTACCCAGATCTTATGGGGTAAGTCATCCCACAAGAGCGTGGTAAATTTTTTAGTGCAACAATTGTGGGGTGAGAGATTGAACCTCCAACATTTAGAAACAAAGGTCGTGCCAATACTATTAACCCAAGCTTACTTTGGTGATTTAATTTGTAATGATGTTACTAAAAAGTAGAAAATATAATCAAGTTTAAACTAGATATAGAACTATCAATTGAGTAAAACATCTATCAACTAAGAAATTAGGATTTACCCACCCCTCATATTGTGGACTTAAAATATGTTTATAATTTTTAAAATTATAAGTGTGTGATTTTTTTTTTTTTTTTTGGTTAATATAAAGACACTTTGTGAAATTTATATATTATTAAATAAATTTGGACAATGATATCTTTGTTTAAATATTCTTGAAATTGAGATTTGAACATTCAAAGTGTTCTTGAAGTAGATGTTATGATGTTTGTTAAGAATCCAATTGTTAAATGGTGTGAGATGTTGCAAATCTATATCCAGTTGGTCATCAATTGTTTACACAATATTTTTTTAGTTCATGGTGGTCTCACACATGTTGAACTAAAAAACTTATCATTGTTAAAGATATTTAAATTCATATAGTCAAAGTTGAGAACTATGAAATTGATACAATTGATTAAAAAATCAGTATATGTTCAATTTATTTATGTCCAATTTTAATTACATATTTACTATACCTCTTAATTAGTCTACTTATTTCAATTTAATTAATATAATTAATTAAAATCCCGTTTGATAATTTTTTTTTTTTAATTATACCTATTTTATCGACATATTTTACAATAATTTACATCATTCTTAAGTACGATAATTGAATTCTTAGTCAAATTCCAAAAACAAAAACTACTTTTTTCAGTTCTCAAAATTAACTATTGGTGAGAAGTAGATAACAAATAAAGAAATTTGGAAGTGGAAATAGTGTCCATAAATTTAATATTAAAAATAAAATAGTTACTAAACAAGTCCTAAATCAATTCATAACTCAACTCTCAACTATAATTATTAGTGAAATCGTATGTTTTTGCTACTACATCATAAAATATTCAAAACACAAAGTTCTTAGTTGTTAGCGACAACTTGTGCCCGTTGAGATAAGTTGGTTTTGATTACTATATTAAAAATTTTCATATCAAATATCTAACTATTATATAGTACTGGTCTCATAACATAATTTAAAATAAGAGATTGAAGGAAAAACGTAATTATATGTAAGATATTTTTGTGTGTGTTTTTAAATACGTGTTTGGTAGTGGATTTAAAAAATTGATCTAAATTTAAAAATCATTCAAAATATTTTGATAATATATTTGTAAATAATAAAAATAATTCTACTTTATTTTTAGTTTAACAAAATGTGAGGTGCTCTAGAAAAAGAGAACAAAGAGATTGAGAAAAATTTAAACCTCTAACTTTTTAATTATTTTGTTTTATAAATTTTGTATAGCTATTATTTCAAAATCTAGGTATTTTATTTCAAAAGAAGTATAAGAAACAATATATATTAACCATTTTTGAAAAGCTATAACTATAATTCTAACTTTTAAATTTAAAATTGAGGTACACAGTTTTTAAAAGATCTAAAAATATTGTTTTTTTTTTTAGAATTTTCACAATTCAAATCACATATCAATTTTTTCTTTTTTTCTTTTTAGGAAAGAAAAACCTTATATGAAATGGATACACATTGAATTCATTTGTCTTATACCCTATTTAATAATCAATTTGTTTTTTGTTTTCGTTTTTTAAAATTAAACCTACGAACACAACTTTCGTCTCCAAATTTATTCTTTTGTTATTCCTTTTGACCAGATGGTTTAAAAAACTAAGCCAAATTTTGAGAATTAGAAAGAGTAACTTTCAAAAATTTGTTTTTCTTTTTAGAATTTGACTAAAAATTCAACAATTATACTTAAGAAAAATATAAATCATGATAAGAAATGTAAATTATATAGACTTAATTTTTTTTTTAAAAAAAAAACCAAATAGTTACTAAACTTGGCGTTAATAAATCTAAAAACAAAAAATAAAACACTCATATTACGCATCAAATTTCCCCAAATATATATATATATATTTCTAATTTATGTGAAAAAACATATAATTTTCTCAAAAATGAATTGATTGACATGTCAGCATGTAGAGACCCCACCAACTCCATGTCTTTTGTATACGTATATCTCTTAAAGCCACGTAATTAATATTTGATATAATAATATATTTATTTATTGAATATTATAAAAAGCGTACATTTCAATCGTCGTCTTCAAGGCACTCTCATGCCAAAATAAACCTTTACCTTCGATTCTCTCTCTTCCATGGCCAAATCCTCAAATTCCAAATCCAAACCTCACTTTTTCCTCTCCTGCTTTGGATTTTCCGGCAAGCTTCGCCGCTTTAAGCCCCTCAAATCCTCCGCCGGTCAGCGTAAACGTCCGTTTTCTTGGATGAGCTTTCACTCAAAGCCGCCTCCGCCGGTTCACTCTTCTCTTCCGGTCCAGATTAACCGGTCCATTCCTGATTCCGACCGGCTCTCCTCGATTTCTATTGCTCCGACCGCCACTAGTAAGTCGTCGAATGAAGATTTCGCCGTCGCGGTGTCGGTGGTGACAAATCGAACCGGCGATGAGTTGATCATTGGGCAGCAAGAGGTATGTGAATAATTTTGCTTCGAAACTTTTTATTCTTGTTTAAAATTAATATGGAAACATGGAAATTTTAATTTTTCCTTTTTTTTTTTTCTTTTTAAACAAAAGAAAAATTACAATTCATTGCTCGCCAAATGTTATATATATAGGTTTAAATCTTATTTTGATTCTACATCAAATCAATCAAAATTGACCAAAATAAGGTCGGTTGGGGTTAGGGATCGGTTGGTTGGTTTTCAGTTTTCCTAAAAAAAAAAAAATCTGAAAACCGACTACCGACCGAATATATAGTATATATATATATAATATAATATATATATATATTAATTTTTTTTTTAAAAAAAACTAAGTATAAAAGTAAGTCCATTACCACGACCCAAGTTCAAGCCTACTATTTTAATATTAATTTATTATTATTTTTATGTTGTCTAATTTTCAAACCCATTACATAATTTATTTAAATTTTTTCATAAAAAAGATGATTGATTTAAAATTAAAAAAGTTGCTAATTTTATTAACCTAACAATAACACATTATCAATTCATCATTCTTTTTCATTCATGAGTCCTCTTAAAAAAAGAAAGAAATCAAAGACCAAACCAACCGATGGTCGGGCGAATTTCACTCTTTCTTTAGTCGGTTTTCGGTGCCGATTTTCTCCCAAAACCGACACCGATCTATTTACACCCCTACCTAAACTTCCAACAATGTTGTATTTTGGTCCAATTTTTAAAAGTATTTATTTTAGTCCTTGAACTTTGAATATTGTTTTATTTTGGTCCCTAAACTTTGAATATGGTTTGTTTTAGTCCTTATACTTTTAAAAACAACTTATTTTGATCATTGTTAAATTAAGATCGTGTTGACTCTTTAACAAAATGGTGAAGTGATTTATATTTATTTATGACCACACTACCAAATAAGTTAGTTACATTAAATAATCTGAAGTTTCAATTTTGAATAAGGTGAAGAGAATTTTAAAGACATTTTTAGTTCAAAATTTTGGTCCTTCAATATTTTGACATGTTAGTTGTTAACATTATACTTCACCTTTATCTTGCTGAGCATAGTCATCCAAAAATAAAAGTTCTCTCACATTTATGTTAAAGAGTTAACATCATTTTAATAGCAGAGACTAAAATAAACATTTTTTTAAAAATTTAAGCACGAAAATTAACGTTTTTTAAAGTTTAGAAACAAAAATAGAATAGAATTCAAAGGACTAAAATATAATTTCAACCCATTTATATACTATAGCAACGGAAAATTTCCTATCCCAACTAAATTGTGGAATTAAAATGAATTCAATTGCTGGAAGGAAATAACAAAAAAATGTAATTTACTTATGTTCATTTACTTTGTATTAACTTTGACTTATCTCGTTAAAAGATATCAAAATTTATTAATTGCATTTATTGAATAAGCATGAGACCTGAAGAAAAACTTATGGAGGGGTGAAATAGTCTTTTTCTTTTTTTTAGTCTAACAATTTGAGGTGAGTGATTCAAATTTTTAATCTTTATCGTTTTGGACAATATTGTAATTCTTATAATAATCAAGCTATAACCCATATTAGCATATGGGTGAAATAATGTATATTAATTTTATATAGTTAGATATACGAGAGATTAATGATAAAATACGTATAATTTTATATTTTTCTAAAATTTAGCCTATTCTTTTAATATCTTTAAAAGAACATTAATATGACATATCAACTAATTAATGTGTCTAGTTATCTACAAAATCTATTCTACATCAAATTATTCAATGTATTATGTCACATCAAACTTTGAATGGAGTGGTGATCGAATTTAATCAAGTAATAGAGTTAACAAAAATAAATAACTTGTAAGATATTCATCCAATTGAAATTGAATTTATCCTAATTATAAAAAGTAATTATCATATTTATAAATAAGTTAAATTATAAATTTAGAAATCCCAAACTTTATGCATATGCCTTCAATTTTTTTTAACTTTAAAATATATTTAATTAGTCTCTTTGAATTTTATGAGATAGGTGGAAAATATCAAATAAGTTATTACATTTTTACATTTTTTTAATTAACAGATTTACTAGACATAAAATTGAGCTTAGGATTTACTATCACATTAAATTTTTAAATTTGGTTCTAACCGATTCATTAATTTTAATAAATGTTAAATACAACTCAATAACTTATTAGACACAAAATTAAAAGTTTAGTAAACTACTAGCTTGAAACTTTTTTAAAGTTTAATAGACACAACCATGAACTTTCATAGAATAAACTTGTAATTCTTTTTAATATTATTAGGGATAAGAGGATTCGAACTATAAATCTTGTGATTACTAATACGATTTGTCTTAATAAATAAACTTGTAATTTAACCTTTTAAAAAATCTGTATTAATTCTGTTATTTCTAAATTTTGTTTTTTAAAAAAAAATTAGGTAAAAAATGACATCATTGCAGAAAAAATCATCAAAGAAAGTTGTGAACAATCAAACTCGCGAAAGAAACCCGCCGATCAAAGTCAATCAAGGTTCTCATTAACCAAAAAACTCGAGTCGTTTCGATCGGTCCGGTTCACTCAACCCGCCTCACCTAAAAAGAATTTGAAATCCACCAACCTGAAGACACCCACCATATCACACTCTTTATCATTCCCTCCACCGAACCCGGCCCGAAGAAACCGGAACAACGAATGGCCGGGGAGCAAGCGGGACGGGTTAAAGTCAAAGAACGGTGAAACGAGCCAACGGTACCGATCAGCGGCGGCGGTGTCGGTTTTGATGATGACATTGGCGATGATGGTACTTTGGGGAAGAATTTGTGCTATTTTGTGTACGGCAACTTGGATTTTTATTGTTACGAGTTTAAGGACAATTGTTGAAGAATGTGATACAATTGATTTTGTTGAATCTGATTCATATTCTGAAGGGTTTAAGAAGAAATTAGTGGTTTTAAAAGGGTTTCTTTGTAGAAATCACAGGGAGAATCTGTTGAAGGAATTATAAAGAAATGGACATTATTGAAGGATTTTTGTTTTTTTTTTCCCTTTTTAATTTATGTTTGAGATTGATTTTTGATTTCTCTAAGTGTGTCATTACTGTGTTTGAAAAAAAAAATCCATTCAACTGTCTAGAAAATGTATTTTTTTTTCTTAAAGTATATGTAAAATTATTGTCAAAGGAGTACTTTTAATTATATTCCATTAGTTTATATACTATCAATTATTTAAGTTTACTTTTTTATTATCAACAAATATATTAGTTTATTTAAAGTTAATTTTTATCAAAATTGATTAAATAATAATACTTTTCCTATGACAAATGTAAATATATTTTCACAATTTATATTAATTGAGACTATTTTTTTATTGATAAGAAATTAAAAAAAAACAGACTTCAGATTTATTGAAAGTATATATAATAAAATTAGACATTAGAAAGTATATATAATAAAATTAGACATTAGAAAGTATAGAGATTAAAATGGAAAAATTTTGATAATACGGGAATTAAAATAGTATCTCAACCTATTATCAAATTTGAAACATATAATCTAATTGGTTAAGACATTTATATCTACAAAGTGTGTGTTTAGATCCCTACCCTCGTTACATATATGTTGTTAAACTAAAAGAAAAGGGAAAAAGAAATCTTAGTTTAGTGCATCCATTATAATGGTTTTGATGCAATAAGAGTGTCAATATACGATGATACATATACTCACAATTATGTTTTTTTAAAAAAAAAAAAAAAAAAACTCACAAAGAAATAAGAGATATAAGAATTAAAATGATAATTTTTTTAAAAAATATTAAGAGTAAATATTTTGATATTAGGGTAGGAATGAAAATGCATGTTTTAAAAGTTTATAAATGGAAGTAGAATAATTTTAAAAATTTAGAAATTGAAGCAAGATTTAAACCTAGATTGTCCATGGGATAAAACTAAAATTTGGGGTTTTTTTTATTTTTTTTGCACACTTTTTGGTTGGGTGGAAGTTTGGAATGACCTAGGTTGACTAGCTTATATCTTGTAACCCAATGCAAGTCAATGTGGAAAAATATTCAAGTGGTACATTTTTTAAATAAAAGGTTTTCTAGAAGTTTACAACTTTTTTGAGCTTTTTGGTTAGGGAAGTTGGGCTTGCATTGCATTTATCACTCATGAGACAATGACAATGCATATTCCTTTTATTTTAAGATTAAAAGAAAATGCACATAGATCATAAAAAAAAGGACAAAGATCCTTCAATGGAACAGAGAAGAGAGAACATTTTTTTAATTAATATTTGTATCGATGATTTATTAGAAGGTTGGAATTGCAATACTTTTCAAAGATTTAGGTTAAGATTACAACATTTATGTAAGTTTGAGGTGTAATTTGATTAAAAAGAAAATTTAGAGTTAAAATTTATACAATTTGGTAAGTTTAGGGGTCAAAATTTTTATATATGAATATTTTCGATTATAAATAAGGTACCTTACACGTTGTACAAGTGAGACACAAAACTATTGTTAGGTTAAATTCAAGAATAATGTGATTTTTAAAAGTAATGACAACAATGGGGTACATAGGAAAGAAATTTCGAAAGTAGGATGGAAGGAAAAAGTATTTACAAAAATAGGATAGTTTTGTGTGGGGGAATAATCGTGTACCCGTTACATAATTATGGTTTTATCCAATCAGCACACCGTGGACACTAGATGGTTGCCATGTCGGCCATGCTGACTGATCAAAGGACCAAACTCGTGGACGATTTTAGTTTATTTTTTTTTCCCAGTTTTTAACTAACAATTTTCTTTCTTGCTTGTTTTGTTCTTAATCTTTTATATCATACTCATTTACTAGATTTAGCGTCTCATGATAGAATGTAATTTCATTAGTTTTTTTAATTTCAAGATAGAAGTTCATATGAAACTAAAAGTTTGAATTACGAGTCGCTAAATTTTCTACATGGTGGTCGTCTTCGTGTGCCTCTAGATTAGCTTTGCCTTGTTGTCGTTGTTATTTAGGACGAATACATCTTCGATCAATGTCAGCAACATTGAGTCGTCTTGTCTGTTGAATAATACTTTCTACATTTACCAAGGTTTGGTCATACATTGAACCCAAATCTAGTAAATTATGTTGTACTAAATACTATTAAACATCTTGAACAAAATTATTTTGTATGATGAAAAAATTAATATTAAATAATATTCATATCATACATTTGGGAAAGTAAGACAATAAAACTCTTACTATGTAATAATAGTAAGTGCCATCAGGTGTGATACATCGTCTCATGATTGAATCGTATGAGGAAAAATAGTCATTTGATACAACTGGTCTGTTTGTTATTTCACATTGTGCACAACGTGTCAGGATTGGTGTCCTAAATCTTTTATATTCTCTTAGTTTGTAAACATCTGTAAACAAATTGTTATTTTACGTAAACTGACTCAATCCAATAAACTAAGATCTTAGGTTATTTTGTGTAATTTAAACATGTATGTGGAGACATATAGGTGGATCATGTTTAAGTAATAACCTGAACGGTCTATTGTAGATGGATAAGGTTGGGTATCTTATCTTAATGACATTATGAATACGACCTACTTTGTTATTGTTACAATTGTTGTAAAGTGTTATAAATGATATGATCATGATCACTCGTGTGGAGACATGTGAGCGGGGTATCCTATACAAAGAGTTTGTATAAGACCGGACCTCGAAATGATTAGTCTCTCTTTATAACATCTTGCTAGAAGAGACTTACATTTCATTAGGATGACCATAGGTGATTTGACCTTAATCCTGTGTGAGTTACAAATTCTTGCGTATGAAGACGACCCTTTGATTTATGTGGGTGAGAGTGCTTAGATTCATCGACTCAATAAGCCTACCATTTTGGGGATTCGTCTGAGTGGAGAGCGGGAAACTCAACTACATAAGATTGAATTTACTTATTTTCTTTGTTAAGGTAAGTAGATGAACTGCTCCCTTAAGGACTAATTCCGAGTCTTGAACAATATAGACTCCCACTCTCTCACTGGCCAGAGAGAGGTCTAGTTGTAATGGGACTATGACTAATTATTCATTAGATAGATTGTGATACTTAAGGAGTTAAATGGAACTACAGAGGTAAAATGGTAATTTTGGCCCAATTGTACTTGCGAGCAATCTGTAAAGGGTTAACGTGTTGTTGATTGGTTATATCCAATGGACATAGAAATATATCTATAATGAGAAGAATGCAGTTGTCGATCTTTAATGGTCGGCAGTTAATAAATGTTGATTAATTTAATTAAAGAGTTTAATTAATTAATCAAGTATCATTAGTGTTGGGGTTGCTGCCCTAAATCTCGTAGGGTCCTATAGTTTGTAAACATTGTATGAACAAACTCTTATGTGATTAATAATATATGATATTTTATTCACTTTTTCTATAAAATATGTGATATTTTAGTTGTATTAACCATAAACCAATAAATTAACATCCAAGGTTATCATTGTAACTTAAACATATATGTGGAGACATACAAGTGGATCATGTTTAAGTGATAACCTAAGTGGTCTGTAGTAGATGGATAAGGCCGGGTACCTTATCCTGGTGACATTACAAGTATGGTCTGCTTTGTAGGTGTTACAATTGTTGTAAAGTGCTACAAATAATCTGATCCTGATCATTCATATATTAGACATGCGAGCGGGGATATTATATACAAAGGAGTTTGTATAAGACCGAACCACGAAATATTTAGTTTCATTATATAACATCTTTTATAATAGAAACTTACATTCACCAGGATGACCATAGGTAACATGACCTGAATCCTGAGTGAGTTGTGAACTCCTGCTTATGAAGGCGGTCCTTTGATTTGTATAAGTGAGAGTTGCCAGGTCGCTGACTCGACAAGCCTACCACTTTGGGAATTCGTATGATTGGGGAGCTAGGAACACAACTACACAAGATGGAATTCACTTCTTCCCCGAAGCAAGGGTAAGTAGATAAATTGCTCCCTTAAGGACTTATTTTGGGTCTTGAACAATGTGGCACCACATCCTCTCCTGGCCCGAAAGGAGTTGAGTCATAGTAGGAGTATGATCTATTGTTCATTAGAGGGATCAGTGGTATTTAAGGAGTTAAATGTAACTATAGGGGCAAAATGGTATTTTGGCCCAGCTGTACTTACAAGAAATTCGTGAATGGTCATCGTACTGGTGATTGGTTATATCCAATGGACACATAAATATATCTGTAGTACGAAGAGTGCAGTTGTCGATCTTTAGTGGAGTGTCCGACGGTTAACAGACGGTGAATAATGTAATTAAAGAGTTTAATTAATTATTCATGTACTGTTGGAGCTTCAAGTTGTAGGTCCATAAGGTTCCCTTGGTAGCTCAAAAGGATTTAGTTGATAATCGGTTTTTGGGTTAATTTGAATTATTCAAATTAATAAAAGGGATATAATTAAATTGTTTCAATTATATATGATATAATTATCATAATGTATTTGATACATTATAGTTTAATGGGAGGAAATAAATATTTGAATGTCATATTCATATATAATATATTTGAATGAGATTAAAATATATTATCTATGAATATGATTCATAGTTGTTAAATTTAATATAAATATGATTTATATTAAATGTCATAAAATAGAGAAAAGAAACTATAGTTTATATTGTTATATTTGATATTAAAACTATAGGTTATATGTTATATTTGATATAACATATAATTCAATATAAATATAATATGATAAAATTTAATATTCAATTTTCTCTTACCAATGCCTTTTAATATAAATCACATTTACATAAAATTTAATTATATGAATCTAATTCATATAATTAATATTTGAATCATATTCAAATATTTATTTATTCTCACAAATTAATATAATGTATCAAATATATTATAGTAATTATACTATATATAATTAAAATTAATCAATTATATCACATATAATTAATTTCCTTAATAAATTTGAACAATTCAAATTAATCCAAAAATTGATTCTCATTTAATCCTATTGAGCTATCGAGGGTAAAACGGTAATTTGATCAGAGATACTTAAGGAATCAAAGGTAACCCAAGGGTAAAATGGTAATTTGATCTAGTTGGAGTTATAAACACTTGTGAAGAACTAACTTGCTGTTATTAGACTATATCTGTTGACATAGAAATATATCTGTAGTGAGAAGAGTACAGTTGTGAGTTTTTAGTCAAATGTACCACAGTTAACGAATATTGATTAACTTGGCTAATGAGTTTAGCCAATTAATCTCATACCATTGAAGTTTCTGATCTACAGGTCTACCAGGTCTCCTTGTTAGGTCACTAGATGATATTTAAGAGGGATAATTTGAATTGTTCAAATCAATTTAAGGAAACCATATATTAATGTGATTAATATATAATTGATTATGAATATGATCTATAATTCAAATTAAATTCTAAAGTAATATTTGAATAAAATTCAATTAATTAATTCAAGTGAATTAGATTCATAAAGAATTAACTAATAGAGAGGTATTGCACATATACCTACGATGTTTATGATAATTAAATATATATATATATATACATTAAATTAAATTACATTAATGTTATTTAATTATGCTAATTAATTAAATAAGTGTTATTTAATTATTTGAGCCAATTAATTAAATACGTGTTATTTAATTAATTAATTGTGGAAAAAGGAAGTAGAAAAGAGCTTGACTCTTCTCTATATAAAAGCCTCCCTACGACCTCTTTGGGAGACACAGAGATTGACAATACACAACATACAAGTGTTATTGTGCAAAATTTTCCCTAAACCACAAAGAGAGTCATTTCTACTCTCCAAAATCCTTTTCTCCTCTCCCTCTCCCAATAGTTGGATACCACTTATCCCTCTATTGGAATCCTAGAGAATTACGAGGTTACCCTCATGGTAGTATTCAAGGTGGTTTAAGAAATCCTTCGTGATCAATATCGTTGGAGGAGCCGTTCGTTGGAACTTCGTGAGGATTGTTTGTAAAACTTGGGAATCTACAAAGGTAAGAATGGTTCTAATTTTTTCCCCAAAGCATACTAATTTACATGTTTATATTTTGTTTTAGTATAATGAATTTGTTTATGTAAAAATTGAATTGCAGAATGCAAGACATTCTCACACAAACGTTTCTGCTGCGAGGTTCGATCCCTTCATTGCAAAATCCTAAGCTCCTTGAAATTCCTCTTGTTCTTTGAACGAACGTCTCCTCAACGATCACCGACACTACCACGAGAATAACTTTGTTATTTTTTAGGATTCCAAGAGTTGGATTAGTGGTCTCCAACACTTGAAAAAGAAAGATGTAGAGAGATTGTAGAGATAGTGTATAAAGGAAAATAATTTGTGGAGGCTATGGTATATTTTTCACCAAAAACAATTTTTTCCCTAAATGAGCTAATAAGATGATTACACATGGAGAATGGTTTACCCCTTCTCCAAGCATTTACCTTTGTACCCTTTGATACCAATTAATTAAATAACTCTTTATTTAAATAATATTTTATTAATTAGTACATTAATTAAATAACCATATATTAAATTTAATTTAATATAAAATTGATTAATTAATATATATAAACATAAGATGTTTATATTCTTCCGCCTCTCTACCATTTCTTAATCAATTAATTAACTATTAATTAATCAATTAAATAACTATATTAAATCATATTTAATATAGAGTTAATTTACATATTTATATGTATACATCTCTTTAGGAATCCAATTCTTATAAATCTAATATTTGAATCTCATTCAAATATATCTCTTTTACATAATTTGAATTATAGATCACATTTATAATTAATTATACATTAATCATATCAATATATAATTTTCTTAATTGATTTGAACAATTCAAATCATTCCTCATTAATAGCCTTTAGTGAGCTAACAAGAGGACCTGGTGGACCTACAGATCAGAACTCCGACGATATAAGATTAATTGGCTAAACTCATTAACCAAATTAATCAATATTCGTTAACTGTGGGTACGCTCCACTAAGAACCCACAACTGCACTCTTCTCACTGTAAATATATTTATGTGTACACGGATATATTACCAATAACAACAAGTTAGTCATTCACGAGTGTTCGTAACACTTATTAGGTCAAATTACCGTTTTATCCTTAGGTTACCTCTGTATCCTTAAGTACCAGGGTTCCTTTAATGAATAGCCTGTTTATGGTCTAACCATTAAACAGAAACCCCTCTCGGACCAGTGAGAGGGCATGACCCTTTGTTCAAGTCCCGAAAACACTACTTAAGGGAACACTTATTTACTTACCCTAAGTCGAGAAGGAGTGAATTCCATCTTGTATTATTATGTTCCCAGCTCCCCATTCGGTCTTGTCCGCAAAATGGTAGGCTTATTGAGTTGGCGAACTGACTACTCTCACCCATACAAATCAAAGAACAATCACTCATGAGCAAGAATTCATAATACACTTAAGATTAAGACTAAGTTGCCTAGGTCATCCTATTGAAATAGAAACCTAACTAGTCAACGGTGTTACATCTAGTGGTTGCTATTTCGCGGTCCGGTCTTATGCAAACTCATTGCATAGAATAGCTCCACTTGAATATCACTCACACGAATGCATTGGATCATTGCGTTTGTATCAAATACAAAGTGGGTCGTATCCATAGTGTCATCAGGATAAGGTACTTAACCTTATCCCTAAAGGGATTGAATCCCGAGAGAAGCGTGTGAACACCTTACATTTTCATTTTTGGTTTAAAAGAAACAAAATACAGCAATAACAAAAATGGATAATGGACAAACATTCAGATCAACATGTTTAGAAGAGAGAAGAAAAGGGAAGAATAATATCACATACCTTCGTTGAATCTAATCTCTTCACAATTTTCTCGCTGTCTTCTCCGGAACGATTCTCCAACAAACAATAGACACTACCGTAAGTGAGACCTTGTTATTCTCTAGGAAACAAGGGGAGAAGAGTGGTCTCTCCCACCTTGGTTGAGGAAGAAGAATATAGAATATGGAGAAGTGAAATTTTGAGAGGAAAATGATTTGGAGGCTAAGGTTTCATCAAATGAAAATCATTGCCACTAATTTAGGCAAAAAAATGAATTTATATGAAGACTTTCTCCATAGCTTTCCAAAATTTCCCTTAGGGCTAATTTAACTAAATAACCATTATTAAATTAATTAGGTCATTAATTAAATAATCATATTAAATCTAATTTAATATATTTAATTAATTAATAAACATCATATATTTATTTGTCAACACCTCTCAAAATTAACTAATTAATTGTTTATGAATCAAATTCATAAGCATTTAATACTTGAATCCTATTCAAATATTTTTCTCTTAATTATAGATTAGATCTATAATTAACCATTCATATTAACCTCATTAATATGTTATTCCATCGATTGATTTGAACAATTCAAACCATTCATCTTTTTCTTTAGTGTGTTAACAAGGGACCTTATGGACCTACAGATTAGAAGCTCCAATAATATAAGATTAATTAATCAAACTCTTTAATTAAAGTAATCAATATTCATTAACTACTAGACAGTCCACTAAAGACTGATAGCTGCACTCTTCGCACTGTAGATATATTTTTGTGTCCACGGATATAACCAATCAACAATGAGTTAACCCTTCACAAATCGCTCGTAACTACAGCTGGGTCAAATTACCGTTTTACCCTTGTAGTTGTTGGGGTTGATGCCCTAAATTCTCGTGTCATGTAGTTTGTAAACAGTATGTACGAACACTTGTGTTGTTAATATATGATATTTACTTCACATCTTGTATTTTGCTCGGTTAATTGTTTTAATTTGCTTTACCACAAACCAATAAACATAAAATCTCTGGTTATCTGTATGTGACTCAAGCATGTATGTGGTGACATACAAGTGGATCATGTTTTGAGTGATAACCAAAATGGTCTGTAGTATATGAATATAGGAGGAAAATCTTATCCTGGTAACGCTACGGATGCGGCCCTCTTTGTAGAATGGTCACAAATGCTGTGACTTATCATAGATGGTCTTATCCTGATTATTCGTGTTGGGGACATGCGAGCGAGGGCGTCCTATACAAAAATTTTGTATAAGACCTGACCACGAAGTATTAACGTTCTCGTTATATAACACCGTTCATGACAGAGACTTCACTTCACTAGGATGACATAGGTAAACATAACCTCAATCCTGAGTGAGTTGGGAACTCTTACCAATTGAGGGTAGTCCTTTGATTTGTATGAGACAGAGTGGCCAGATCGTCGATCAAACTACCATTTTAGGGATTCGTCTGATTTGAAAGCTGGGAACTCAGCTACACAAGATGGAATTCACTCCTTCCCCGAGGCAGGGGTAAGTAGATAGATGGCTCTCTTAAGGGCTGATTCCGGGGCTTGAACGATGTGGCGCCACACACCTTCTCTTGGTCCGAGAGGTATTCACACATAGTTGGACTATGTTGTATTGTTCATTAGAGGAATCAGTGGTATTTAAGGAGTGAGATGTAACTACAGGGGCAAAATGGTAAATTGGCCCAGTTTACTTACGAGCATCTGTGAAGTATCATCGTACTCATGATTGGTTATATCCGATGGACATATAAATATATCTGTGGTAAGAGAGTTCAACTGTTGGTTCTTTAGTTGGAATCACTTGACAGTTAACGGATGGTGGATCTTCATGGCTAAAGAGTTTAGTCAGCTATTCACGTACGATTGGAGCTTCGAGCCACAGATCCATTAGGTCCACTGGGTAGCTTGGGATAAAGTTAAGAATCAATGTTTGGGTTAATTTGAAAAATTCAAATTGGACAAGAGGAAGTTTGATTATATATGATATAATTGGCTAAAGTGATGAGATACATTATTTTGGAGGAAATTAGATATTAATATGATTTATATCAAGTAGAGGAGAAAATACTATAGTAGATATGTGATAATTAAACTATAGGATATAAAATATAATATGATTATATTAATTAATTAATTGATTGATTAATTATACGCTAATTAACCAATTTTTCCATGTTCGGCACGTGGGTAGTGGGCAGCGTTGGTTTTGGTAACGGACAGATTTAAAAATGAAAAGAGGTTTTCATTTTGCATCGTGGATTCATCATTTTCGACCGGCCAAAAGAATTCATGAAAATGATCGTCCGGAGCCTATACGATAGTAGCTTCTCCGTCTAAAGCGATCGTCCACCTCACGATTTCTCTAAACAATTGTATACATTCCTAAATGATCGTTCAGCCTTCCTACACGATCGTGTAGCTCCTCTATACGAAAACACTTATGCTATACGATAGCACTGTATTATCTCCCACTTGCTTATCGTCTACATGACTCGTTGTCCTCCATCCTCTACCAAACTCACCAAAGCCCACCCTTTGGGTTTTCACTTCGAGAATACCCGGGGTTCATTAGTGGTGGTGTCATCCCCACTGCAACGTTCGTGTTAGTGTTGATCGTGGTGTTGTAGTCAACGTTCCCGCCGGGTGTTGGTAGATCTATTGGAGGGTTCCGTTGCGTTGGGGTTCAGAAGTTCGAAGAGAGTCTTCAACTGGTATGGAATACTTTCCCTGTTATTTATTTTGTTCTGAGCATGCCGATAATTAGATTTATGTGCATAACTGTTTGTGTTGAATGTATATCATTTGCATTTCAGTCACTATGAAATCAGAGCGATCTGAACACACTCATGGAACTCTCGGTATGAGATCCTTCAGTAGTTACATCTAACTCCATAAGTACCAATGATCCTCTAATGAACAAACAGTTTATAGTCCAACTATAAACCAATACCTCTCGAACCAATGAGAAGTTGATGCCTTAATGTTCAAGACCCGAAATCAGCTATTAAGGGAGCAATTTATCTATTTTTCCTAAGTTCGGGAAAGAGTGAATTTCATCTTAAATAGTTGTGTTCCCAATTCCCCACTTGGACAAATCCCTAAAATGATAGGCTTGTTGAGTCGGCTAATTTGGCCACTCTCACCTATACAAATCAAAGGATCGTCTTCATTAACGGGAATTCACAATTCACTCAGGATTAAGGTCAAGTCATAGTTTCTTCTATCAACGGTGTTATATAGAGAGTCTATTCATTTCATGGTTCGGTCTTATACAAACTCTTTATATAGAATACCCTTACTCGCATGTCTCTACATAAATGATCATGATCAGCTCATTTGTAGCACTTTACAACAATTGTAACATCTACAAAGCGAGTTGTATTCATAGTGTCAATAAGATAAGGTACCCAGCCTTATCCATATACTACAGACCATTTAGGTTATCACTTAAACATGATCCACCTGTACGTCCTTACATACATGTTTAAGTTTCATTAGATAACTTTGGATCTTAGTTTATTAGATTGAATTAGTGCAGTTTAAACGTCAATAATATACATCTTATTTTATTAGATATATAATTTGTCTTTACAAACCAAAAGATATATGATATTTATGACATAAACTCCAACAATCTCCCACTTATCCTAAAATGAGTGGGTTGTAAAGTATTAAATACATTACAATCAAATGGAGTATAAATAGTATCAAATACCATGAGTGGGATGTACAGTATCAAATACAATACAATAAACTAGGGCATACAATATACCTAAAAAAATCTCTCACTTGCCCTAGATTAGGTAACTCATATCTTGTAGACCCAAACTCTTTAGGAGACCCTCAAACACTTTAACTATGAGATCCTTTGTAATGGATCAACAACATTGTGCTATGAGGCAATCTGTGTGACAATCACATCTCCCTGTTGCATAATCTCCCTAATGAGATGATACTTGCGCTCAATATGTTTTCCTCATTTATGGCTACGAGGCTCCTTGGAGTTCGCCACTGCACCACTATTATCACAATAAAGGGTGATAGACCTAGTAATATTTGAAACGACTTCCAAATCCGTCAGAAAATTCCTGAGCCAGATGACTTCTTTAGCAGCTTCACAAGCAACTACATATTCTACCTCCATAGTGGAATCCACAATGCAATCTTGTTTAATGTTATACCATACTATAGCCCATCCATTTAGAGTGAACATTGATTCTTATGTGGATTTTCTAGAATCCTTATCAGTCTGAAAATCAAAGTCATTGTATCATGCAAGGATCAAATCCTTAGCCCGATACATGAGCATATAGCCCCTAGTTCTCCGTAGATACTTGAGGATCGTTTTGACCGCTGTCCAATGATCTAATCCTGAATTGGATTGATATCCATCGACAATTCATATTGCATAAAAAGTGTCAGGTCTAGTACATAACATTGCATACATAAGGCTGCCAACGATCGATGCAAATGATCAATTCATGTATTTGTTTGGTAATTTTGCTTATCCTATTTTATAAATTTACTAGTTTGACAATTTACTTAATTAATCCAAGCTTATATAAACTCATTTTATATAATATATATTAATTTTAGAAAAGAGATTTTCAAAAATAGAAAAATAAGGGAAACTAATTGATGGAACTCTTATCAAAGAGGATTTATGAGCAGAAGCAAGATCGTTCCAAATTCATTGTGACAGAAACACCACATTCACAAACAAACATACAAGTTAAGCATTTAACAAAAAATTTTGGCATGCTTTTCAAACTTAAACAACAAAGGACCGAGAGACATACCTCTTGAAGAACTTTTCTTCTTTGATCTCTCGCTCTCGTCAATCTCAGCAACTCTCGTTGTCGCTGTGCACGCCAAGGCTATCGTCCACCAAATCTCGCTATCGCTCACCACCGAATGGTTTTCTACACGAACAAGGCAGCAAGGAGGACACCACTATTCAGTAACCTCGGTATTCTCAGAGTGAGAATCCAGAAGGTGTGGGCTCTGTTGGATTTGGTAGAGTGGAGGAGGAAACTACGACCATTTACCAGGACCAAGCAAGTGGGAGAGATATGGAATCTATTGTATAGACGGATGCTTGATCGTTTAGCAAAAAGTGCACGGTCGTTTAGTAAAACGGGGTAGATCGTTTAGGTAAATCTCTTGCGTGCACGATCGCTTAGAAAAGACTATACGATCGTTTAGGACAACTTGAGCTATCGTGTATGCTCAACTATCGTTTAATAGACGATGGACAGTGTACTAATCGTGAAGCGATTGTCTGATCTTTTCTGCAAAAAATGAAAACTATTTTCATTTTATCCTTCAGTTACAAAAACTGAATGCAACCTCTCACTATCTCATAAGGTTATGGAGAAAAACCACCAACAATTATCTCATAATTGTTTAATTAAAAATAAATAAAATCATATTATATTAATAACCAATAGTTTAATATCACATCATATGTAACATATAAACCATAGTCATTTTCTCCTCCACTAGATATCAATCATATTTATATCTTTTTCCTCCAATTAATGTATCTCATACATCATGTCAACTATATCGTATATAATCGACCAATTTAATCATATCATATATAATCAAACTCCCTTTTGTCAATTTGAACACTTCAAACTGACCCAAAAACTGATTCTCAACTTGAATCCATTGAGCTACCAAGAGGACCTTATGGACTTGTGGCTCGAAGCCCCAACGGTATATGAATAGCTGAATAAACTCTTTAGCCACGATATCTACCATTCGTTAATTGCCAGGCATTCCACTAAAGACCGACAGCTGCACTCTTCTCACCATATATATATTTCTACGTCTATCAGATATAACCAATCAATAGTACGATAACCCTTCATAGATGCTCGTAAGTACAACTGGGCCAATTTATCGTTTTGCCCCTGTAGTTACATCTAACTTCTTAAGTACCACCGATCCCTCTAATGAACAACACAACATAGTTCTACTATGTGCGGACACCTCTTGGACCATGAAAAGATGTGTGTTACCACATCGTTCAAACCCCAAAATTAGCCCTTAAGGGAGCAATCTATCTACTTACCTCTACTTTGGGGAAGGAGTGAATTCCATTTTGTGTAGCCAAGTTCCCAGCTCCCAAATCAGACAAATCCCCAAAGTGGTAGGTTTGAGTCGGCAATCTGGCTACTCGAACCCATGCAAATTAAAGGATCGCCTTCAAAGGTAGGAGTTCCCAACTCATTCAGGATTGAGGTCATGTCACCTATGGTCATCCTAGTGAAGTGAAGTATCTGTCATGAACGACGTTATATAACGAGACTATAACACTTCGTGGTCCGATCTTATACAAATTCCTTTGTATAGGATGCCTCCACTCGCATGTCTCCACATGAATGATCAGGATCAGACCATCTGTAGTAAGTCACAACACTTGTAACTATTCTACAAAGCGGGTCGCATCTGTAGTGTCATCAGGATAAGATTTCCCTCCTATATCCATATACTACAGACCATTTTGGTTATCACTTAAGGCATGATCCACCTGTATGTCTCCACATACATGCTTAAGTTACAACGACAACCAAGGATCTTAGTTTATTGGTTTGTGGTAAAGTAATAAAAACATCCAATGTTTCATAGACAATAGTGAAGAAAAATATCATATATTATTACATCACATGAGTTTGTTCAATACATTGTTTACAAACTACAGGACCCAACGAGAGTTTAGGGCATCAACCCTAACACTAATTACACAAAATAATAAAATTTTAATCTTATTTGATAGTGGGGGATAGAGGCTGATAAAAGTCTATTAGTGTCTATCAGTGATAGAAACTGATAGAATTCTATCACTGATAGACGCTAATAGAAGTCTATCAGGGTCTATCAATGTGTTTTTTTGCTATTTCTGTAAATAGTTTGACATTTTTTCTATCTATGAAAATTTTTCTGTTAAAAACTTGTTGTTAAACGGAAAATTTTGGATTAAACACAAATTGTCACGTCATTTCTCAAATTAATGATGAAATTAAAAATTATCAAACTTGAGACTAATTAAAAGTCGACACGTGTCCTAAATTGAAATTGAAGATAGAAGTTGATTGTTCCCGATATTATCGTTTGTCTTCGTTATGACCTTTGGATCAAATAAACTAGGTTGGTCCAATTAAATATTAGCATTTGGGTCTATAATCAATTAAGTCCAAAAATAAACTTAATTTGGCTCAAAGGCCAACCAACCCAAACCCTAATTTATTGAGTCTGAGGGCTAAGTCCATGGACCAATTAAGCCTAAGCTCACTTGAGACAAATAGATACTCTATAAATAGGAGCCTTACCCTTCATTTTTGGAGAGGATATTGAAAGAACTGAAAACTGAAGCTCCTCAAGCTCTAAGACTAAATTACGCCACAAAAAGATTTAGAGAATCAAATATTAGATATTGAATCACACCCACATAAATCAATATAAACACAAGTTTAGTTCCACAAAATACATTTATTCAAAAACCTCATCAAAACAATTGTAAACTCATAGATGAATACTACCCAATGTGAGCATAATTCATCATAAGATATGCATACTATATATAAGTACTTTTCAAAAAAGAAATCCTGGTTAACCCCAAATAGTCATTTCTATAATTTATTGTTTTACACTCTGTACACAAACTTTGAGCTTTCATAAAACTAAACTCAATCATTATCGTTACACCTCTCCTAAGTCCTTTTCAAAATAATAATAATAATAAATCTGAATATATGTTTATCAAGGGTGTGATCTAGCTTTGACACATATAAAAATTAATTTAATGTTATTTTTAGTAAAACAAATAGATTTGAATTCTCTCCCACGTACTAAAAAATTAATAATAAAAGATTTAAATATTTTTAAATAATAATTTTATCTTATATATATTTTCAGAATTTCAAAATAAAGATGTGAGTCTCTAATTGAGAAAAGGAATATTTTAATAGATGAACTAAGTTTTGACCTTTGAACATGCTAATTACTAATTAGCGTCTAATCTACTAGCTATATTTGGCCAAAAATATATATATATAAATAAAATCAAACATTTAAAAAATATACATTCATATGGTTTCCTTTATTTATCAAATAGATACACCATCTCAAATCCAAAACTATATCAATCAAAGCATATATAATTCCATCCCCAAATTTTCCTCCTTTTTCTTTTCACTCTTTCACTAAAACAAACTTTTTTTTTTTCAAATCTAAAAATAATAATAAAAAAAAAGAAACTATAATTATTTCGAATTATTAACACCCCTCCGATTTTTAGGGCTCAATCAATTTAACTTCATGTATTTCCAAATCTGTCCCTCTTCTCGTTTAATCAAATTGACCTTCAACCCGTTCTTCATGTAGAAAGTTAGGGCAAGCTTCGGCTCCACCGGATGGCCCGTCACCACCGCCACTCGATACCGGCTTATGGTAGAAGCGGCGACGTATTTCATTTGATAGTACGCAAAATCCTTCCCCAGACACAAGCGAGGGCCGCCATTGAAGGCTGTGAATCGGTATGCGGATTCGCTCATGAATCGACCGTCTCTCATCCATCTCTCAGGTTTGAATTCGCAACAATCTTTCCCCCAAATCGCTTCCATTCTTCCCATTGCGTATATTGCGTATATGATTTTCGTTCCTTTCTTCAGAATCGTTCCGTCTGGGAATACATCGTCCTCCACAACCTGAATCAGACAGATAATTGATTAGATTTATGAAATTTGCTTTGAAATAGGAATGTTTATGAGTAATTATTAAATACCTCTTTGTGATCGACTGGAACTGATGGATACAATCTTAGGGCTTCGGAAATGGCGGCGTGCAAATACTCCATTTTCTTGATTTCCTCTGGTTTGAACACTAGCGAATCTAATCGAAGCTCTCTGGTTTTGGCCTCTTCTCGTTCGCTGACGATTCTGCAAATTTCTTCTAGAATTTTGTGTTCTACATCGGGATTTTGATCGAGCAACCAGAAGAACCAACTCAATGCTACGGAAGATGTGTCTCTTCCGGCAAGTATGAAATTGACGCAAATATCTCTGAGAAACTTGTCGGAGAATGGCCGCCCTTGCTCGTCTCTTAGCCTCATAAATACAGTTAATAGGTCGGATCTTTGATCATCGGCCTGCGGTTGTGCCGCCGTATAGAATTCTCTCTTCCTTGTTTGAATCACATTCTCTGCAAATTCGTCTACGGCTTTGATCGATTGCTTAAGCTTCTTTTCCATTCCTAAGTTCAGGTACCTGCTTAAATCCATTAATTAATTTTAATTAGTGTTTCTTGATATATATATATAAAAGAAATTACCACATAACATTCAGAAAATTCATTTATACTTTATTGTCTCAAAATTAAATAATAGTTTCTTTTTTCTAAAACACTTCTGATAAACTTTGTCTGGAATATTTTAGGTTAACCATATCAAAATTTTAATTTAAGCATTTTTTAATACAATTTAACCAATATTTTATTAGAAGTATGGAGTGAAAATTATATGTAACTAATTCAGTTAGATTTTGGTTGGTTGGTCTGTAATAAACTATTTTTAAAAAAAATATGAAGTATTTAAAATTCAATTAAAAAGTTAGAAAAAAAAAAAAAAAAAACCTCATGACTTTCCATATGAAAGTAGGTGTGATGAAGCGTAGAACAGTGACTTCAGTGGCATCCTCAAAGGCCTTAGCAAATGGAATCTCCGGCAAGCCACCGCGCAAGCAGCCAGGATCCACCCCAAAAGCAATCATACACACATTGTCAAACGTCAACCTTAGAAGAACATCTTGCAGGTCCACCACCTCCGACCGTCCGGCGAAATTCTCCAACACCGGTTCGAGCCTCGAGTGCACGAGCTCCACCAACGAGTCCACCGTCATTTGTCGGAACCTCGCCGAGTGAAACTCAATGCTCGCCACCTTCCTTTGTCGCTGCCACGTCTCATCATCGGCACCAAATATTCCGTCACCGAGAAGGTCCCTCACCGTGTCGCGAAAAAATGACCCTTTTGGGTAGGAAGAAAATTTAGTCTTGAGAAGGTGCTCTAAGTTTCGGGGATCAGCAGTGACAACACAATGGAGACTGCTGAGCCACGGACCTCGAAATTGAAATGTGCCCTTGTGACGGTGGAGGAGCTCAGTAATCCATTCGTAGATATTTCCCCTTGCTGCTGTGATCAAAGCTGGTAACATACCAACAAGTGGCCATACAGGCAAGTCATATCGTCTCTTCTGTCTAACAACATGGATAACCAAGAACACAAAAAGAGCGAAAGAGATCTCCAAGATTTGGACATCAAGGAGCGGCCGGAGCCTGAAGTTTGCGACGGAAATTGGAGGGGGCAAGGGGGAGGAGGAGGAGGAGAGGTTGCCGGAATCCATCATAGGTTTGTGATGAAGGAATGGACATGCATGGGAAAACATGAAGTTTTTGTTGGAAAAAGTTGAGAATAAGTGAAAGAGTCATGCAATATAAGGCAGCAGAAAGCATGCAAAGTTAGCTTGCTTGTTTTTACTTGTTTTGGCTGAAAGAACAGTTTTAATTTGGTGAGCTGAAAATGCTTAATTTTCTAAGTTGCTTGAAGGAGGAAGATGGCCTAAATAAGCTAACTTCATCTTTTTAAAAAAAAAAAAAAATCACTATGATCAATATTGAAGAGGTGAGTTGGAAGTTATTTAAGTTTTGGTTTTCAAAATCATTTTGAAGAATTACTAATTTGGTGTAGATTGTATTCAGCCAACAACACAAAACAACTTAAATTATTCTAGAAAACAAGAAAGTGCCATTTGCAAAAACATAAATTTAAAATTTTGAAAAGAAAAGACGAAGAAAAGTTATCCAAACAACTTGTGAGTGCTTTAAGAAACAATTTATTATTATTATTATTTTAATATTTTAGAATAACAATTCAGTTAGGTAACCGTTTATTATTTTTATTTCTAGTAGGTATCATTTATTGGTTAAAGTACTATTTGGGTTCATATGCTTTCAGTTTTATACCATTTTAGTCTCTCTTTTTTTTTCCAAAGGAAATTATATATACACTCAAAGCGAAGAATTAAGCACGGAGAAAAGGCTATCCTCGTTTAAAGCGGAGGATAACCACTCTGGAAAATTTGCACACGAAAACACCTCACCTCATCGTCTTCCATAGAAGAAGACCCGTTCAACTCAACAACATCTTCCAACCTAGTAGCAACCCGAGCAAGGTCATTCGTGAATGGTGTGATTACAAAATGAGAAAATAACACACTCAAATCTTCGAGTTAACACAAAATTTTCATCAATAAGAAAATGAATTTCCGACAAATCAACAACCTCACCGTTCAAAATTTTTACCATTTTAGCCTTTTAACTTTGAATAGTTATTGTACTTCTAACAAATCTTGAATTTTGGCATTCAAAGTTAACTTTCATCGAAATCAGTTTAATAATAATACTAATATAAGAAGACATTAAGGGGGTGTTTGGCCCTTCAAGTTGGGTTGGGTGGGTAAGAAAAACTCACTCACCGTTTGGTTCACCAATTATTAAAGAGGTTTATTACCTCGTTATTCGTGTTAACTCACATTTCTCACCACGTTATTCGCATCAACTCTCCCAACTACTCTCCTCCTATAATAATTACTAACTCAATTCTGCATGCCAAATGCCCCCTAAGTGAATATAATACTTTCACAATTTATAAAAGAGATGTTTTTTTTTTTTTTTGAAAAAACAATAATAATCTAACTACATGGACATATTTTAATATTTAATAAAAGTACATGACCTTAAATTGGACATTTAAAAATACAATGACCCAAATAGAATAACACATAAAGTACAAGGACAAAAAAATAATAGTAACAATAATTAATCCTAAATTACGAGAACTAAAATGATATTTTATACCACTGTTTTATTGTTTTAAGTTTTACAATGTATTCCCAATTTAGTCCTTTTTGCTTAATAAAATCTATTAAGTACAAAATTTACAAATTAACCTATTGTTTACAAACGTCTAACCTTTCGATTAAGGTTATAATCTTCCTTTCATAGTTTATTTCAAATTCATAATAATCTTTCCTTTTACGTATTCTTTTGAAATTATTTCAATTTATTTTTTGAAAAAGCAAACAAATGATTTGGGTAAGTTGAATAACTATGGAAAGAATTTTGGTGGGAGTTTGTTCAAAGGCTTAATGGAAGTCAATTTTTTGGGAGACAAGGTGTGTACAAATTAAAGATGAAATTATAACATTCTATTTTATTTTATTTTATTTTATTTATTTTTGGTTTTTTGAGTGTCCATTTTGGTTTGGAGGATGGTAGGGTGGGTGTGGCTGATAACCTACTGATTAATCAATTCCAAACCCTAATTTTAGTGGTTGATTTTCCCCCCTAACTTTTCTCAAGTAGACCAATTTTTTAAAATTAATTTAAGAACAAAAATAAATAGGATATAATATTGTAGAGGAGATTGAGAATTTTGGTAAAAGTTTTTAGTTTAGAATTTGAAATCTGGCAGAATGATTTTTTTATGGATAAGATTTATTGCTAAAAAGGGAATTTTCACACACAAAAAAAGAGGGAGAATAGTATAAAATTTATATATTTTAATCCATTTTCTAAAAAAATAAAAAAAGAAGGTTTAGTCCATAACATTTTGAAGGAAGAATAATATTAAGAAGCTAACTAAAAATTACAGGGTGATTAATTACTTTTCATTGAAGCAGTTACTTCTAAAATTTTCGAATTTATTGCAATTAAATGTACAAATTATCATTAAATTATGGAGCCTAGGGAACCTAAACCCTAAACCCTAAACAGTAATATAACTCACTAAATATTATAAAGTTACTATTAAACTTTCAAACTTATGATATATAGAGATTAATTGCAATGATGTTTGCCTAATTACTTAAATATTAAAATTGGAGGAGACGAACACAGATACGAAAAAACTTGGGTGTACTATGCAGCCTGGTATCCAATTGAAAGCTGTCGCATGACAATGGATTGTATTAAAAAATAATGTAATTTTTTAAAATAATGACAAAAATGGTATATATAGGAAAGAACTTACAAAACTAAGATAAAAAAGAAAAGTATTAACAAAAATAGGGTAACAAAATCGTGTACCCGTACACCATTATTGTTGTAACCTCCATGTTAGCGTAGGACTTGGTCAATGAAAATAAAATGATTTGCTTTCAAAATCCATAAATATTAAAAGTAACTTTATTTTTCTCAATACTTTCAAACCAATTTTGTTTTTGTCAATAAATATTAAAATAACATCATTTATTTTAAAAAAAAAATTAAATTCAAGTCAAATGTAATGTTTGTTTTTAATTCATAATTCATGAATTTTTTTTTTAAAAAAATGCATAAGTAGATATTGTAAAAAAAAATCTCATAAATATATTTTAAATTTAATTGATATATATAATACTATTAGTGATAGAATATGAAAATCAATATTTTCAAATTCTATAACAAAAAAAGTTCTTAATCTTTAATGATCAAACATTAATATCCCTTCCATTTATTTTTTTTAAAATTTTTTTAAATGGTCAAACATTAATGTTTCTTCCAAAATGGTTAAACTTGATTTAACCTTAAATCTTTACTTGACATGTGGTTAGGAAATCGTGCATTGGGTACACGATTTATGTGACGGTCTACGATTTTACAATCCTATTTTTGTTAATACTTTCAAACAAACTTTTGAAAATATTTACAAGATATAGCAAAATTTTAGAACTATCAATGCTTCTATCCATGTCTATCAATGCCTATCATTGATTGTTATAAAATTTTGTTATATTTTGTAAATATTTGAGCTTATTTTTCTATATTTAAAAACAATAAAAAAAAAATCCATGATAATTTGTTTTCAAAAAAGAAAATTATTAAAAACTTTTTTTTCTTTTTTTTGTAGGAAAAATGGGTGCATGACTTAAGTACAGCCTAAAAAAGGTACCCTTTTATTTGTTTTATTATAT
>NC_052357.1:15759674-16020747 GCF_009727055.1 Benincasa hispida | reverse complement strand
CCCAAGTAAATAGAGCCCAAATTTACACGAGAAATTAGACTATGTAACAATATTTTGAGTTTCATTTGGAAGATTAGCGAAGCCTAATTCTTTTTTAATACAATCAAAATAAAATAAGGGTTAACTCACAAACTTAATCTTCTAATCTAATGTCTGTCTATTAATTTTTCATTTAGTCATTTTAAAAAAACCACTTAAACAATTTTATTTGAGTTAATCAAGTTAGTCAATTTAAAATAACAAAAATATAAGCAACACAATTTTAATTTTGAGTTTTTTATATTTGAAAAATATGAAAATTAACTTATTTTAAACTTAACTATATTAAAATAATTAAGATGGAAAGTTTAAAATAATCTAAAATCTAACTACTTATTAGATACAAGAAAATATTTCACAAATTAAGATTTATAAATTTACATTTCATTTCCACGTTTTTCCTAAACCTACACTCCAAACACATTTTCTTAAACCTAGGCTACCTAATCCTCTTAACCTAATCCACCAAGCTTACCATTTTCAGACTTAAGATACCAAATCTGCTCATCAAAATACTTCCTTGGGGTTTACTTACTTCTCCCCTTTGAGGTTGTCAAATGAAGGTATTTGTCTCTTTCTCTGACACCTGATTGTGTTTATGTGTAACACCAACGATATCTGGGTAGTTGCAACCCTCGAGGTTGTAAAGCGATAGTATCGATTTCGACTCAGTTTTTTTTTTTTTTATCGGTATAATTCCTTCAGCTTGAGCAGTCGATCGAGAACTTAAGAGTTTGACTTTTCCTTTCGGGACGTGCATTCACCAATGCCATCTCTCAGTTTTCCTTCAACTTTAATCTTATTTGGGACAATCTTCAACCATTTGAAGATACAAAATTTGAATTTAGACTTCAAGAGAAGAAATATACTTTGATGGATGAATCATCACTTTTGAAAATGGTAATTACTAATCAATGTCTAATTTAGTTGCTATATTTCGATTTAGATTTAAATGGGAAAATGAAAAGAAGGTATAAATCAAATCAAACATTTAAAAAATATACATTCATGTAAAGTACTTTGTTTATCAAATAGATACGCCATCCCAAATCCAAAACTATATCAATCAAAGCATATATAATTCCAATCCCAAATTTTCCTCATTTTCTTCGCTCTTTCACAAAAGCAAATATTTTTCTTCCAATCTAAATAATAATATTAATACTAATTATAATTATAAATAAATAAACTATAATTATTTCAAATTATTAACACTTCCATCGATTTTTTGGAAAAAAAATCACAAAATGACCAAAAAATATAAACATTTTCTATGGCTGAGCTTATTCTAAAAATTTTCTTATGAGGGACCTTTTTGTCATATGAAATATCAGTTATACCCCCAATTTTAAAACACTAAAGTCAACATTTTGTCCATTACGGTGGTGTTTGACCTTCTTCCATTTACGGGCAGTAGTTGGGTTAGCTTTATTCCTCTTACCAACCTTCTTTTTATCACCTTTTAAGCCAGAAGTAGAAGTCCTAGATTTTACACTAGAGGTTAAACCTTTGTGAAAACTTTTATTGACAACATTTGCCTCTCTTTATTGTTCTTTGACTTTCATAAAGAACTCATAGGTCTGAAGTTCATTAAGTAGGGTGTTAAGATTGTAGTCAATTTTTTTTATAACAACATTGTTATAAAATTGTAGAAAACTCTTCAGAAGAGTCTCCAGAATAAAGCTGATCTGACTAGACTCGTCAATGATAATGTTATTCATCTCTATTATATTAAAGTGGACCATTATTTCGAGAATATGTTCCTGAACTAATGTGTCCTCCTTCATCAGTGCATTGAAGATGAAATTTAGAGCGTCATGCTTAACCTGTGAGGGCGGTTTTCCAAACATATCTTGCGATAACTATATGATCTCACGTGGAGTGACTATGCTCTCATGCTTCTTGGCCAAAACATCAGTTATGCTTGTCTAGATATACACTTGAGCCTTGTCATTGGTCTTTGTCCAACTATCATATGCATCACGAACATTTTGTGATGCATTCGAGCCAGGAACTTAAGGACATTCCTTAGTCAAAACGAATTTTAGGTCATCAATCACAAGGATTGTTTAATATTCATTTTCCAGATAGTGTAATTTTCGTCAGTTAATTTTTGAGAGGCAAGTAACGATATTATTGAACTTGACATATTTAACAATTGTTGAAACCAAAACAAAATTATTTATATTAGTGTCTTGTATAACTCTTAATTAAATCTAATCAATTTTAACAATTTTTTTTAAAAAAATAATGAACCCGAATTTCACTTAATTTGCAATGATACTGCAATGATTAGAATAACAGTCATAGAAGGGTAGTCAGTTAATCCTTCACTGAATTGAGACGATCTCAACCAATTATTACACCAGAATAACTTTTATTCCTATAACAATTAGTTACCATTTACTTGGTCAAGGAATTATTAGACTCACTCATGCATGAGTAGATTAAGAATCATTCTTACAATTCTGCTTTATTGATTGATTGTAATTAAATTTCATTCTTCATTGCAATCTTTATTTTAATTGATTGTTGAGACTGGAGTAACAACTTTGTAACTGGAGCTAGCATGTGTTTTATGTTTGCTTGATTAGGTGTTTCTACCTTGCTCGGGATGAGCAATAATTAAGTTGGGGGCATTTAATAACTCTCAAAAAGTGCTTAACTCGGGCTTGTTAAGAGATTTTATGTGTTTATTGTGTTATTTTGTAGGTACCAAGCAATCAAGAGGTAGAATCGACCATTTGATGAGAATCAAGCTTAATTGAAGCAAATTAGAGTTGATTTAAGTATCTGGACTTTAAGGGAGTTAAAAAAGACCAAAATGCCCCTGCTTCAACGTCGCAAAGCTCTTAATTTGCTTAAGTCCAACATTCGCCTAACGCTTGAAGACAGAATGTTGATATGTAGGGTAGCGTTGTGACACAACGAAGTTTTCCCAACGCCACCGTTCCAACACTCGGGGCTTGATTTGTCGAGCGTTGCTATGCTCTTCCTAACGTTGCAATGCTGCGGTCGTTTCCTATAAATACACCCCTTTGGATTTAGGTTATTTTATGCTAAAATTCATGGCAGCTGAAGACTTGTGAACTTGAAAGCTATGGAGGTCGAGGAGAGGTTTTACTATCTTTTATCCCTTTGATGTTTTCGATATCATTTTGTTAGATTTTAGTTTTAATTTTGGATTGTAAACATATATTGGCTTGAACTCTTGAATTTGTCTATGGATTTATGAGTTAATTTTCATCTAGTTTCTTGGATCAAGAATTTGATGTCAATTTCATGAGTTTTCTGTTTTCAATTGATATTGCAATTATGAATTATGCTTTTCTTTGAATCTATTTAAATTCTCAAGCATGATTATTGATGTTGACTTTCACGCTTAATTGTGCATGCTAATGACTCTTAGTCTTACTAAGGTCTTAAGTAGCAATAGTAACGAGGCATTTGATGGCTATTCCTAGAATTTCTAATTGCTAGGTTCAAAGAATAATTTGGTTAATTGAACACGGTTTTCCTGACGATTAATCGACGTAGTTGAATCCTAAATCTTAATGCATGTGTTTCCAGTTCTTTATGGCCATTAAAGACCCAACAAAATTTAGGAGCATGTAGATTAGTTATGGTATGGTCTTTCCAACCTTAATTATTAATTAGTACGCTTGATTGATTTTTATTTAGTTAGTTGTAGGCCTTTGTAGAAGCTAGTTAAATCGCATCAATTCGGTACCTAAGCATGCATAATTCAAACGTATAATCAATTGACAGAAAACGATGATCGAAATTATATTGAATGCTTATCTTGATCTGAAGACTAGATGAACTGATTCCTATTTATATTTTTCTGTTGCATTTCAATTTTGTGCATGTTTCAAATTAATCAAAACCTAAAACCCCATTTTTGTTGTTTTTCCACAGTCAAATTTAACTTAAGAGAGAATTAATTTTGTGCTTCTCTGTGATTCAACCTCATACTTACCACTATTGCTACATCTTTGTAGTGATAGGAGTAGTTTGGTAGTATAAATTTTCTTTTGACCAAGTCTGGAGCTTATTAACGATGTAAGTTTCAAACCTGTCACTAGTTTTTACATCATCGTCATTCAAACAGTCATGAGGTATTGTGATGAGGTTGTTATACGATGGGCCCTCCAATAGTGTGGGTATATCTATAAATGGTTGGGTTGGAATTAGGGATGATCATCAGTTGGTCGGAGTCGTTTTTTCGACCAAACCACCATTGAACTGACTATGGTCGGTATAGTAAATATTCAAACCGACCTCGACTAGAGTAAAAGTCGATCGGTCGATCGATCGATCTGGTTGGTTTTATTCTTTAAATCTTTTTTTTTTTTGAAATTTCTCCATTTGGAATTTTCCCAAACCCACATTGATCGAATCCTCTTTTTCTCCAACCGATCGACTTCGGTTTGGTCGACTTTATTTTTTGGTCTATCATGCTCACCCCTAGTTGGAATAGTGGAATGCATTCGAACTGAATGCAACACCTCTTATTGGATGGAAGCAGGCGGGGTTGGACCATGAATGGAAGGTGTTGGAATTGTTTGTGATCTTAAAGATTGTTCGTATAGATGGTCAGTATCAAACTGTGGAGTACATCTAGATTGGATGTTGATCAATCCAAGCTTCACTTCTATTCAAGTTACATGACTTAATATTTTCATCTAGTGAAGACATGGTGGGAATATTATGTGTTGGAATGGTTGCAAACCCAAAGCTTGAGGGGTTGGAATGGTTGGAATTGTTGGATTGCACTGCTGATACATATTATCTATGTTAACTATATGATCTTCATGAGGTATAACTGATACAAAAAATGACATCTGGGATGCATCACTGCCTTCTAGAAAAAAGCTAAGGCCTTCATCATTAACTATGTCAATTGGGGGAGCTGGAATCAATAGATTGTAACAATGTTGATGTGTATATCAAACATATCTGGATCAATATTTAGTCATTGGTGCAAGATACTCACTTGTTCACTACACATTATATCATTTCTAACCTTCAGACTTTTCATGTGACCTCAGACATAATTGTTTCTGGACTAGTCCCATTATCCACCAAATCGTACAAAGATGCGAACTACCATCATTGATATGCAATCAGAAAATTGACAATTAGATTCGAATTACTATTAAAGTAAGCGATTACCCCTCAAGTTATAATAGATAGCCCAACAAATTACAAACGATCACCCATATTAATGTAAGTAATCCTTTATTATTATATAAACAATCACTTACATTATGGTGGGTGATCTTCTATCTTTATGAAAGCGATTTTGGAAGAAAAATACTATGTAAACACTTACATTCTTTTTCGTTTCTGGTTCTGACGAACGTGGATGCTCTATACCTAAAGAGAAAATGAACTGAATGAAGATGAAAACGATCGAAAATGAGAATGTTGGACTGGAACTCCGAGAGAACAATGGGTGAAGAAGTTGAGGAGTGCGATTGAAAGTGAATAACTGAGAATGACCTTCCATGAATAACATTCAATATTGTTGGTAATATTAGTTGAGAATAAATGTTCTGGTGAAATGTTGGTGTTGCATTGAATACATCTGTTAAATCGCTGAAGAAATCGTTGAAAGAGAATGAAGGTAGGCGGGTTGAGAAGAGGTTTTAAATTTGAGGATAAATCTGGTATTTCACATGACATAAAAGATCAATGGTAATAAAAAAAATTAAAGAGGTCGAAATTTTTTTGCTTTTTGGGCCATTCTATGAATTTTTTTTAGGGCTAAATCAATTTAACTTCATGTATTTTCGAATCTGCCATATTCTCGGTTAATCAAATTAACCTTCAACCCGTTCTTCATGTAGAAAGTTAGGGCAAGCTTTGGCTCCACCGGATGGTCCGTCACCACTGCCACTAGATACCGGTTGATGATTGAAGTGGCGACGTATATCATTTGATAGTATACAAAATCCTTTTCGAGACAAAGCCGAGGGCTACCATTGAAGGCGGTGAATCAATATGCCGATTCGCTCATGAATCCACCATCTCTCATCCATCTCTCAGGTTTGAATTCGCGACAATCTTTCCCCCAAATTGCTTCCATTCTTCCCATCGTGTATATTACATAGATGATTTTCGTTCCTTTCTTCAGAATTGTTCAGTCTGGGAATACATTGTCCTCCACAACTTGAGTCAGACGGATAATTGATTAGATTTCTAAAATTTACTTTCGAAATATTAATGTGAATGAGTAATTATTAGTTACCTCTTTGTGATCTACTCGAACTGATGGATACAATCTTAAGGCTTCGAAAATGGCGACGTGCAAATACTCCATTTTCTTGATTTCCTCTGGTTTGAACACTAATGAATCGAATCAAAGCTCTCTGGTTTTGGCCTCTTCTCATTCGCCAACGATTCTACAAATTTTTGCTAGAATTTTGTCTTCTACATCGGAATTTTGATCGAGCAACCAAAAGAACCAACTCAATGCTACGGAAGATGTATCTCTTCCGGCAAGTATAAAATTGACGCAAATATCTCTGAGAAACTTGCCGGAAAATGGCCACCCTTGCTCATCTCTTAACCTCGTGAATATGGTTATTAGATCGAATCTTTGGTTATCGGCTTGCGTTTGTGCCATCATAGAGAGTTATCTCTTTCATGTTTGAATCACGTTCTCTGCATATTCATCGACGGATTTGATCGATTGCTTCAGCTTCTTTTCCATTCATAAGTTCGAGTACTGCTTAAAATTAAATTATTTAATTAATATTAATTATAGATTTTTTCTTCTTTTTCGAAATAGAGTTTTTTCTTAGTATAGTGTCTGAAAAATTATGAGATTATACTAATGTTTCTTGATGTATATATATAATATATAAGAAATTACACATAACATTTCAAATTTTCATTGATACTTTGTTGTCTCAAACTTAAATGAAGTTTTATTTTCAAACACTTCTAATAAACTAATTTTAAACAAAAGAAATAAAGTATGTTAAGATTAGAAAAAGAAAATACCTCATGACTTTCCGTACAAAAGTAGGTGTGATGAAACATAGATCAGTGGCATCCTCAAATGCGTTAGCAAATGGAATCCTGGCAAGCCACCGCGCGATCATACACACATCGTCAAGCGTCCTCCAGGTGGCTCGAGATCCTATGAGATTTTAGGTAAAATTTTGATAAAGAAGTTTTCATATAGAAAATATTATTTAAATTTTATTTTTCTTACCTTTTGAGATGTAAAATTATGTATTACATTTTGATAATCTAAATTCATTAATATATCATTTTTAATAGGTAATATGATTGATCCAATTAATTGACCTTATATAAGATAATCCAATTTAATCTTTCTTGCAATATAGTTGACCTTATATAAGATTTAATTGTAATTTTGAAATGCTTCTTTCCGCAGAAGAAAACGTTACTGATATTGTTATTAATATTTTATAAGTAATATATGCATTTGGAAAAAAAAGCTACTTTTTTTTATATAATTTAATATTTTAATAGGACAATCAACTTCATTTTGCAAGATTTCTCATAATATTTTTAATTCAAAAAATAAATCTAAACCATCAATGTCAGAAAGTGTATCATGTTTAATGTATTTTCAAGATTAATACAATATTTTTTCAAATTGTCATCACTCTAATGACTTTAACATTTTCATATCAAATAAGGAGTTAAAGATATTTTCGTATACTTGAAATTGATCAAATCTATTTTTAAGTGAAGAAATTGTTTGATTTAGTATAGTAAAAGTATTCAATTCTAAAATAATCTTAGGTGATCGTGTTTCTTCAATGTTAACATTCTCATCAAATTTTTTCCATCATTCATTTTTCACGAAATATTGGTTGTATTTTCATATCATTTGCAATTTCTTTAGCTGAAATCATAACATTTGTGAATCCATTTTTTCATATTTTTCTAAAAATGAAACTAAACCTTTCAAGTTATCTAAAGCAACATCAATATGCATATCTTTATGTTGTAAGACTTTACTCATGGAATTTACAGCAAATAAGATATACCATATAGTCATGCCTAACAAGAATTCAAAATTTTCAAATTCATAAGTAGCTAAACAATTAGCTTCACTTTTCACTTTAGGATCTTCACTAGTTTCTCTTGATTTTAATAAACCATTTCTTTTTTGAGGCACTTGAAATCTTATTGCTTTAACACTTTCAATCGACTTCCCCATCGTGTTTATGACAATGGTTTGATAGTCAAGTTGGTTATGTGATCTATTATTTCATCATTTCATTACTTTTACTTCCAATAAAAAATTTATCGAGAGCACATTTTTTATATTCAATCACTTTTTCTATTCTTCTTTTCTTCTTGAGCTTTTCATATTCAGATTCATATTTTATAGTAGACATATTGGTATTCTAACTATGCAAATAGAAATAAACCTTAGATGTTAAGGTATTGAACAATCAATCATATGAAATAATTTTTTTTCCAAAAAAAAAAAAAGTAAAAGAACTTGAACGAAAAAAATCTATAACTTTGAAGCAGCTGGATTGAGTTGGGAAAATAATTTCTGCTTTAGCAATCGATAATCAAACTTGGACTCGTGAGGCCATATAGAATATCAATAAAAATCTGAGCATTGAGAGAGGTTTAAAGAGTAAGAGAATTCAACTTTAAATGAATCTAACCTACCATAAGTAATATATTGTTTTAAGGGAGTTGTATTAATGGTTGAGATTTTAAAGAAAATTTGAAAGGAATTATGAATAAAAAGACTTGAATTATAAAGAATTAGTCTTTATTATGAAAATATTCTTAATATTTAATGAGATCTCTTACACATATTGATCGTTGAATTAATCCAAAATCAATTTTTTTATATATAAACTATAAAGATTAATAGTTACATAATAAAAATTAACATTTAATTTTAAAGAGGTTTTTCATATGATAAGGATTCAATTGTTACAATTTTTAAAATATAGGGACTATAAAGTGTTATTTACTAAAATTTAAGGATTAGTTTGTTACAAATTTAAAAGTTCTGACTAATTGTCAACTAAAGTTTAAGGACTAAATTGTTATTTTAATGAAAGTTTAGGAGTCAGAAGTGATTTTTAACCGATACATAATTATCTTTTCTTTTACGTATCATTCGAATTTATTTGGAAAACAGTTTTTTTTTAAAGCAAAACAATTTATTTGGGTAACTTCAGTAATTTGAATTTGGGTGGAAGTTCAAAGGCTTTGGAAGTCAATTTTTGGGGGACAAGGTGTGGGGAAATTATAACATTCTTTCTTTGGTTTTTGAGTGTTCATTTGCTTTCTAGAATGGGAGGGTGAGTGTGACTTAGGGGTTGTCATGGATTGGATTGGGTTGAAAGACGTTTTAAACCTTAAATTTCTTCAACTCAAATAATCATTATTGAAAAAATAAACTCAACTCAACCCAACCATGAAATATTCGGGTTGAATTGGTTCGGGTTAATCGGGTCATTTGTTTAAAATTTTATTTTAAAAAGAAGCACAACGTAAATATGTAAAAATCTTATTTAATTATTTTCATATATTGAATTAAGATTAACAACTCAATTTTAATTTATATAGTGAAAATTTTCTTTCTAGAATGCAAATAAACTACTTTTAAGGGTTATTGAATAATAGATTATTTAAAAAATATTGTAATTAAATAAAATTAAAATCAATATATGTATAAATAATTGTGTTATAAGTAATAAAAAATATATTTTAAAGTTAATAATAAATTCAGGTTGGTTTGGGTTATACTAGGTGAACCCATGAACCAATCCAACCCATAAAATTTTCATTTATTTGAATCTAATCCAACCCAAATGAGTTGATATCCAAACCGTACGGAGTGGGTTGGACTGATCGCTTTTTCAGGTTATCGAATTTTTTTAACACCCCTAATGTGACCGATGATCTACTAATTAATTAATTCCAAGCCCTAATTTTAGTGGTTGGTTTTTCCCACTAAATTTTCTCGAGTGGACCATTTTTCTAAATTAATTTAAGCACAAAAACAAATAGGAAATAACATTGCAAAATTGGTAAAAGTTTTTAGTTTAGAATTTGACATCTGGCAGAATAATTGTTTGTGAATAAGGTTTGTTTCTAAAAAGGGAATTTCAAAAATAAAAAAGTTTCGAATTATATATTATGTAAATATTTTAAAATATTTTTTTTTATATATTTAAAAAGACTCCAAACTAAAATATATTTATTAAAACAAAAAGAAAATTCCTCTCATAGTTGATATTTTGCAAATAACAAGATAATCAAAGTTTGAAATTAACCCAAAAAAAAAAAATTATTACCAAACGGGGCTGAAATAGAAAATGAAATGCTTACCAAATGGGGACGAAATAACTTTTGAAATTTTTTAAAAAAAATTTAAAACAAAAAACCAGTGTTTCGTTTGATAACCATTTTGTTTTTTTTTTATTTTTGATATTTAAAAATTAACCTTATTTCCTCTCCATTTTTTACAATAATTTATATAATTCTTAAGTACAATCATTGAATTCTTATGCAAATTCCAAAAACAAAAATAATTTTTAAAATCTACTATTTTTTAGTTTTTAAAATTTGGTTTTGTTTTTTAAACAATTAATAAAATATAGATAGCAAAAGAAGAAATTTGGAGGTGAAAACAGCGGTTATAAGCTTAATTTTAAAAAACAACAAATCAAAAACTAAGACCTCATTTGGTAATCATTTTGTCTTTTGTTTTTGTTTTTGAAAATTAAGCCTATAGTATTCACATTTTTTACCATGATTTGTAACATTTTTAAGTACAATGGTTGAATTATTATCCAAATTCCAAACACAAAACAACCTTTTGAAAGCTATTTTTTTTAGTTTTCGAAATTTGACTTGATTTTCTAAACCATTGATGAAAGATAAGAGATGAAGAAATTTGGAGATGAAAATAGTGTCTATAAACTTAATTTTAAAAAATAAAATGGTCACTAAAGAGGACCTAAATCATTGTAAGGCTTTATACACCAAAGTGAACTATAGATTTTGATCATATGTAGGCCAAAATTGATGGCGCCCAATATCATTCCTACATATGTCAGTATCTCTAGAAATTAATTTGTTTTAGAGCATGTTGTTTTAAAATTATCAAATCTTGGCTCAAAATCACTAAAAACAAAAACATGTCTTTAATCATTAAAATTCAATCTAATATTTGATTTTATTTATAAACTCGATTTTGATAACTAATAATAATAATAATAATTTTTTAGTGATTAACGACATGTCTGGAGTTAATTTTTAATTTGATAAATGTTATAAATTGTCTTTTTAAAATGAGTAAAAGAAGAGGGAAGGAAAGTTGAGATAGGATAGGTCGTGTTTGGTTGACAATTTGAATTATGTTTTATATTTTTAGATTTATTGAGTTCATCAAATATGTATTTGACAAACAACCTAGATTTTGTTTTTAAAAACTATTTTCGGAATTTGTTATTCATATAAGTTTTAAAATGCAAAATTATATGAATAGAGATAAAAAAATATATATATATATATTTAGAAATATATAGTATGTGCATTTTTAAAATTAAAATACGTATTAGGTATATAAATTACATAATATTACAATAAAATAATTATATAATTTTTTTAACTTAAAACATGTCCATAAATAAAGTAATAATAGTTTATTGTCGACTAATTTTTAGTGGATAACTACAACTAATTTTTTTATTTATAGATATAAATAAAATGCATTTTAAACAATTGTTTAAATTAAAATTCAGTTTCTAAATATACTACGAAAATACACATATGAAAACATCAAATGCAACTTTATTTCCATTGAATACTTTATTTTCCAATTCTCTACTAAACAAGCCACTTTTTAAGTATGTTTTAATTTTTAAAATAACACCAACTTTTAAAATAATAATAATTAAAAAAAAAAACCTTGAATAGTGTGAGAGTCATTTTAAACTTGTTTTAAAAAATTAATAAAAAGTTGATTTTGATTCTTATGAATCAAATATATATATATTATTAAAATTTTGGAGACTAAAAAAGGGTATATTTGGTAGGAAATTCATATTATATTTTATGTTGTTCAAATTTACTAAATTCAACGAATATGTATTTCATAGTCAATTTTGACTCTGTTTTCAAATTTTATTATCCAAACAATGCAAATTCTGAAACAACATATTTATGTTTTTTTTCAGTGTATTCAGATTTTGAATGTGAATTTTTAAAATGCATAATTATATTATAAGAAATACAAACATTAACAAATTTAATATTTCATGTTATAAACTCAATTATTCTCGTTAAATAAATATATACATTATATTATATATTATAAATGATATAATATAACAAGATAATAAACTAGTTCATAAATTAATTAATAATAATTTATATCCAACCTAACATTTAGTTGGTAACTATAATTAATTTTATAGTTTATAAATATATTATCGGACACATTTTGAATAATTATTTAAATTGAAATTTAATTTATGAATTTGATACTAAACCCATATTATATTTTCATTAAAAACCTTATTTTCAAAATTCAGTTTTTAGATTCTATCAAATAGACTCTAATTTTCTCCGTCTCTCAAAATCACCGTCGAAAATGTTCTTACAAAAAGATGAAGACATACAAAAAGTTAAATAGCCGTTTAAAATGTTTAATAAAATACAATTTTTTTTTTTTTCTAAATTTTTCAACTTCCATCTGGATGGCTTTCTAAAAGTTCAATTTTTTAATCAAATTTAATAATGTGATATGTGACATACAAATATTCAATCTAATTTTTTTTTATATATAAATATATTGAGGTTGAACGATTTCTATTACGTCAAAATAAATAAATATATGAAAATATTGTATTTTCCATTAACTAGATATGTTTGTCTAAAATGTGTAGTTGATAAGTCCACATCTCCGATGTGGATTTTTTTTTTTTTTAATTTTTGCTTCAATTTCCTTTTTAAATTGCTTCTTCTATTCGGGTTTTAAATTGATTTTCTTTTTTTTTTTTAATATTATTATTATCATAAAATTATAAACTATAATTGGAAGAAGCAACGAGTTTTGATGATACTCTAAAACAGTCTTAATATATATTTGGTAGTGATATTGAAAATTTTAAAATCACTTCCATCATGTTAAAGGTCTAACTTACATATATTTGTACTATCAATTTTTAGGTATGAGATTTAATTTTTCATTTTTAAATTTTATGCTAAATTCCTCTTGATTACTTGGTGATACGACACGTTAAAAGAAAAATATGCTTAGATACTTGAAAAATATATATATAAAAAAACTGCTTTTCTTTGAGTTTTTTTTTTTTTTTTTTTTTTTTTTGGATTTTTGTCTTTTTTTTAACAAATCGCTAAAAACTAAAATAAACAAAAAATTAAAGGTCTCATTTGGTGATCATCGACTTTTAATTTTTTAAGTTTTTAAAAATTGTGCTTATTTTCTCACGGTTTTTTATACTTATCTCCTTGTTTGGTACAAATTTTGAAACTTTAGGCATGAGAATATGCTTTTTCCATACATCATTTATACCCATTAATGATACATATCCAAAAAGGTCGGTTTTATTCATTTCTACTCTCTCTTCTCTTCTCTTTTAATACATTTATTTATTCTTTTATTTTTATATATTATTAAGAAGGATTAATTTAAATTATCTATTATATGAAAATTAAATTTATAAGTTATAAAATTATAATGTATGAATTTAACTAATACTATTTAATAAATTAATTAATTTAAATATATATATTAAAACAATTTGATATATATGTACTTTTTATTTTAGTTTAATAAGTTAGTTTATATATACACATATATACCTAATTTTATTTTTCAATAAATTGTCCAGAACCGAAGCAATGAAACTATCAATTAATTATTTAACTATATTTATAGTTTGTTAATGATCATTATGATTAATATAATATGAATTCATTTTTTTTATAATTATAATTAGTTTATCATTGATAAATTAGAATTCATTGGTTGTTTCATTAACTAATACATCATGATTATATAAATTCATCAAATTGATCCAATCAAATTATGTAATAAATAGCTTTAATTGTAAATTTTTCATTTTACAAATACTTATAATTAATATTATTATTTGGTTGTTAAATAATTAATTTTCTCAAAACTTTGAATTGAATTTATTGTTTATCAATAAATTTATTAAAATTTTAGAGAATTTTCATGATTAATTTTACAAATAACATTCTCATGCACATCCAAACACAATCATTCTTCATTCTCATTGATAGACTTATTATTCTCAGGCATCATTAATTATTGGGTATATATAAAACCTTAAACCAAATAACTCCTTAGATAAATACTGAAAACAAAACAAGTTTTTGAAACTACATTTTTTAGTTTCAAAATTTGGCTATGATTTTGAAATTACTCATAAAATATCAACAACAAATCATAGAAAAGAAGGTGTCGTCTATAAGCTTAATTTTCAAAAATAAAAAACCAAATAATTACCAAACGGGGCCTAAGATACCATTTTAATCTCTATACTTTGATACTTATTTTATTGTTCCTTTAATGTTTAAATTAGTCTTCGTACTTTTAAAATTCTAAAATTAAGTGTCTACTCTTGTTGTTGTTTGAGGTTAAATTCTTGAAATAAAATTTATAGTCTCTACTAGCCTTCTCTTTATAAATTCTAAAAGATATTTATGTTATGTTTTTATTAACAGAAAAACTATTATTGTTATTTTATCAAAATTGCCCCAAACCCTACAAAATAGTCCTTATAACAAACAATAATGACTGATTTTAAGACACAACTAGAGAATAAGTGACAAGACTCAATCCCGAATAAAATAGAAGGATAGAGATGGAAGAAGAAGAAAGATGGGTAAAATTAGTAGAGAGAGGAACGAGACTAAATTTTTTTTGAAAATAATTAATTTCCTAACTTAAATTGTCAATCGACTACAAAATGTTGTTGTGAATTGTGTATAGCTCATTGGGAGATGATTGAGGCATATTCTATTTGTTGGCTAGAAAATTTTTCGAAACAAATCTCTCAATTTACCGATGGTAATACACATTTTTGCTAATTTTCTTGTACTTCTCAAAAAAAAAAAAAAAAAAACTCTATTACCAAATACACATATTTTTCAAAATTTCAGGACTTAACCAATAATTTTCATCATCTTTTGAAAAGGGATGTCAAAGTGATGAACGTACACCTTTTAATTCAACTCTTCATTGGTCGAAAATATTCGATCCAAATATTGTCAACCACTTTGTTGGCCAACAAGAAGCTGCCACGTGTCACTATTCAGAATTCCAAAAAAAGCATATTCCTTCTTGGGGAAGATTCAACAGATTAAAAAAAAAGCATCTAAAGCAATCTTGTATTACGAATAATCGTTGAATCCTTGGTCAACATTTTTTTTTGGACCCTCTTTTCAAATAAATAGTGTTTTTTTTTCGATTGAATGATTAATTACCAAATTATTAAATCTTTTATTTTATTGATCTTTGGGAAAATCCAAATTTTGAGTAAACCTCACTCTCAATTTTATTTAAACATCAACTAAAGAAAAAAATATATATCTCAAGCAGAAAAAATTAGGAGAAAATGGTAATTTAGTTCAAAACATAAGGACATTTTAGGAAACAAAAATATTGACTAAACAATTCTATTTTGCCCAACTTAGGACTAAAAAGTTGAAAGTTCGCATCTTCTAATATTGAACTAAAAGAAAAAGTAAATTCTTTAATACAAAATATATAAAGATTTTCCCACTATACTTGATTTGTGTGATTTTAATTACTACTTTTTAATAATAATTCAAAAAATTTATTGAACGATATTTTTGGAGGGAATTTTATTTTTATCATGAAAACTAGTCTTTGAAATGTTTTGATAACACAATCATAAGATACTTGAAAATAATATATCACTAATAGTCTATAGAGTAATAATAATTTTAAGTTATACCTACCATATCTTTTATAATAAGATTTTCTTTTCTTATTTTGAGTGCAACTATGTGTAGTATGATTTGAGCTTTTATTTATTTATTTATTTATTTTGTCAAAGTCATGATATCTTTAAAATTAATTGATCTTTTCTTAATGGATATATATATATATATATATATATATATATATATATATATAAGTCATAACATGGTTATATATATTGTTGTATCAACTATTAGCAATACCAAATTACATTTTTATTTATCCAATATATCCAACTTTCAATGAAAATTGATATAATTTTAACCTATGGTGAACAAGGCTTAAAAAGTCAACATTGTTTTCTCAAAATCAATTTTTAAGTTAATCATGTTCCAAGTATAAATGTAAAATGTTGGGAAAACCTTATTTCTTTTGCTATTTTATATCTATGCCACAAACTTCACTCTCATCAAATTATATAGGCTTTTTATTTTTTCTATTCAATATTTAAAGAGGGATGGTTGAGTTTACCACCTAAGTAAAAGCAAAATTAAAATAGAGATATTGAATTCTAACCGACAGGTAAAAGGTTCAAATCAGTTTACTTTAATTAAATGGTCAAATCTGGATAAGTTCACGATCAATTTGGGGCATAAGAATTCGAAAATGGACAAATTGTAACCTTGGATGCACTCATTTCTCTTTTAACCCCAACTAATACAATTAGATGTCCAATTTTCCCCAGGAGACGAGACCTCAGGCGAGGATTCCTCGATTAGGTGGGAAATGGGGAGGGAGTGGAGGAAAAAAAATTTTCGTGAGCTAAACGGGGACAAGGACGGGGAATGCATTCCCCGTCCCCGTCCCCGCCTCCGGCCCCCGGCCCCAGCCCCGTCCCCGATTAGCTTTTACATATTTATTTAGTATGGTTATCTAATGTTATGTTATTATTATTATTATATAAATATTACATTTAAATTTTAAATTTGATTATTTATTGGGAAAGATAATGAATATGTTTAAATTTAGATTATATATGTGAATAATTTGATTTATATTTATTTATTTCTACTAAAAAAATTCGTGATAAAATTAATTATGTAATTAAAATGTGTTCACATTAGTGATTTAAATTAATTATCTTTTTACAAAAAAAAAGTAACAGAAAAAAATTTTCGTGGGAAACCCGATCCCTGATCCTTGTGAGAAATTTTACGGGGATGGGGAATGGCATCCCCGGTCCCACCCCGCCCTGTGGACATCTCTAACTATAGTTGGTCACTTTACAAACTTTTGTTTTTTTTAAAGAAAATATTTATTTATGATTATTATTTTTTTGCATTTTTGTTTGGATGAACTAAAAGAAATGAGTGCAACCAAAATGTATGTGAATATTATCATTATTTTGAATGTTGTTGTTGTTTTATCACAATTGAAGGTAAGGGATTCGAACAATAAATTTCGTAACTTCTAATACATTTGAATGTCAATTGAACTATGTTCGGTTTGACAATCGAATGTTATTGTTAATGAGCCGTGTTTGTAATTATTTTTGGTGAAATTAAAACATGAACATGAAATTTGAAGTTATCCCGATGAAATGAATCCTAGAAATTAGAAAAGGTAATTGAATTGACCTTGAGATTCGGTTTAATTGCCCTTGAGACCTTTTTTTCTAGGGAAAAGAATTATGAGAAAGATGATAATGTTACATTACCTAAATGGCAAATCGACAAGTTATAATGTTAATCAATTCCGTAAAAATTTCCTAAAATAATGCTTCCATCTAAGTTTTTTTCTTTTTCTTTTCTTTTTATTAAGAAAAATTGAATCACATCTCACCGTAATATGTCAATTCATCAATGTTTGTTTTGACAATTTACATTTAACTTAAATTTAAAAGAGTTTATATATATATAAAAGTTAGATATAACTTTAATAATAAAAAATGTTAAATTATAAGTTTGGTTTTTGAAGTTTAAGGTTTATTCTATTGGTTCCTGAACTTTTCAAAAGTGTCTTATATGTTTATGCACTTTAAATCTTATGTTTAATAGATCGTTGAGATAATCTATTATATATAAACTTTAGTCTTATACAAATTTTACTTTTGAAAATTCAAAAACTCGATAAACACAAACATCAAAATTTATGAACTAAACTTATAAACTAATAATAAAAATTAAAAAAATATAATCTTTTATTTAGTATAAATAACTATTCAAGAAATCTATTTTTAATTTCGAGTATCGTTAAATTTTAAGAATCAACTTAAAAGTATAATAAACAAATGTAAAAAATAATTTAATTCAAAGATAATTAACATGTATTTCTTTATGGCTGGTGCTTTATTTTTTTATTGTTGTATTAAAAAAATAATTAAAATTTATTATAGCAATGTTCCATTCCAGCATTAGAAAAGTAATTAAAAGCCAGCAAAGAGCACGTGCGCAGTATTATTATTGCAATATAAATATATAATTTGGGTCTTTAAAGACGTTCAAAAGTTTTATTTAGAAGCAAACCAATAGAATTCAGACTCTAGAGTTCAAATTATTATTATTTACCTTTTAAGAATTAAAAAATATATATCGATTATGACTTAATAACTAACAACTTATAATACAAAGTCACAAAGTGAAGAGAGCATGACGTGACGTGGAATAATAGAAAAATGAAAATCACATATTTCTTATTCCGTAATAAAAATGACTTTTGGTGTTGATGGGTTTGATTGAGTTAGATTGAAAGACATTTTAGATCCAATCTAATTGTCTTTCAATCCAACCCAATTGTTCGGGTTGTAAATTTTTTTAACCCAAATAATCCTTATTAAAAAGTGAATCCAACCCAATCCAATCATCAAATATTTGGGTTGGGTTGGTTTGGGTTAATTGGGTCATTTATTTAAAATTTTGTTTTAAAAAGAAGAAAAACACAAATATTTAAAAATCAAATCAAATTTAATTATTTTCATATATTGAATTAAGATTAACTACCCAATTTCAAGTGAAAATTTTCTTTCTAAATGTAAAGAAACTACTTTTAAGAGTTGTTGAAAAATAAATTATTCAAAAAAAATTGAAATTAAATAAAACTAAAACCAATATATATATATATATATATTAAAGTTGTTAATAAATTCGGGTTGGTTCAGTTTGGTTTTATTATATTAGATAAATCCACAAACCCAACTCATAAATTTTTCATTTATTTAAACCCAACCCAACTCAAATGAGTTGATAACCCAACCCAAATGAGTTGATAACCCAACCCAAATCACACGAGTTGAGTTGGGTTGATCGGTTTTTTCGAGTCATCGGACTTTTTGAACACCTCTACTTTTCACTTACTTTTAAATAAAAATGTCACATGACAATATATACTTAATATGCACCAATATAGTGTATATAAAGAAGCATCTAAATTTTTTTCATTTTGGGAAAGTATTTTGCTATTGTTAAAAAAACAAAAAAAAAAAAAAAAAAAACAAAGTAGCATTTAGAGATTATTTTTCGCCTATAAAAATATCTTTTAATAATATTTTTTTTACTACTTACACGTTATATTTTTTTAAAACGAACGTATTTTGTAATACTTTTTAAAAAGAAATTAGTAACTCTTTTTTATGAGTGAAATTAGTTTTTTTTTTTTTTTTTTTTTTTTTTTTTGAGAATTATGACAACCTAATTACAAGAAATAAAATATTTACTAAAAAAATCAATTGATATCTTTATTTTGAAAGATGTAATCAAATAGTTATTTTAAATCCAACAAATTAGGCAACAAAAGAAAAGAAATTTAAGGATATTAACTAATTTCTGTTTCACACAAGTTAACTAAGGAAAGATTTTAGGAAATTAGGCAACTATATAACTTATATTTTATGAATTGACTTAAAATTTCTACTACATTTTGAAACATTTCTAGCATTTTGATCCATTCTCTATCCCCTTTTAATGTTGTAGTATTAAAAAAATTATTTTTAGATTTACTATTAATTATATACAGATTTTATTTTTTTGAAATAGGATTGATTACATTACCTTTAATCAATAAATTTTCTAAATACTTAATTCTTTTCTTATTAAAGTCATTTTTGAATTTTGACTTTCTTTGTGTTATTTATTAATTTTCATTAAGATTCATTTAATGCTAAATTTCAAATGATGATTTTAGGAGATCTCGTTTAATTTTATCCATAATTTCTAACCGAAAATCGATCATCTCTATCATGAGATGTCTAAGTATATGTTGAATATACTAATAATATACTAAAAAAATGTAAACATACATCACATGGACTATTATTTATTTTTTGGTGTTTAGAAATAAATGGAAAATTTTAAACATATATAACATATATTATTCAATATATAAGATGATATTTGTACAAATTGTTTTGTTCATGTATTTATCAAATATATTGTGATTTATTTTTAGAAAAGTTAAATGTGTATTTTGTTTTCTCAAAGTTTTTTGTATTCTTGATTTTATTTATGAAGGCAACAAATTTTCAATTTTTGGAGAAACTTTCCTTGTGTAGATTTTGAACAAACCCGTGTTGGGAAGATCATAACTTAGGGAAGCTTCCTTTACATACTTTCTTCGTGTAAAATAATAGTCATTTAAATTATCAGGTAAAAATAGAAAAATTAGATAATTATGTAATTAGATTTATTTATTAACCTATATTCATAGATTTATAATTTTGTAGCCGTTAAAACTCGGAGTTATACAACTTTTTTTTTAGAACACTCATAATTATAAGGCTATAAAGTATACTATATTCCATCTAATGCGAGTTAATGGGTAAAACATATATTTTCGACCTTAATATTATAAAATTGAATATACATAAATATTTCATTCAAAAAAAGAAAAAAGAAAAAAGAAAAAGAAAAAACAGTTCATCAAACAACTAACTTCACATATTAAGAATTACTAGACTTATAGACCAATGTATAAACATAATATGAATATTATGTTAATTGAACTACGTTCTTGTTGGCGGTTAGTCTTATTATTCATTAATACATTATACCGTGCTTTAAAATATTAGTTTATCTAATATTTGAATAATTACTAGTTTTTCAATAATAATGTAATAATAGGATAACGAGATTCGAACCAGAATGAGTAATTTTCATCCACCAGTAAATGACCATAATACCCCTAAAGCATGTATTAAAAAAAAGAAAATATAACAATAATTTGATTGGTGGCATAAGAGTCAACTGAATTGATATTTTATTTTATTTTATTAAAAAAGGTACAAATTAGAAGGCTGCTTTATTGTATCTGCCGTCTCACGCATATGGTTCCAAAAAGCCAATTCTTTCTTTCTTCCATTTCTCCTTCAACGAATAAACAAACCTCTCCAATTAATTACACTGCAAAATCCTCCACACACACAATCTTTCCTTATCTCCCTCTCTCTATTTAAACCACACAGTCCACAAGCAAAAAGAGTCAAAGTCGGGTCGGAGTCGGAGTCAGAGAGCTTCCTGAGATTTCTAATCTAATGGCGTCTACGACGATCTCTTTTTTCTTTTCATATCTCCTTCTTCTTTCCTTTCTTCTCGGGTTGGTAGAAGAAAGTTTCGGTGCTGAATATGGCCTCGGTCGGGACGAATTGGCCCGACGGGAGGCGGATCGAGTCGTCGGGCTGCCCGGACAGCCACCGGTGAAATTCAAGCAATATGCTGGGTATGTTACTGTCAATGAGAGTCATGGAAGAGCTTTGTTTTATTGGTTCTTTGAGGCCATTGATAATCCTCATGAAAAGCCTCTCCTTCTTTGGCTTAATGGAGGTAAAAAGAAAAAAAAAAAATCCTAAAAACTTCATTATTTTAGAATTTCTTCATGTTAATTATGTGTTTATTTTAGATGATTTTAAAATGGTTCATCATCTATTATTATTCATTTGATTATATGATTTTAAAATGGATCTCTTTCATCTTTGAAAAGTCAAAGATTGTTAATTACTTACAGAAACGTGAAGACCATATTTTGGATAATTCTGTAATTTTCTTGGATGGAAAATTTTATCACAAATAATAATGGACAAAAAATGACCAAAATTTTAAATTGAATTAATTTTTGGATTATTATTGAAGTCATGAGTCAAAGTTATTTTGAATACATTTTTTGAAAAAGGAAAATAGTAAATGTCACTATCCAAGTATGATTTAATTTTTGTATTTATTACAAAGTTTTTAAAATATGGTCATGTGTAACAACCCATGTTCGATAACTACCTTTCAACATTTTGAACATTGGTTCTTTCTTCTTTTCTTGTCAAATTATTATATTATATATATATTTTTTAAATTTTAGTTGTCATTTAATCATTGCTCTTTGATGTGTAAGGAATATTTAAGTACAACTGTGTCATAGAATTTTAAATACACAATAATTTTAATTTTGTAGAAAAAGATATCAAATATCTATCTCATAAATATGAAGTTACGACATAATTTCATTTATATATCAAAATAATTCTTACTTCTAATAAATAAGTGATGTAAACTAGGGATATTAAAAAAATCTAATGACCTAAAAAAATAGTTCAATCCAATCTAATCCGTGCAGTTTGGGTTGAGTTATCAACTCTTTTGAATTGAGTTGGATTTAAATAAATGAAAATTTGATGAGTTGGATTGGTTGGATGACCCATATCAACCTCAACTTATTATTAACTTTGAAATGTATACATATTTTTTTGCTTATGATTTAATTAGATATACATATATTTATTTTATTTTTTTAAATTTCATTAGCTTTTTAGATAATTTATTCTCCAATAGTTTTTTAGCACGTTAGAAGGAGATTTTATATTATATAAATTAGTTATTAATCTTAATTCAATATGTAGGAGTAGCTAAATCAATTTTTTTCGTAAATGACCCGAGTAACTAGAACCAATCAAATCCAAATGTTTCATGGTTGGGTTGAATTGAGTTTATTAGCAGCCGAACAATTGGGTTTGGGTGGAGAAATTTACAACCCAAACAATTGGATTTGGTTTTCAACACAACCCAGCTTACGAATACTCGTATAGAGTAGATGAACTATATTAAAGACGGTTGTATTTAATATGTAAAAATGAGAGGAAAATTAATATTATTTAAACCAAAATGGAATGTTTGAGAGTAGGGAACTTGAGAAGGGGTACAAATTATAGGAATTAAAATAGCCAAGATAGGGTAAAAATGGGAAATTGGTTTTAATTGCAGGGAGGTCCCTAGGGGTCACTACTTTTCTTTTTTTGGTTTGTATTTTAGCCTTTTTTGACAGAGGAGCAGATGGCCAATGGCAATCCCCAATGACATTTTCCTAGCAGATGGATATGAAAAAGGAGCATATTTAGAAGATGGAGAGAAAAATGTCACTGTCAATGGGAATAATTTATGTGTTTTTTTTTTTTTTGGTTCTATTTCAATTCCTTGGATTTTTCATTCATTTTGGTTTCATGTTTAAATGTTTTTAAGGTTAAAATACTATTTTGGTAATTTAGGAAAAGGTTCAATTTTAATATTCATAGGAATTTATTGTTCTTTTTTTCCAAAAAAAAATATATCTATTAAAATTTTCACTATAAATTTTTTAAATATAATATCGATATAGTATACTCTATAAACAAATATTATTGTTATTGTTATTAGGTTTCGATACAATTTTTTACCATTGATTCTCTATTTTTAATCCCTATACTTTCAATAAATCTTAAATTTAGTCTAATCTATTGTTCATTTGTTAGAAAACTTTTTGTTATCTATTAATCTTTTTACTATAAATTTTGAAAATATTTTCGTATATTATATTCATTGCATGAAAATTATTGTTATTATTTAACCAATTTTGGTAAAATTTAACTTTGAGGGACTAACTTTAATGTTTAGTATAAGTATATGAATATTTTTATTATATAACCAATTTCGATAAAAGTAAATTTCCAAGGATTAAAATTAGAGATTTGAAACTACAATGACTAAAATTGAACAGATTCTAAAGTATATGGATCAAAATAGTATTTGTTTAATAAAAAAATTCATTATAGTTCATAGGATTTAAAATATATGTTACACTTTCATTTCAAGTTTAATTTTCGTTAGGTCAGTGGGTTTCAAAATGTATTTTTTCCTTTCTAATCCACACGTTTAAATATTGTATTTGTTTAATATTCACTTTCATACCAAATTTGTCAAAAAAAAAAAAAAGTTGGTATATGTTGATATTCTTTGGTTTGTTTGAATGAAAAATTTATGACTTTCTAATATTCATTTAAAGTTTGTAACACATGTTTAGATATTATATTAACATTAAAATAGATGTGATTAATTAATGTTTAAAACATTAATCAGGACCCGGATGTTCATCAATCGGGTTCGGGGCAGCCGAGGAATTGGGACCTTTCTTTCCTCAGAAAGGGGACAAGCCAAAACTCAAGTTCAACCCATACACTTGGAATAGAGGTATTTCTTTTTCTTGAAAATAATAAATTTCATTTTTTGTTAATTAAAAAAATATTTATTATTATAAAGGAAAATATCAATTTATAACTTAAGTATTTTTGTCAGTATAATTATTAGTTTGAAATTTTAATTTATAATACTTCAAAGTTTTGACGTACAAATTGATTAAAAATAGTCGAGTTGTATCAATTTTTATCCAATCACATCTTGAATTTAATTTTATTCTTTATTACATGTTGAAATTTTAACCCTTTTTAAGTTATTAATCTAAATATTATTAAAAATATCTCTCATGCCCTTAATGAATAATAAATGATATGAAATAGATAATGTTTTAGAGAAAACGATAGTAGAGATTGAAATTTATGAAGTTTAACACGATAATTCAACAGGTAATTAATTAGTACATTGGTTAAACTTAATTCTTACCAAACTTTATTTTATTTGAATTAATCAATTTATGAAGATGCAAATTCAATGGGTTTTTTTTTTTCCTTTAACAAATTAAAATTATAACAAAAATCGAATGATAGATTCGTTTGATATAATATGGCCATAACAATAATAATAAACATTTGTGTTGATTCAGCGACAAACCTATTATTCTTGGAATCACCTGTTGGAGTTGGATTCTCCTACACAAATACTAGTAAAGACATCAGTGAACTCGGCGACACGATCACAGGTATAAATAGTCGTAACGCAAATTATTCTAATTAAGATTTGTTTGGATTGATTTTCAAGTATTTGGAAAATATATATATATATATATATTTTCAAGTACAAAACAAGTAGCTTGAAAATCCATTGCAAGTGATTCCCAACTTATTCTTTAAGTTGATTAAATCTTAGTTCATATATTTTTATATCGATGACTAAATTTTGTAGCAAGCAACAAGTAGATAATAGTTGTTTAACTTGGAATATTGTGTCAAGCATGCCTATATCATTTTTAAATTGTTAAAATTTATTCTTAAATATAAATTTGAATTTTATGTCTAATGAAACTCTAACATTTTAATTTTATGTTTAATAGCGAATTTCAATAATATTGAATAGGTCGTTAATCTATTAGATACATAATTAAGATTTAAAGATTTATTAGGCTCAAAGTTGGAAGTTTAAAGATTTATTAGATACTCTTAAAATTTAAGGACAAAACGGGGCTTTATTTTTTGTTTTTAGTTTATGAAAATAAAGTCTATTAACACTTTTTCCACCTCTAAATTTCTTGTTTCGGTTATCTACTTGCTAAGCCAAAATTTGAAAACAATTTTTTTTAAAAAAACCTATTTTTGTTTTTGAAATTTGAGTGAGAAGTTGAAAGAAAATAGAATTAATTTTCGAAAACTAAAAACAAAAAAAACTAAGTCCCCATTTGATTACTATTTGGTTTTTTGTTTATGATTTTAAAAAATTAAGTATATTTCCTTAAATTTTATTATAATAGTTTACATATTTCTTGAGTAAAAAAAGTTGAATTTCTTAACCTAATTCTAAAAATAAAAAACAAGTGTTTAACAAAAAATTTTTTAATTTTCAAAATTTGGTTAAATTTTTGAAAGTATGGGTTAAGGATTGATAAGAAAACAAAAAAAATCTAAAAATGAAATGAATATTTGTAGGCTTAATTGTCAAAAACTAAAAAACCAGCCTAAATGTTAATTTCTTTTGTTCAGTAAAAAAGATAAATAAACTATTAACTATTTTTTTTCTTCTTCTTTAGCCAAGGATTCTTATGCCTTTCTAATCAACTGGTTCGGGCGATTCCCCCAATTCAAATCACATGAGTTTTACATCGCCGGCGAGAGCTACGCAGGTACCGGAATCTCTCTGTTTCTTCAAATTCATCACAAAATTCCGATTCCTCTCTCTAATTAACTCATCATCATCATCATCTTCTTCTTCTTCTTCCTCAGGCCACTACGTTCCGCAACTTTCAGAGCTCATTTTCGATGAGAACAAAAAAATCTCAAAGAAAAAACGCATAAACTTCAAAGGCTTCATGGTAATTCATCTCATCCTCACTAAATCGCTTAAAAATCGCTCACTCGATCTTCATTTCCTAACAGTGTGATTCGATTTACAGATCGGAAACGCCTTACTCGACGACGAAACCGATCAGCGAGGAATGATCGACTACGCTTGGGATCATGCCGTGATCTCCGATAAATTGTACGAAGAAATCAAAAGAAACTGCAATTTCAGCAATCCGGCTCCGTCAAACGCCTGCGATGTTTCTCTCAATCAGTATTTTGCAGTGTACGATATCATCGATATGTACAGTTTGTACACTCCAAGATGCGTTGAGAAGAATTCGAGCGGCGGCGGCGGAAGGAAGCAGCGGCGGTTCTCGATCCACGGCGTTGCGCCTCAGAATGTGAGTTATTTGAATTGGATTTTACAGAAATATTGTGGAAAATGGAAATAGATCGGTGATTGAAGATGAATTTGTGCAGGAAGGATGGCACAAGAGGCCGATTGGATACGATCCTTGTTCGTCGGATTATACCGAAAAGTATTTGAACAGACCGGACGTTCAAAAGGCTCTGCACGCCAATGTTACTAAAATTCCATATCCTTGGACCCATTGCAGGTACTGAAACCGATTCACGCTACATATTTTTGCTAAATTACAAAATGAAAATGAAAAAGGGAACCCTAAACTTTAGTCAATTATTTAAAAAATATAAATGCTTCTTAAAGAGCAATGATTAGCTGCAGTTTTTGCCCACGTCTCTACTACATAAAAAAAATTAGAAAAAACAAATATATTTTTAAAAAAATAAAAATACCATGTGGCAGTGTTTTATTGAACTATATTTTGGATACATCAAGATAGGTGCCTCTAATGGAGTGCCCAATTTTTTTTTTTTTTCTCTTTCTTATAACTTGCATGATTATCACTAACCTTTCATAACTATAGTAATAATCATTAGAATGTTGGATGAAAATTAAAATTGAGAATGATTTGATGATGACCGAAAAGTGTGGAGTAATTTTTGTTCTAAGTTATTGTTCACAACTTTTTAGATCTCAATTTCAAAATTTTCCACTCCAATAATAGTTTTGAAACAAATAGCATATTTTGAAGGAATTTTTATAATTAAGGTCTAATTTGTTTTTTGAAAATTTAACTTATTTCATCACAATTTTGTACCATGATTTGCATCTTTCTTAAATAAAATAATTGCATTCTTAGTCAAATTTTAAAACAAAAGTAGATTTTTAAAAACTATATATATTTTTTAATTTTCAAAATTTGGGTTAGTTTTTTAAGCTATCAATAAAAAGTAAATTACAAATCAAGAAATTTATAAGTAGAATAAGCCTTTATATGATTACTTTTCAAATGGTTACCAAACTAGATCTTAACTTTTTATTTTGAGATTATAATTTATTTTTATCGAAAACTACGACCTAGTTTGGTAGTCATTTGATTTTTTACTTTTAGTTTTTTAAAATTAAGCATACAAACGTATCTTCCACCTTTAAATTTGTTGTTTTGTTATTTATTTTAGTCAAAATTTGAAAACTAAAGAAGGTAGTTTTAAAATTTTGTATAAGTTTGGTGAAGATCCAATTCATGTACTTAAGATTAAAAAATGAGAGGAAATAAGTTTAATTTTCCAAAAAAAAAATAGTTATTAAACGGGGTCTACACAATTGAATACTAGTTTTTGTGGTTATTAGATGTCATTTAAATAACTACTCATAAATATATGATGATATAAGAAAGAAAAAAAAAACTTCCATGCATCCTAATCCTTTTGAAATACATACTAATTGTCTAATCATAATTTGTTAAATCACAAACTTTTTTATTATGTGATTGAAGTAGATTGTAGCCATAAATGACAATATATATATATATATATATATATATATGTTTTGTGCTGACCAATTGCTCATGTAATTATTTATACCTATTAAAACAAGAGATTTTATTATTCATATCATATTTGTTTTAGTTCTAAAAATCTACAAACTATTGCCTCAAAAAATCTACAAGCTATAGAAACTACAATGAGGCTTGCATAACCTATTTTAAAATGACAAGATTTTATTTAATTTAGGTTAATTTTAAATTAAATCAATTTACTATTTTACACAATCCAAAATATATGGTTTGAATTTATAGTATTTTTTTTTTTTGGTGCTAAAATGTTTTTTTTATTGATCAATATGTGGGGTTAATTGCAGTGACAACATCACATTTTGGAAGGATGCACCATCTTCAATACTCCCTATAATCAAGAAACTCGTGGCTGGGGGCCTTCGCATTTGGATTTTTAGGTAAATCAATTCTTCAAACCTATTTTTAATTTCAATTAATTTTCTTTTTCTATACTCTATAATTGATTTTAGAATGCTCGAAATAGAACTTCAATATTTCTATTCTAATAATTTTTTATTACTTTTTCTTTTTTAATATGAGTTTGACTTTAGTTCGATTGATCATGTTTTGGAGAAATATAAATTTTATAAATGATTGATGAAGCCCGTTTAAATGGCAGTGGAGATACCGATGGAAGAATTCCAGTGACCTCAACTAGGTTGACTTTGAATAAACTTGGTTTGAAGATTAAACAGGATTGGACTCCTTGGTACTCTCATCAACAAGTACGTTTTTTTTCCTTTTGGTTTTAATGATCTATTAAACATAAAATTAAAGGTTTAGATAATAAGAATGACCAAATCAAGTTGACCAATCAAAACAGACTAAACCAACTTTATTCTATCGATTGTATTGTATAATCATAATCATTTTAGTGATAGTCTGCAAAGCCCTTGACTCAAGCCAATTGAACTAACCAACGTTATTTTTTAAATAATTATGTTTATGTTTTGTTAACTTGAAAGACAATATGTGTTTGAAGAATAAATGGAAAATGTAGACACCCTAAAAGTACACAAATTTATGAAATATAAATCTAAAAACCACTCATAAACTAAACTAATTTTGAGAAAATCAAATTATTTCTAGTTGATCACTAAACATGTCAGGTAATATTTTAAACTCCGTTTGATAATCATTTAAATTTTTTTATAATAATCTAAAAGAAGCATGTATAGACTTAATTTTAATAAATATAAAATCAAATAATGGTAATCACGGTCTAAATAATTTGAAAAGAGAAAAACTTAGTGCTCTCTTGGATACACCTATCTAGTGCGTCTCAAATATAGTCCAATAAAATGCTTTTACATTTTGTTCTTTTAAAAATATTTTGGATAAAATAAAAACACGTGTGTCTTGTTGATAGGTTGGTGGGTGGACAATAGAGTACGAAGGGCTAACGTTTGTGACAGTCAGAGGTGCTGGCCACGAGGTTCCACAATTTGCTCCAAAGCAAGCTCTCCAACTTATTAGGCATTTCTTGGCCAATCACAAGCTGCCAACTGTCTCTTTTTAGCTTCATTCTTAAAAATCTTTTTTTTTTTTAGAAAAAAAGTCGAGGTGTTTTGTTTTCAGTTTAATCCACAGGAACTTGTCCACGAAAATGCCGAGGGCAAAGAAATTAGGCTAATTTTTACCTTCTTTATTATCTTGCAACTTGTGAATTAAAATAATAATAATAATAATTTCGTAGTGGTATCTATTTCGCCACATTCTTTCAATGTTTCTTTAAATTTAAAAAATTATATATATATTTTTGACATTTAAATTAGCTATAACTATATTTTTGAAGACTAAAATTTAGATTATCAAATATCATGTACAATCTAGATCAAACCGCTAAAATTTATATTATCAATTTTGAGGTTTTTCATATATTACAAAAAGTAATAATAATAAAAAAGAAAAAAATGTAAATATTAAAGCAAAAATGTTTCCTCATATTTTTTGCACATGGGAAAAACAACCAAACCTAAATATTTTTTTTTCAAATTATTGTTCTTTCTTTGTCTTTTTTCACGTGTGAAAAATCTAGATAGTCTTTCAATAATTTGTCATTTTTTTTTCTCTCTCTTTTACATTTTTTCATGTATAAAAATGGTATTTTGTTATTATTAACAAGACTAAATTATAAAAAGGGACTTTTTAAATATAAAAAATAGGGATATTTTTAAATATATGAATCAAAATATTTACAAAAATAGCAAAATTTTAGAACTGTCAATTATAGATTCTGATTTCAAGTCTATAAGTGTTTATCATTGATAATTCTAAAATTTTATTATATCTTGTAAATATTTTCAATAGTTTTACCATTTAAAATAAATTTTCTAAAAAATATTTAAAAATATTTATACTTTATAGCAAAAGTTTCAAAAGTACAAAGTACTTTTGTACTTTTGGAACTTTTTGCTATAAAATGTAAATGCTATTAGGATTTTTCTATTTATAAGAGTTTTCCTTATAAAAATAGCTTTGTATTAAGCTATGAGTTTCATCAACAATATTTATATTCTTTCAAAAGTTGTAATATTGTCTTTTTGATATTTTATAAATATTTCAAAACTATTCTTCATATAGAAATTCATCAGAGTCTTAATTGGAAATTAGATTATATAATGAGTTTTGTTGTGAGATCAACAAACAAAGAAAAAAAATATAAACAGTAGAGAAATCGACACAAAAGATTTATGTGATTCACTAACCGTGTGTTAGTAGACGTCCACGAGCGAGGGAGAGAACAATTTATTATTAAAGAAAAAATATCATATTGCAGTGAAGGCGCCTCTAGGTTAGGGAGTAAGTTTATATTGGTATCTTCTCATTTAACGTGGGTCAATTCGTTGTGGGTTAACTATTTGGGTCATTAAGTTTGCATCCGTTCGATTATTTGGGTGAGACCAATGTATCAACTAGGGATGTCCACTTACCCTACGGGGACTCACCCTAAACGGGGCGAGAAATCTCCGATTAGATGGGGAATGGGGGAGGGAGCGGAATAATTTTTTCCCTACTGACTAAACGGGAACGGGTACGGGGACGAAGATTATATTCTCCGTCCCCGCCCCGATGAATATATTATGTAATAATAATTACTTCTTCCTAAAGAAGAAGAAAAAGAAGAAAAAGAAGATTATTATTATTATTATTATTATAACTCATATTCTGTTTACATAAACATAATATAAGTTTATCATAATAAGTATTATAAGATGATTATTATTATTATTATTATTATTATTAACTCATATTCTGTTTACATAAACATAATATGAGTTTATAATAATAAGTATTATTATAATTATTATAATCATTATAATAATAATTATTAATATTTTATCTATATACTTTTTACAAAAATTATGGTATAAAAAGTTAGTTATTTTCTAATTTTCATTTCAATTTTTTCGTACTTTTATACATTTCTAAATTGTTTTAACATTTAAGATTTTCTACCTTAAGATATAAATGTTGTAGTATTTTAATGGAAAGCTTGACTATGATATTGTAATATTTAAATTTTAACTTTTAGAAATTATAGAATTAAATTATATCTTTACACATATAATAGTATTATTTTTATAATGATTTTTTGTACTATTTTTTTGAATGAAAAAATTATTGAAAATAACCAATTTAATATATATAATTTTATTTGGTTGAGAATAAAAAAATTTGTTAAAAATGAATATATTAAAAAAAAAAAAGAAAATTTTTTTCCCACGAGAAATCCGATCCCCGCAAAGAATTTCGCAGAGACGGGATATGAAATAAGAGTAGAGATAGGGATAGAAAAGCCTTCTCCATTTCCATCTCACCTAGTAGACATCTCTAGTATCAACTCTTCTTTATAAAGAGCCATGGGTGTAAGAAAAATTATGAGAGATTTTGCTCCACTAATAGAAAGCTTTCTCTTATTCACACTAGACTTTGGTCAAACAACTATAAAGGATTGTGTCAAGCTATCCTTCTTCTTCCTCTTTATGATGTACTTTGCTTTTTGTTACTTTCAATTTGCAATGGATTTCTCTATCTTCAACTCATTAATAACGAGATCTTGTGCTTGGTGAATACTATATAACAGATTTTAAATATTCCAATCAGTATAGTGACAGCTTAAAATGATGTGATAGTGTTTAGATCTCAATTTCTATTAAGGTCTCACAATATCGTTTTAGGTCTCGATTTTCGTCCAACATTCTAATCGATTACATACGTAAAAGATAGTTAGAGCAAAATGTTTAATTTTAGTATACTTTGTAATTTAGCTAGAAACAATTTGTCAAATAAACTCTGCCCAATTTCCATTAATCAGACAAACACAAAACCATTACGTAACGCAACTGTCACTATTCTCATCTAAGTCAAATTATTGAAAATATGAAAAATATGATATCTTTTCTTTATAAAAAGAAAATTATTAGTTAATAATTTTATTTTTATTGTCTGATTCTTCGACAAATCTCCAAATATTAATTCCATAATCGAAGTTCCACTAATTTTCCTGGCTTCCAAAGCAAGGCGAAGCGTCTAAGCATCAAATTCGTAGCTCAGTTTATTTCGCTGGAATCTCCCGGAAACTCGAAGAAGACTGTGACCCATGCGATTTCTCGAGGCTAAGTAGTAGAGGTAGGAGAACAGAAGTAGCATTATGAATTCTTCAATTTCATAGATTTGGGTTCGTTTTTCTGCTGATGGTTCTGTTTTACATGTGATTAATTGTCGATTATTCTGTTGAATTAGATGTAATTTCATTCTGAAGCTTCTGGGGGAGTCGATTTTTCGCCAACACTGTACGGAGTTTGATCCTCAACACGTATTTCTGAAAATCTTTTTGAGTTTTGGTTATCTATGTTATTTTTTTGATCGAGGTTGTGGGTTTCTGGCTTAGGTTAGTATTTGAAATTTTTGTTGAAAATTACTATGTTATTCAAACTAGTTTTGTTTTCTTTTCGTTTACGAAATAGTTTTTAAAGAATCAAGATTCACTAGTTCATGATTTTGGTCGGAAGAAGAAGCTAAAAGAACAGTTACCCAAGTATGTATTTGCTTAACTTTTGATCTACATAATAATTGAAAACAACTCTCAAACAACCCTTTTTTGTAACTGAAGTGATTACTTCATTCAACAATTTGTTTGGTAAATTTGTTGCTTAATCAGTTTTCTTTTCTTTGGTTTATCATTGCAGAACTATTTTCTAGGAATGGAAGTTCTGTCTTGTAGCTCAGTTCCAAGCAGTAATATTGTGTTTTTAAGGAGAAAATGTGCAAGAAAAATCTTGAATCCAAGTTGTGTAAACCTCTCTAGCTTGAGAAAACGTAAAATCTTGTGTGCTAAAATCAAAGCCAGAACCAGATTTTCTTGGTCAAAGCAGCCACTTGAAAGCTCTCAACCGAAGATCCTATGTAGAAGCTACGGTGGTTATGTCATTGATGGAGAAGAAGGGGGTTCAGTAAGTATACCGGAGAGTGGCGAGTCGACGAGTAAAGTTCAAATTCCTGGTTTGCCCGATGAATCTAATGGTGAATCCAGTGCTCAAATCAGTAGTGGCTTTTGGGAATGGAAACCAAAACTTAGTGTCCACTATGAAAAAGCTGGATGTGAAAATTTGAACTCTCCACCTGTGCTTTTCCTTCCTGGTTTTGGGGTTGGTTCGTTCCATTATGCGAAACAACTAAAAGATTTGGGATGTGATTACAGGGTATGGGCCATAGATTTTCTTGGGCAGGGCATGTCATTACCAGTTGAAGATCCCACTTCACATTCTAAGGAAGGAAATGAATCAGATGGGAAAGATTCTTCTTGGGGTTTTGGAGAGGAGACTGAACCATGGGCATCTGAGCTTGTTTACTCTATTGATTTGTGGCAGGATCAAGTTCGGTATTTCATCGAACAGGTATCCAAAATAATCATTCATTTTCCCTCATGTTTTCTCCATATTCAAAGATAGAGAGTAACGTGCTTGCTTTGAGTAGGGGGCTGACTCATAGATTAGATTTATGTGGCGTATGTGGCCGAGCCTGCTAACTTCATGTAAAAAACAATCAACAAGTTACATTAACCTTTTCACTAATCTATAAATCAAACATGGAAACAGATTTTCAGGCTTTTGAAACTCATTTTTCTATCCACCTGCTACTACGCAGACAGATTTTCCAACGTTGGGCTATACAAACTTAAGACTTCCAGAATCCGTAAATGAAGCCTCTCCTCTAAGTGTGAATGCTTAAGGTTTATATTGACATTGATACTGATGTCTTAAATGACCATTGCAGGTCATTGGTGAACCAGTCTACATTGTGGGCAATTCACTTGGAGGGTTTGTGGCATTATACTTTGCAGCATGTAATCCTGAATTAGTAAAGGGCGTCACATTGCTAAATGCAACACCGTTCTGGGGATTTTTTCCTAATCCCACTAGATCACCAAGGTTAGCAAAAATGTTTCCTTGGAGTGGAAAGTTTCCATTACCAGAAAGTGTGAGAAAACTCACAAAATTCGTGTAAGTTCTTCACTAATCATTCAATGAAGTGTTAAATATCTCTATGTACCCTTTCTTTATAACTATTCTCTTCTTTTACTTCTCTCACCTCTCTGTTTGATATCAGTTGGCAGAAAATAAGCGACCCTGAAAGTATAGGTGACATCCTTAGGCAAGTTTATGCAGATCACACGACAAATGTCGATGATGTATTTTGTCGAATCGTGGAAACAACACAGCATCCAGCTGCAGCTGCATCGTTTGCATCAATCATGTTTGCCCCTCAAGGGAAACTATCATTTTGGGAAGCTTTATCAAGGTGGGATATAATTTTGATATTAAGATTCAATTTGTTGGCTTGAGAGCTTTAGTCTCTGTCCTGTTTTGGCTTAAATTTGTTTCTTTCTTTTGAGTAGATGCCATATGAATTCAGTGCCAGTTTGTCTAATATATGGAAAAGAAGACCCTTGGGTGAAACCTGTTTGGGGGCTTGAGGTGAAAAAGCGAGTGCCTGAGGCTCCATATTACGAAATTAGCCCCGCAGGCCATTGTCCACATGATGAAGTTCCTGAGGTATACTTCTGCTGTTCACAAGATCCATTTTTTTCAATCAATTCAAAAGGGATTCTAAAGTTCAAAGTCCATATGCTATTCTAATTTGTTTTTTTTACACTGGATTCTTCTTTTGCTTTTGTTTATTCAATTTCTTTCTTTTGATGATAAATGAGTTGGAAGAATCAAATAGCTAACCTCGAAGTTAATAGTACAAGCATTATATCAGTTGAGCTCGACTCATTTGGGCTTTATTTCTTCCTCTAATATAAAATTTGTTTATAGATGAGAAATACCAAAAAACCACCTCTTGAACTTGAACAACTCAACACTAGAACTTACTCGAAAAACAAAACACTTGAAGGGACCTGATGTTAGAATGAGAAATTGGTAGAATCCAAGTATATTAAAAGCTAAACGATAACGAGATGAACTAAGTTTTCGAGGTACTTAGACCCTCCTAATCTTGAGATCACTCTCAAGCCCTAATTCATTCATCAAAATATTGTTTCTTCATTCCCCTCCCTCTATTTATAACCAACAAGTATAGCAAACTTCTTTGTTAATTACCAATATACCCTTAATACTCTAATAACACCCTAATACCATACTATTCCTAGGACAACATAACAACTGTACCTGAATCTATTAGTTTCAAGATGAGATATAAGATGTTTACGTTCGAAATGTTTCTCTTCTTTCGATGTTTGATCTAGAAGATCTTCTGATGAATTCGTGGGTTTGGCTGATTTTAGTTACATTTTCAGTCTGTGGATGCAATAATACTGAAATATGGGTTGTAATTACAGGTTGTGAACTTTCTACTACGTGGGTGGATAAAAAACTTAGAGACAGAAGGTTTAGTGGAATTGCCACTAGTGGAGGAATCAAACATCATTGGAGAGGACAACGTTGTTAAGGATTTGGAGTTTTTAAGAGAAGGATCAAAGAAATCTGTGTCTGTCCAATTGTATGGACCCCCTTCTTCAGTTTTGGATCGGATATCCTCTTTATTAAAACTGTAGGAGTCAGAGCTTAACAATTAAGCCTCATAGTCTAATTATTCTTAAGGATCTGTTTTTTCTCTTTTTTCTTTTGGCTGCTTGTTTTATGCTTGCCTTGCGTTGTAAAAATGTTATGCAAAAAAAGAAGGAAAAAGAAAACAGAAAAAGAAGGGATAGAGTTGGAAATGTATTGTTTTTAGAAAACAGGCCGTAGTTGTTCACTCTTTCATGTTGATTGATAGATTAAGTTCTAAGAATAATGTGATTTTTAAAAGTAATGACAAAAATGAGTTACATAGAAAAGAAATTTCAAAAGTGATGTTGAAGATAAAATATTGACAGAAAGAGAGTAATTTTTGGTGGAAAGGAAAATCGTGTACTTGGCACACGATTACCTTTCAATCCAATCAGCATCCATATCAGCCACATGGATTTGGTCAAAGGATCAAACTTGTGGACGTGGTCTACGATTTGAATATTTTTATTTTTTTTCCTTTTTAGCATAAAAAAAATGTCTCATGATAAAATATAATTCAATTAGTTTGAATTTAAAAGTTTGAATTACAAGTCACTTGATTCATTGTAGGTTGTCTTGTGCCTCTAGATTAACTTCATCTTGTTGCCGTTGTCGTCTACAACAAATACGTCTTCAATCAGTATTAACAACATTGAGTCGCCTTGTTTGCTGAATACTTTCTATGTTTACTAAGGTTTGGTCATGCATTGAACCCAACTCTAACAAATTATGGTGTACTGAATATTGTTGTACGTCTTGGATAAAATTATTCAGTACGATGAAAAAATTAATACTAAATAATATTTATATTATATACTTGAAAAATGTAAGATAATCCAATTCTTATCATGTAGTAATAGTAAATGTCGTCAAGTGTGATAAATCGTCTCAGGATTGAATTGTATAAAAAAAAATAGTCATATGATACAGTTGGTCCATTTGTTATTTCTCCCTATGCACAACAATCATGACGAGCACACCAGTACGATATATATTCTACGTGAATTCGACACCAATCTTGGACTTGCTTACCCCTCAAATCAATATAGTGTAGTGTCGGGAATGTATAATACAATGAAGGTATCGTTTTCGTAGACCGAATTGTCTCAACACACGATTTGAATGATGCCATCTATTATATGAAAGCATATAAGAGGGCTAACGATCAACCAAATGTCTTAACCATGTCGTAATCAGGGATTAATGACCAAATATTTTACGTGTATGACGTCTAATTAATCTAAAAAAAGAACTAATTAGATACCAAAAAAGTTTGTGAGATTCATTTGTATATTCATTTGTTACCTAATTGTGCCATAATTTTGTTAGTATACCGATAACCCAAATAAAATCCGACCTAACTTTCAGTGTGAAATTACGAAATCAAAACAGGGTGGATTACGTAATTTTAGTTGAAAGGAGGGAAAGAGAGAGAGGTATCAAAATCTTGTTCTTACAATTTGGGCTCTTCTCTCATGTTGGCGGTTTGTCAAGTGGCCAAATGTTGAAGAGTCTGGCGAGTTCTTTTATAAGGAGAAACATAAAAATAAACGCTAAAATCTTCAACTCCATTGCCGTCGATCATCTTCTTGATGTTCTTTCCGCATTCCTCCGCCTCTTTCATTCCTCAGTTTGCGATTCTCGTGTATGCGTTCCCTTTGCTCTTCCCGTGTCGGACCAGTATGATCCGCTACAACTTCAATGGCCGAACTCCCAACGAATACCCATTGTTGTTGCTGGATTTTGGTTCTTCGCCGTCGCATCGAATTGGAAGAACTCTGGATTTTGGGGATACAATCCTGAATAAAAGTGTGGCCATTGTTTTGGGAGAGATTTCCTAAATACTTATATGAGAATCGCAATATGGGGAATGTTCGCATCTCGTCGCAAGGCTCATTTTGAGTTGTGGGTCATAGGGGGATTATGCACACTTCCATTTTCCCTAACCTATACAAGAGGGTGTAATGAATAGAGATCTCCTATCAGTTGTCTTCTCTTCCAATCACTTTACTTCATTCGAGAGATGGGTGATCCAAGAATAACGGAAGAGGGCTCGTAACCCCTCTCTCCTTTTTCCTCACACCTATTTGTTCTTCTGAGAAGAGACTAATACTTAAAAGAAGCAACTTTATTCGTTGAAGTGACATATTTTCGAATTACGAAGAACTGAACGATAAATGAGATTGCTACTGCTTCACTTAAAAGACCCACTTTTGGGAAGAATAATGCTAGTGCATTGATTAAGAAAAAAAAAAAAAAAAAGAACTAGTGTTGCTACGGGCTACCAACCTAGAAGGAATCTTGGACAAGACGATAATTGAGAAGCTGTTCATGGTCCAATCCTAGAAGATAACAAACTTGACCTATTGATCTTGCCCCAGCCCCATTGCTTTTTACCGGCCTAACCAACCGATTAGCAGTTCCATCGACCTCTTTTCTACTACAGTGAACTTCACTTTAAGCTAATCCAATTCTCTGCCTAAAGGTTCACTTGTACCTACCAAGCCCAACACCTTCCCACTCATTTATGAAGGAGAAACATGTATATCTTTTACCTATGCTTGACGGGTGGAATAGACCATTGCATTTTTTTGAACTACTAAAAGCTAATGATGACCTGTGAACTCAATCGAGATCGATCGCTTTCAAGTAAAAAATGCTTTCAATTCCTCAGAATTAGAAAGAAAACAATTTTACTAGTTAGATCCATATAAAAACAAGTGCATCTCACTGTCACGAAATAGTAGAGATCTATTACAACATTCTATTTCTTTACGTATAAGAAAACTAGATTCGATTTTTGACTTGGAAGCCCTAAATCAAATTATGTACCATCATAATACAATCTCATGATAGTATGGTAATAGATCTCAATTAAATTGAAACATGTGACAAATACGATCTAATTGCGATAGAAATGGGTTACCCTATACTTGTAATATAACAATATACTATTACTAAAACTACCCATGGTAAAGAAGTAAAATTTTCAAATTTCATGCGATTCATACAAAATAACAAAGGCAGTTACACAATAATCCTTTAGTATATTTAATTTCCATTCCGCATATTCCATATTGCGATATCCACAAACAAGTTTCATAAACTCTCTTTATCATAGAGCAATAAGATCGATAACTATGTACCAAAAAAGATAAAGTGACTTTTATTTAATGCTCGTTACCGATCAACCAAATCGGTACAAACAATAATTGACAATATGTAAAGACAAACATGACTTTCAAGAACACCGATGGATCTCACCTAATTTTCAATTAAATATAATTGGAGTGTTATTTTCAAATGTAATTGAATTGTTCACTCTCATCTCCACATGAGATTACTTGTTGATTACGAATTTCGAATTCAAATGAAACCCACACTTCAAATTACCTTAAAGGGAATTTTCAGATTACCATTTACTTAAACGTGGCCTTAGGTTAATTTGTAAATTATCCCTACTTCTCTCCGATAACACTTCTAAATCGAAAATGTCCAAATTATTTCTTGTCATCATTCAATTCCAATGGAGGGTTATGGCGACCGGCCGGAAGCTTAATCCTGCCGGACGAACCCGTCGGCACCACCTTAATATTCTCGCAGTTGCAGATCTCGATCATGAATCCATCGGGATCGTTGAAGAAAAGCTGTTCAATCGATTCTCCATTCTCCTCTTCTTCCAATGTCCTCCTCATGTATTTCACTCCCAATACCTTCAATCTCTCTTCTATCGCTTCCATGTCTTCACACTGCCACAGTTCAATTTCAACAAACCTATACAAAACCCTAGAAATTTCACCTAAATTTAAGTTTCAGAAAAAAATTAAGCCCTAACCTGAAATGAGATGTGATTGTCCAAGGGATCGAGATGATCATCATCCTTATTGCCTCCACGAACTCCAAAATTATCTTCCTCCTCAGATTGCATCAAGTGAATCCCGACGCCGTAGTTGAACAACCAAGCCCCTTCGAAATCGAAGCTCTGCGGCCTTTCAATGAGGACGAACCCTAGAACCTTGGTGTAGAAATCGACGGAATCCTTGACGCTTCTGCATACTCTGGAGACGTGATTGAGCGCCATTAATGGAAGTGGATGCTCCTCTTCCTGTTTTCTTGTAGTTTCTTGGGATTCTTCGTTGTTCTTTGATTGGATTTCATTGTCGACGGTGGGATTCCGATCTGCGATCTGTTGTTGTTCCATGAATAGCAGAGCGGGGGCGTTGAACTGGAGCAGAGGAGTGGAGAAGAGTGTTGACGGTGGGTGGTCTGAAAAAGGGGGGAAATGGCGGCGGATAAGGGATACGTGGGGAAGGGAGGAGAGTGCCAAATGCCATGGAAGAAGAAGGAGGTGCTACAGTACGTGGAAGGTTTTTCAGAGAAGACGACGACGTACGCTTCATTGCTTTGCGTTGGGTTTTATGGGGAAATGGATTTTTTCCCCCTAAAAGTGAGATTCATTAAAACCCACAAAACTAACTAAACAACCAAATATCAATAGCTATCCAAGTGAGAGATTAATCCCAAAATGAATAAATAAATAATAATAATAATAATAATAATAATATATAAATAAATTAACCTTCATCGAGTTAGAAATCTCAAGATTCAAGAGAGACTTCAATTGAATTGACTTCACCTTTATTTAGGATTCTGTCCATCACAAGAAATAAGTATGTGTTTTAAACCAATAAAAATAGCTTTAGCTTTTAAGGTTTTGATCGACCAATTACTAAATATTAGGATGTACTTACCCTAAAGACGACAATTATTTCAATTACGAATAGTTCAGTTGGTCCAATTGTTCCGAGTTTTCTCCAACCATGCGGCAACAATATTCATCTTCTAGCAACCTTCTCTTGGCAACTTTCAACGGCTAATAGGCGAATTGATGCTTAAACTGATCCTAAGAGGACCGACTTCCTTCTTCAAAGAAAGAGTCTCTAAAGTTTTCAAGAATGTTTGCTTGAAGATTAGAAGGGACGTTCTTAAAATAAATTGCGTTAGGATAATTCCAAATTCCCGCATTATAGACACAATTTTTCATAAATCATCTTTGTTGTTGGGGTTTACAAAGATTGCCCCAATACTCCATCCGCTTCCAGCAACCCCTGCCCAAAGAGAACACATCAACATTTGAGGAAAAGTAAAATTTCCATAAGTTTCTAGTCATTTTGCAATCCTAAATCAAATGACTTAGTAGTTGCCAAGTGAGTCTTGTAAAAAAAAAAAAAAAAAAAAAAAAAAAAAAGAAAAAAGAAAAACATTCTTTGCACCAACCTTTCGGAAAAAAAAAACATGATTAAATTGTAAATTTGGTCTATGATATCTTGTCCCTATAATCTTATAGGTTAGAATTTAGTTCTTATGTTAGATAAAATTTTATAAATACTTTATATAATTTCATAAAATTCTCATAAATTCTATGAAGATTATTTATGAAGTTTTTATCAAACCATATTAAATTTAATTGTATAAACAATAAAAACTAAGTCCTAATTTTCTTCAAACCATAGAGACCAACTCAACTAAAATAATATCTAGCATTACATTTTTATGAATTTTTCTATCAATTTTCATGAACTGACATTTTTATTATATCATGAAAAAGTCTATGATAGATAAAAAAGGGAAAAAACAAGCAAAAAATGTTACTAATATAGGTATAATATAAATTATAGACATGTTTAAAAAAAAAATAAAACGTATATTCACTTTAATATTTTTAGTGATGTTTTCAAATATAGTAAAATGAACCAAAATATTTACAAATATAATAAAATGTTACTTTCTATCAATGAGAGATATTGATGAACTTCTATCATCTATAACTGATAGACTGTGAAATTTTTCTATATTTGAAAAATATTTTCAATAATTTTGTCATTTAAAATAATTTTTCTTTTTTCTTTTCTTTATTTATTTCATTAATACTCATCAAACATAACATTTTATTAATATTTACATTAACACTTTTTGTCACACCCCTTACAGATTACCCTCTTAATCTATGTAAAGAGAGTAAATATCAACCTTCTTATGACATTTACTATCCAACTGCTTCCCGCTTAACCTGATATTTGACATAAATAAATATACATTCACATCATAATTCACAGTCTTATAGGCATTCAAGAACTTCATACAACCTATACATGGGCCCATACATACATGGATATTTATAAACATATACATACCAACAAAACCAACTCCTTTCACATCCTATCAAACCAATCAACAAATACAACTGAGTAGTTTATCTCTTATACCCTGCTAATATGTTTACATGCCAGACCATACCAAAATTATATACATACAAAAATCTAAGAAAACTTGAGCTATCTGACAACTTGATGCAGTAGTAGACTAGACTTGTGTAGGCTAGGCACTGAGAACTCTTTCGGTACCAGAAAAATATTTAAAGAGTAAGCTGTGAAGTCTTAGTTGTTGGGAATGTCCTAGAACTTGTAATTCATGTTAAACATTCTATTTTATTAATAACAATGACTTGTTGATTTTGCATCTTATTATGAAAATCCAATAAACGCATTATTGGCTATAGTTTGAATGCTGTAACTTTATGTAATGAACATAAATAGGATCAAGTTGACAGTATATAGCCTAAATGGTCTAATAAGTATATGGATAAAATTGGGTATCTCATCCTAGTAACACTATTGAATGCGCCCCACTCTGTAATTGTTACAAGAACTTGTAAGGTGCTATAAATGATGTGATCCACAAATCATTCATGTTGAGACATGAGAGTGGGGGCATCCTATGCAATAAGTTTGCATATAGATTGAACCACGAAAATAGTCAATTTTCTTTATAACGACCGTTTACTGTTAAAACTGACTATTTCATTTATTATATAACCTAGGTTAACTCCCTAAGTTAGTTATGAACTCCTGTTTATTCGGCATTATCCTTTGATCTGCAAACAGTGAGAGTAGTCCAATAGCACTGCTCAATAAGCTTACCATTTTGGGGATAAGACCGGATGAATAGCTGGGGACATAGCTTTGCAAGATGGAATTCACTCCTACCCTATTTAGGGTTAACAGATACCTACCCTATTTAGGGTTAACAGATAGGTTGTTCTCTTAAGTACTGACTCCAGGTCTTGAACAATCGGGGCCTCGCCTTCTCATGATAGAGAAAGGATTTGATTCATAGAGATTATGAATCAAAATTGTTCATTAGAGGATCAGTAAGAACTTAAGGAACAAGATGTAGTCACAAGGGTAAAACAATATTTTTGACCTAGCTGTGATTACGAACAACCTGTAAAGGACCGACTTACTGATTATGGTTATTAAGTGGACATAATATATCTACAGTGGGGGGAGTTTAACTATGGGCTATAGTGGAGTGTCCTGTTAGTTAACGAATGGGGGTTAGATCGGACTAATGAGTTTAGTCGATTAATCTCGAATTGTTGAAGCCCATGATCAGTAGGTCCGCGAGGTCCCCTTACTAGCTCGTAAATGATAAGCTTTAGGGTAGCTTGAGAAATTAATTTGAAACATTCAAATTAAATGGAACAAGAGAATATCTATTTAAATATGATTTAAATATATGAAGATGATTATTGTACAAAAATTATTTTAATATTTGATAATAAATTAATTAATATTTTAAATTAATTTAAGAAAATCAAATTTCAATTAAAATGGTTTTTAAATCATTTTATTTTTAAAGAAAAATGAAAAATTCGTTTTGCATGTTGCACAAAATGGAGATTGAATTTTTTCTATTACCTTCATCTTCACGCTCACACAAAGGCCATTATCCTCTCTTCATTGATTCTCCAAGCATGAGCTGCAAGCCATGCACTTCACCTCTTTGCATGTTCATTTATAATATATAAAGAAGATTGGAGTCATTTGAGAAGAATTAATACAGAATTTTTGAGAGAAAAACTTATGTGAAGAAGAAACTGTTCTTCTTGTCCGGGTTTGTGTGTTCTTCATTGTTCTTCACTTCTTCAAGCTGTTCTTGAGTCCCACAACTCTGCCTAAAGCTCCAAGAGGATAGTAGGGAAGACTTTGAGGTGGTTCACGGTGATATCAAGTAAAGATCGCTGCTGTACACTCGGTTTCTTATAGTTCATTAAAAGTACGATCTTAAAACCCTCTCTTTAGAAAAGCATACTTTAGTTTCTGCCAAAATTAGTGAATTTGAATGCTTATGGATCCTTGATACTTCTGCTACATGTTATTTAACTTTTTCATTAGTGAGTGATAAGTTAAAAAATAGTTAACTTTGTAATCAACTATAAACAGTATACGGTTGAAAATAACTTTCTATAATCTCAAAGAACATCCCATAAACTCAGATTTCACAATCACGCATAAAATTAGTATGAATAGTAAACCATGAAAACATAGTAGATCGTGCTTATATCATTAACATCTATAAACCTCACATTAAACATGTACCCATAATCTTAGTTGAGGTAGAGCAAGCTCAATACTCTCAACGTCGTTAGCCTTAGCTGATGTAGAGTAAACTCGATACATTCAACTGTAGAGATCGAATCCCCAGCAGAAGCGTGAGAACATCTTGCATTTCAAAATTTAATTTTAGAGAAACAAAATATAGCAAACTAAAATATAATAGAAGAGGATAAACATCATAATAAGTATGCATTATAAAGGAGAAACAAAAGGGATGAATGATTTTTAATTACGTAGATTCCCAAACTTCTTGAAATTTCTCTCTCTCTCTATCTCGTTTTTTTTTTTCACACGAACGTCTTCTCAATGATCACCAACACTACCACAATAATCTTGTTATTCTCTAAGATTCCAAGAGTTGGATGAGTTGTCTCCAACACTTGGAAGAGGAAGAGGTAGAGAGATTGTACAGAGAGTGTAGAGAGAAATTATCTTGGAGGCTAGGGTATATTTTTTGCACAATTGAATGCTTGTCCTAAATGGGCTAATAAGATGAATTTATGTAGAGATGGGTTTATCCCTTCTCTAAGTATTTTCCTTTTCACCCTTGATGCTAATTAATTAAATAACCCATTATTTAATTAATTGGCACATTAATTAAATAATCATATATTAAATCTAATTTAATTAATTAATTTATATATAAACATCACATGTTTATATGTTTCCACCTTCTTAATATTATAATTATTAATTCTTCATGAATCTAGTTCACACAAATTAAATATTTGAATCTCATTCAAATATTTCTCTCTAACATAATTTGAATTATAGATCACATCTATAATTAATTATATATTAGTCACATTAATATACAATTTCCTCAATTGATTTGAATAACTTAAATTATTCCTAATTAATATCCTTTATTGAGCTAACAAAAAAACCTAGTAAATCTTCAGAGCAAAAGCTCCAACGATATAAGATTAATTGGCTAGATTCATTAACCAAATTAATCAATATTCGTTAATTGTGGGTATGCTCCACTAAAGACCCATAGATTAAAGGAACTCTTAAAACAGAGAACCAATGAATGGAAATAGATCGTTCCAAACCCCATTGTCAAAGAACAACAACATTTATAATCTAACACAGGACAGTTATGCATCAAGTAAATTACAACATGCTTCAAGGACTAAAACAAAGGGATCAAGTGAATCAAATCTTTGGAGAACTTTTCTTCAAGTATTCCCTCGATCAACATCACAAGGCGCCCAATAACACGAACGCAATGCCTTTGGAATATCCTCGAACAGCAACGAGTGAAACTCGACCCTCGACACTTGAATAGCAAGTAGACACTACCACGAGGTTACCTTGGTATTCCCAATGTGAGAATCCAGGAGTTGTAGGCTCTGTATGGATTTGGTAGGGGGAAGGAGGAATTGAACGATCGTGTAGATGATCGAGTAAGTAGAAGAAGACAAGAGTTTATCGTGTAAACTTAGGTACTCGATCGTTGAGTAGCGAGGAACTATCATCTAGCAAACTCGATCTTTGATCGTTTTCCCTCTCAAGGCTATCGTATATCAATCTTCCTTATGCGCGATCAATTATGAAAAAATGAAAACATTTTTTATTTTATCCATCAATTATCAAAACCGGTTAAAACTTTCCACTCATTCGGTTAATAGAGAAAAAGATAACCAACAACAATTATCTCATAATTGTTTTTGTTATAAATAAATATAATAACTAATTTATCGTATTATATTTATAACCTATAGTTTTAATATCACATCATATGTAATATATATAAACCATAGTTCTTTTTCTCCTTTTTGACATTTAATATAAATCATATTTATATTAATTTCTCTAATATATCAAGTCAATTATATCATATATAATTGAATCAATTTAATTATATCATATATAATCAAATTCCCTCTCGTTAATTTGAACACTTCAAACAAACCTAAAAACTGATTCTCAACATGAAACCATTGAGCTACCAAGGGGACATGTAGCTTGAAGCTCAAACGGTACATGAATAACTGACTAAACTCTTTAATCACGATATCCACCATCCATTAACTATCGGACATTTCACTAAAGACCGACAGCTGCATGCTCGACAGTGCACTCTTCACAAATCACTCGTCACTACAGCTATGCTAATTTACCGTTTTGCCTCTGTAGTTACATCTAACTTCTTAAGTACCACTCCTCTAATAAATAATACATCATAGTCCTACTATGAGTAAACCCTTCTTGGGCCAAGAGATGGTGTAACGCTACATTGTTCAAGCTCTGGAATCAGCCCTTAAAGGAGCAATTTATCTAATTACCTCTGCTTCGAGGAAAAAGTGAATTCCATCTTGTGTAGCTGAGTTCTTAGCTCCCCAATCAGACGAATCCCCAAAGTGGCAGGTTTGAGTCGGCAATCTGGCCATTCGCACCCATGCAAATCAAAGGACCACCTTCATAGACAGAAGTTCATAACTCACTCAAGATTAAGGTCATGTTACCTATGGTCATCTTAGTGAAATGAAAGTCTCTGTCATGAACGACGTTATATAACGAGACTAAACACTTCGTGGTTCGGTCTTATACAAACTCCTTTGTATACAGCATCCTCGCTCACATGTCTAATATATGAATGGTCAAGATCAGACCATTTGTAGCACTTTACAACACTTGTAACGTCTACAAAGCAGGCTACCTCGTAGCATCACAAGGATAGGATTTTCCTCATTTATCCATATACTACAGACCATTTAGGTTATCACTTAAAACACGATCCACTTGTATGTCTCCACATATATGCTTAAGTTACAATGATAACCAGGGATATTAGTTTATTGGTTTGTGGTTAATGCAACTAAAATAACTCATATTTTATAGACAGAAGTGAAAAAAATATCTCATATTATAAACCACCAAGAGTTTGTTCATACAGGTGCTTACAAACTATATGACCCTATGAGATTTAGGGCATCAACCCTAACAAGGTGCACTTTTCTCACTACAGATATATTTCCGTGTCCATAAATATAGACCAATAACAGCAAGTTAGTCCAATGATCATATCCTAGATTGGACTGAAACCTGCTGACTATTCCAACTGCATAGCATATGTCTAGGCATGTACACAATATGACGTACATTAAGCTCCCACTACTAATGCATAAGGAATACATTAGTAACATTAACCTCTTGAGGCGTCTAAGGAAATTGTTCCTTAGACAAATGAATTTTGTGCCTGAAAAGTAACAAATCTTTCTTGGATTTTTTTTCATTTTATATCTAGACAACATCTAGTCTATATAAGATGCCTGAGATTGAAGTATTCCACTGAAGGGTCCTTGAGTGGAAGCGAATCTACCTAAATCCCATTTTTTTTTTACAGAATTGATAATTTTATAGTGAAACAAAGTAGAGCACGCATTTATTTTAACAATAAATCATATTCCAAGTATGATCAAACCCCTCTCGGGTCAAGAGAGGATGTGACACCACATTGTTCAAGCCTTGTCAATCCTTAAGGGAGCAATTTATCTACTTGCTCTGACATTGGGGAAGGAGTGAATTTTTTCTTGTGTAGATGTGTTCCTAGCTCTTCAATCGAATGAATCCTCAAAATGATAGGCTTGTTGAATCGGCGATCTGGCCACTCTCACCCATACAAATCAAGGACCACTCTCATAGGCAAGAAGTTCACAACTCACTTAGGATTCAGGTCATGTTACCTATGGTCATCTTGGTGAAATGTAAGTCTCTGTTATGAACGACGTTATATAATGAGACTAAACATTTTGTGATCCGGTCTTATACAAACTCCTTTGTATAAAATATTCCAACTCACATGTTTGCACTTGAATGATTAGGATCAGATCATTTATAGCACTTTACAATAGTTGTAACACTTACAAAACGGGCTATACTCGTAGTGTCACCAGGACAAGATATTTAGCCTTATCTATCTACTACAGACCATTTAGATTATCACTTAAAAATGATCTACCCGTATGTCTATACATACATGTTTAAGCTACAAGATAAACATGGATGTTAGTTTATTGGTTTGTGGTTAATGCAACTAATTTGAAATAAAACATCAAATTTTTTATTACATAAATAAAATTTTTGTACATTATAATTACAAACTATAGGACCCTACGAGATTTAGGACATCAACCCTAATAGAGATAACTCTAGCATAACGCTCTTGTGATTTCAAACTATTTGGATTCCAAGAATATATTGTGCATCTCTCAAATCCTTCATTTGTAATTGGGACACCAACCATCTCTTAATGTCAGCCAAGAATTCTACCTCATTTCCAATGAGTAGAATATAATTAACATATAGTACTACACAAGCTACAGTTTTGTTGACAATTTTCTAGTAACACAAGGTCCGTCAACGTTTTGTTCAAAATCATAAGATTTGATTACAGTGTTGATGACCTGCAGAAATGCATGTCATCTTAGGCCTTTTATTAGAATTATGAGGGCCGTTAAGTTCTATGCGACAATTATGTTAGGAATTCATGAGAAAATGAGTTTGTGTTGCTCAACATTGAGCATCTCGGCTAACCCATTATTATGCGTTCAATTGTCTATTTTTGTAGCTAACGCAGAAAGTGGACGTAAACGCGGAAGCCGAGCTACCGTATAGATGATCACATGCGGAGAAACTCTCCATTACAAAGGCATACGCATTCAATCATCGTATGGGAGTTGCGATCGTCAAGCGATTGTGGTCATCGTGTAGAAGTTGCAGTATTAAGGGAATGCAGTCACTGTACAATTGTGGCTATACGATAACGCATAATAGAGGGATCAATGCAAGGTTGGTGGAATGAACATATCAACGCATATCTCGAGAAAATCAAAAGATGATGTTGACATTTTACCTACCATGCCGTTAGCAACAGAGATTCAGAAAAGCTTTAACACGCCACGAATGTCAGAATTAGAGCAGCCCATTAATGCTGTCGGCGATCCAAGCTCTATATAAAGAAGCCGATGAGAATTTCAACTTATCTAGGGCTTTCGCCTGAGGTTCATCTTAGGGCGGATCCAGAGTTTTCCCTGTGATCCAGACTAATGCGTGAGAAGAAAGCTTGAGAGTTCTTCATTTCCTTCATCCATTTCGAGTGATGACTGGAGCCTTCGATCGGAGCTAGATCTCGAGAGATTCAGCTCCACCGCCCATCCATGGCACCACCGGAAGCCTTGACCACGTCCGCTGGAAACAAATTATTACTTCCAGCTGGTCATTTCATTTTCTCTTCTTTTCTTACATTGTATTGTATTAAATTTTTGTGATTAAGGAATTAATACATGATGTGTTCAATGCAAGTCGTGTTTCCTTCGATTCCATTTCCATCTTTCTTTACTTAGATTCCTTAATTTTCATTGCATCACTTAGTGAAATTGCTAGAGTATCGCATATTTAGTCATGTAGATTAGAGATATGAAGCATGTAGCAAACCATCGAGAGGTGTGCGTTGCGTGAGTTTGTGAGAAAAGTTTATTTGCTTAGTGTGAAGCTTTGTCTATGAGTAAAGTTAGAAACAACTAACTGCCCGTGAGGGTAAGTGGTTGGCTGCATTAAGCAATGTAAGCTATTGTTCATTAGAGATAGGAATAATCTTGCATCAGCCAAGTTTATGTGGTTACCTTGTCCTATATATGCATCTACCGTACCTTTAGAGCTACTTGAGAGAGAGTCTAAAGAAAGAACCTAAGACTCGAGAGAGCTAGGTTAGAATCGATGCTTGGAAGAGCTAAATTAGGTTTGCATAAGCAAGAATGGAGACTTAGGAATAAGCTCTGTTTGCCATCACACAGCGTATGCACCCTACGAATAGGATATTGCATACAAGGAAGCAGGATATGGTGGTGATATGCGGCTATCACGCTCATGCAGTGAAAGTACATGAGTGGGTTATGGAGGTTTAAGTAGGCATAGGCTTCCCGGGACTATCACATATACATCGCATACGTCCTAGAATTAGGCTCAAGTGTGTGTAGCATGATTGTATAGCTTGCGTTGGCTGAGGTTGCCCTTGCAGTCAAGCTCAATATTGCAATGAAGACATCTCCGCATTTTATCTATTTTTCCATCCATTTATTTCCTCTCTACCTCTCATTCATATTTTCATTGCATTGTCTGTTAGTTAAGAGTAGGAGTAGTATTGGCTTAACAACCCATCCATCATTCTTTTATTCAACTTCCGCATGCACATTACCGCACTCATCTAGCTACAAGTCCTTGTATTTGACCTCGGATCACCAGAGAAACTTGCGTTCATGTTATATTTGGTGTGAGCGCAAGAAAACTTGTGACAGGAACGCATGGTTATCACATACATTTGTTAATGCATAGTCCATTCCAATGCATGACCACGACACATGATAATCAACGCATACCTTAAGACATGCATCACATATTGTGTCCGCGGAACTTTAGTTGTTAAGTAATTGACATCTAATTTCTCGTCATCAAGTGTCATATCTTATATTTAAGGATCGAGATGCTTGTTTCAACCCATAAATGGATCTTTTAAGCTTGCAAACCTTTTGCTCTTGACCCTGTTCAATGAACCCCTCTGTTTAAGACATATAGATACTCTCTTCAAGATAGTTTTTGAGGAAGGTTGTCTTCACATCCAGTTTAGAATTTTTCTGTAGCTTATGTGGACATTTCACTCAATACTAGCTTGCTGCGAGGTTTATGATTCTTTATGTGGTCCTCCTCTAAGAATGTAGCATTTGTCGATACAAATATTTTATCTTCCAGAGGATCATAAAATAGATCACCTTTTGTTTCTTTAAGGTATCCTACAAATAGACATACTTTTGAACGACGTTCTAGTTTCTTCGGGTTCTGTACCAGTACATGTGCTGGACATTCCTAAATTCTAAAGTGACGTAAACTACCTTTACGCCCTCTTCATAGGTGTTTCTAAAATACTTTTCGAGAGAACAATGTTCAAATATACACAACGGTCTCTACTACATGTCCCCAAAAAGAATTAGGCAACTGAGCATAAGTCATCATCTAACGAACCATGTCCAATAGGGTTCTATTTTTCCTTTTCGCTACACCATCCCGTTGAGGTATAGCTGGTGCTATGAGTTGAGACTGGATTTCAAGTTCTATCAAATAGTCCTGAAATTTTAGGTCCATATACTCACCACCTTGATCTAATCAAAGTGTTTTAATCTTTTTACCTAATTGGTGCTCAACCTCTGCCTTATATTCTTTGATCTTTTCAAAGGTTTCAGACTTATGATGAATTAGGTAAATAGCCATATTTGGAATAATCATCAATAAAGTTGATGAAATATTTATACCCTCCTTGTGCTTTAACATTCATCAGACAACAGAGGTATGAATTTATGAGCTCTAAGGGTTCTTTAACTCTAAGACATTTTCCCGTAAAAGATCTTTTGGTCATTTTACCCTAAAGATAGGATTCACATGGTGGTAGAGAGTTGTTTTCTAATAATTTAGGAGTCTACTCTTAACCAACCTCTTAATTCTATTGAGATTAATGTAGCCTAGTCTTAAGTGCCAAAGATAGGCATTAAGAGAAAATTTTCATTTCTTATTTTGAGTTTTAGCTATTTTAAACATCTTTATATTTAAAACAACTTTTACCTCAGTTGGTTTTAACACATATAAGTTATTTTCCAGTTTTGTAGAACATATTTTAATACCTTTTGAAATAATGAACATTTCATTAACTTCAAAAAAGACTATATACTTTTGTTCGAGCAAACATAAGATAGATATTAAATTCCTTCTCATGGTAGGAATGTAACAAATATTTTTAAGTAAAATGAATCTATCTTCAATAAATAACTTATCTCCCACTGCTTTAGCTGAGACAACCTCTCCGGTCCTTACCTTAAAGATTGTTATGTCTTCTGTAAGTTGCCTCCAAAAACTAATTTCCTGAGGGAAAGCGCAAATATGATTAGCGGCACCTGGATCTAATATTCAAGTTAATTTATCATTTTCCAGTAAACATGTCTCAATGACAAGTAAATCATATTTACTTTGTTGTGCTTTCTTAATAAAGGTTCTATCCTTTATGTCATAGTTATAAACTTTTTTGAGAATATCGTTCCTGACAGTTTGTCCAAACAACGTCTGTAATAAATGCATGATTTCTTTAGTAAAAACCATATTTTCGAATTTCTTAGCTAGTATATCAGGTATATTTGCTAAGATATGGATTTGGGCCTTTTGATTTGCCCTAATCCATCTGTCATACGCATTCCAAACTTTTTGGTTTGCGGATGAGCTGGGAGAGGGAGGACATTTCTCTGTTAAAACAAACCTTAAACCATCAATTGTTAGTATTGCATTTATATATGATTTTCATGTTGAAAAATTAAGACCATTAAACTTAATCGGGAGCGAGTAAGTTAGAAGAATTCGACATGCTAAAAATATAAACAAAATCTAATTGGTAAATTTCTTTTAAACCCAATCAAATTTTAGCAAAAGTAATAATGTATCTAAATTTAATTATTTATTTACAACAATACTTTAGTGAGTCAGAATAGATGCTACCGAGGGGCAGTCAAATTCTCCTTCACTAAAGCAAGACATTCTTGACTAAATACTAACTCTAGAATAACTCTTATTCTCATAGTATTTAGTTACCCTTTTTTTGTCAAGAATTTACTAACACTTAGTATTTCTTGTAAGCGTAACCCTCTATTTTCATACCTCAGAGGTCAACCCTAATGATGCTTCCGAATTAAAGAGTCAAAGTTGGGAATGGACCTAAGAGAACCTATCCATTGCTGGAGTTTGAGTTTTTTCGAACCCTATGTTACAATCCTCCGAGAGGATAGTCGCTTGAAAAGATGACTAGCTTATGTTGCCTAAAAACGACAAGTAGGCACAACTTAGGAATCTCACGGTCCAAACTAATGGAAGAGACCGCAGAATATGTTGACACACATTCTTCACCTACTTACTATGAACTACATTGCCTATTCATCTTGCTATTGACCCATGCAAACACTTTCTAAATAGAGCAGTCGAAGTAAAATTCGACACGATGCCAAGCATGGATCTCACGGTGTGAACTCTTAGGAATGTGGGAGCTAAAAACAATATATCGTATCTATTATTAATCTCCCATTGAAGTGATAAACAATTTTATTACCTCACATCGCTCACGCATGCTTATAAAACAAGGTTAACAATGCTCAAGAACCGGCCAAAATCCCCAGATAGCAGGTGTTTTGAAAATCGTCAATTTAAGTACCTCTAGCCTTAGATAGGATTTTAGCCCATATGAGTTTGTAACCAAAGTTTTATAAGGTAATGACCTATTTTAATTATTTAAAATAAGTTTTTATTTGCCCTAGGGGAACATGCATTTTATCTTTTTTTTTTTAAATAGATTTTAAATGTCTAATTCATTTTATAATACTTTATAAAATATAGACATGCTTCCAATCCATAACATTCATCAGGTCATTTCACAATTTAATATAACACTTTGTATTAAAGATATGAAACCCTAACACATGCATAGTATATATTATAGCTAATTATAACATACTTTCAATGCATGATACATGCTTTCTATGATGGGATTTTAAATCTACACGACATTGATTGTGCACATAAAAGATAAACTATTTAATTAATATATTCATAATGCACAATTAAATAAACCACGACACTTTGAACCGGCTCGAATAGCTTGAAAACCTCTTGAACTGGCTCCAAAACTCTAAAAACCAACCAAAACCACTCAAAACTGGTCAAACTAGTTGAACATGATCAGTCCAGACGCCAATGAGCTGATGGGTTACGAGACGGTTGGAGCTCACGGGACGGTTAAAGCGCATGGGACAACTGAAACTTCACGAGACGGCTGAAACACAACTTCACAAGACGACCAACTTCATGAGAAGGGTCAATAGGTCAAGAGGTTGTCCACGCCTGTATATTTTGCTTTCCAATATTCAAAACAAAGTTTTGATATAAAGAAAGCTTCTTTATAGGTTATAAAGCGAGAGAGGCCCTTGAACAGATCCTCGGCCGTACTCAGTATAGTCTTACCATAGATAATGGGCCTCTTCAGAGTCTTTGGACATATCACATATGCCTCAATAAAGCCAAAGATGCTATCTAAGTCCTTGCCTTCCAGATTACCATGCCAGACAGGAACACCACCAGGCATTGGAAATTCCTTCATTACAAAGGGATAGAGAGAGTTCACATCGTAGTAGTCAAGGTTCTCCCCATATGGAATGTATGTATTTTTATGACCACCATAGTATGCACGTCTTATAAAGTTGTCTTCATTTTGGGTTGGGATGTGGATTGGCCAATTAGATACATCGTAGTATTTCATACGATAGTTGCTTAGAGCAAGGGAAGAAAGGGTTATCTTGCTTTCTATGTCAATAGTGTACAACTTCCTTCCAATATATCTCTTGTGCTTTTTGCATTACACCTCCAAGTAGTAGGATATCTTGCTTCATATAGTCTAACAAGTCTTTTTTCATTCTTGACAGATTTTCAGGTGTAACCTTATCATATTGAATAGACCCTTTCGAACCAAGAGCTGGGCATAAATTTGTAGCTAGTGAGCTCAGTTTGCCAGGGAGGAGATGAAAGGAGTCTCTAAAGCGGAATAACATCTTCTTATTGTTATTATAGACTGCTAACTCGTAAAACATATTGTTCCTCATCAGTGGTTTTAGCTTGTAGTTCTCGTGATGACATGCTAGGTGCTTAAGCAATAAAATTTCATCGAATCGCGAGAAGTTGTGGAAGTATTGTGAGAATCTCTTTCTCTTTTCTAACTATCGCTGATATCCTCAATACCAAGTCACGAAGAACCTTAGTACTCCTTTCTTCAAAGGAATCCAGGACGATTGTATAGTCCTCACTGAAGTAGGTATCCATCATCTGATCATTGATAGGTTTACCTGGACGAACCATCAAGAGACCAGCAGCATAAGGCATATGAACGTTATCAACCAGCAGAGTTTCGGTATCAGCAACAATGAATGGTTTCAGCTTAGTGCTAGATACTTTCAGCGCAGTGATATAGGTAGGATTGTTACGATCTGGTTGGATCTTCTCGGGTCTTTGAGGAAAAAACTTCAAAAACCAAGCTGACCTATTCACTAGAACCGAACAATTACAACCTAAAATCAACTATATTGACTTCAGCAAATTTACAGACCTTTCACAACACGTTAAAGCCCATAAAACACCAGCCAATTACAATAATTATTACAAACCAAAAGAGAATTTGGATGTCAGTACCTAAATTATCTATTTTTAGAACATATTCATCCATCATAGGAATAATCACCCACCATATGCTAAAATTAATGTAACCTGACTGCTTAAAACATGCTCTTATACTAGTTATTGGTGTTGACAATCAAAAAGTAAAAGCAATTTGGATCTTAAACACTCTAATTCCATTAATTTTAGCAATCAAGCAAGCATGTTCATATTAAAGAAATAGGGTTTTGTAAAATACCTTTGAAGAACTCTTCAATTTCTTCAAAATCCTGCATAATCTCTTCTCCAATAGGTTGTAAACAACCACTTGATCTCCCCAACTATCCTCTTGAACCTTAGATTGGATCGTGAGATCCAAAATAGTTGTAATTGAAGGGAATTTTTTGAGAACCAATGATTTTATTATTTGAATTTTTATAAAATTCAAAATTTCATTTTAAATAAATTAATTCAAACCATTAATTTTAAATAAAATTTATTTAAATAATTTAATTAATTAATTAATTAAAATAATTTAATATCCAACATTAATTTATTAAACCACCAATTCCATAATCATGAATCTTTATTCATGTGTTTGAAATTTAAATTATATTCAAATATTTCCTATTCTCCATTTTTATTTAATTAAACGTATAATTATATCGTATATAATTATCGATTCCCTTAAATTTACTCATCAGGCTATTCTAAGGTTTAATCTGTTTGTGAGCTAGTAAGAGGAACTAATGGACCTACAAATCATGAGCTCCAACGATCCAAGATTAATTGGCTGACTATTTAAATTGAATTAATTAACATTCAACTACCGGGTCACTCCACTGAAGCCCAGTAGCTGCATTCGCCTCATTGTAGATATATTTCTATTCACTTGATTTAACCATGATCAGTAAGTCGATTCTTCACAGGTCGTTCGTATTATCAGCTGGGTCAAAATTATTGTTTTACCCCTATAATATATCTTGCTCCTTAAGTCTCCACTGATCCACTAATGAAAAATTGGTTTATGGTCCTACCATTAAATCGAGTCCCTTTTAGTCATAGAGAGGGCAAGACCCCTTTGTTCAAGACTAAGAGTCAGTACTTAAGGAAACAACTTATCTACTATCCCTAAAGGGTAGGAAGGAATTCCATCTTGCAGGACTATGTCCCCAACTATCTATCTGGTTTTACCCCTAAAATGGAAGGTTTATTGAGCGACGTTGTTGAACCACTCTCACTTATGCAAATTAAAGAATAGTCCCAAATAAACAAGAGTTCATAGTTAGCTCAAGATTGAGATCGAGTTACTTTAGATCATCAGATTGAAATAGTCAGTTTAACAGTAAACGATAGTTATAAAGAAAAAGCTACTATTTCATGGTCCAGTCTTATGAAAACTGCATAGGACACCCCTTCTTGCATATCTCACATGAACGATTTTGGGATAACATTATTCATATCAAATACAAAGCATGTCGCATCCGTAGTGTCCCCAGGCTAAGGTACTAAACCCTATCCTTATACTTATAAATTGTTTTGGCTATATAGTCAAACTTGATCCTCTTTTATGTCTCCACATAAAGTTTAAGTATTCATATTATAGCCAAGGGTTCGTTAGTTTATTGGATTGTAGGCTTTACAAGTGTAATTTACATATTCAATATCATCTTTATTGAATGAACCCTAATAACATCTTTATTGTAAATAGAAGATGTTTAACTTTACAAACTGTGAGTTTTAGGACGTACAACCCAAAAATTACATTTAATAGTTATTATTTCACGGTTTGGTCTTATGCAAATTCATTGCATAGGATACCCCCACTCGCATGTCACCTACATGAATGCGTTGGATCATTGTGTTTGTATCAAATACAAAATGAATCGTATCCATAGTGTCACTAGGATAAGGTACCTTAACCTTATCCCTATACTATAGATGCTTTAGGTTGTATTTTGAACATTGATCCTTATATGTATATTTTGGGTTTTATTTCCTAAAACTCGTGGTTGTAAACAATAAACTCATACTGTAAATCAATAAAGTTGTTATTGAATATATTAATTGCTTATTTTGTTTTAGAAATAAATCCAATAAACTAAAAGATCCATGACTATTACATGAGTACTTGAACTTTACGTGGAGATATAAGAGTGGATCAGGTTCGAGTAAATAGCCAAAATGATCTATAGTATATGAATAAGGTTGGGTACCTTATTCTAGTAACACTATTGGATGCGACCCACTCTGTAATTGTTACAATTTGTTATAAAATACTACAAACGAAGTGATCCTGATTCGTCATGTATTGACATGAGGAGTGGGGGGCATTCTATACAATGAGTTTACATAAGATCGTACAAAAAATTAAGTCATTCTTACTTTATAATGTTGTTTACTGTTTAAGACTAACTATTTCAAAGCGATGACCTATGTAACTTGACCTTAATTTTGAGCTAACTATGAACTCCTGTTTATTCAGGATTATCCTTAGATTTGCATGCGTGAGGGTTGGCTCAATAGCGTGGCTCAATAAACCTCCCATTTTAGAGGTAAGACCGAAAAGATAGTTAGGGACATAGGGTGCAAGACAGAATTCACTACTACCTACTTTTAGGGATAAGAGAGAAGTTTTCCCTTAAGTGTTGACTCCGGGTCTTGAACAAAGGGCCCCACCTTCTTGTTGGCTTGAGAAGGACTCAGTTTAGTGATTGAATCATAAACCAATTGTTCATTAAAGGATGAATGGGACTTAAGAAGCAAGATGTAATCTCAGGGGTAAAACAGCTTTTGATCAAACCGTTATTACGAACAACCTGTGAGGAGTTAACTTACTAATCATTGTTATATCGAGTGGACATAATATATTTACAGTGAGAGGAGTGCAATTTTTGGGCTTTAGTTAAGTGACTCGGTAGTTAACGAATGGTAGTTAATTAGGTTAAAGAGTTTAGCCGATTAATCGCATATCATTGGAGCCCATGATCTGTAGGTCCACGAGGTTCCCTTACTAGCTCATATCAAACTAAATCTTAGAACAATGTAACGAAAGAGAGGGAATATGAGATATTTAAATAAGATTTAAATATCAAGATTATGAATAGTAATTCATATTGATTGGGATTTTTGTTGGATTTAATATTAGATTAAATTAATTAAATTGTTTAATTATTTAAATAAATTTAATTTTAAAATTAATTATTAGAATTAATTTTGAAATTAAATGAAATTGGTAAAAAATGCATTAAAAGTCAAAATAGTTGACTAGGTCAAAATTTCATCTAAAGTCAAAATTGTTGATCAAATCAAATTTGCAATAAGAAGTCAAAATGTTGACTTTAGACTTTGAGAGTCAACAAGTCAAATTGTTGACTTTGGACTTTTAAAGTCAAAATTTTGACCATTGACCAAGTTAGTGGAAAGTTCCAACATTTTTTAGTGGAAAATTCCAACTATTGAATTGCTAACTGTTGTCTTCAATTTGAAGACACTCGTCTCACTTGACCCCACTTTGAATTAGTGGTTTTTTGAATGTCAAATTCTCATCAAACTCAAAATTGCATGTCATGCATGAAATGGTCTATAAGTAGAAGAGTTCTATGATATTTGGTTATTCTTGGCAAAGTAGAGACTTATGAGATTTTTGAGAAAAATCTTAGGCCTAAAGCTCTCTCAAACCTTAACCTATTCCTCTCCAAATTAGTCACTCATCGGATCCCACCATCTCGTTCTAAGGTCGGAGAATAGTCGAAAAGACTCTTGTGGTGGTCTACGAATTGTTCGTGAGGAGTTTGGACGGATTTGAAGAAGCTTTGGAGACTATAAAGGTTGTACTTCTTAAATCCCTTTGATTTATTTTAACTTGCATGCTTACTCTTTTGAATTAACCTAATTAGAGTACTTTAGACCTTTATTTCGTCTGCTGTGCATGTGTTTGTCCTTCAGTCTCGACATACAGTTCAAGACTCATAAGACAACTTAAGACATTAGTTTATTGGATTTAGGATTATTAAGACAAAATAGAATACAACACAATTAATAATGTTTATTGAAATATCATCGATAACTCTTATTGATGATGGTCAATTAATTACATTTACTATCTATGAGTTCTAGAGCATAAAACCCAACATTGGCGTCGATATCTCTGATACGTGTATGTATAATGCCTCAAAAGGACTCAGCACCACTTCACATAGCCCAAAGCCTTTATATGTGCTAGGGTAGGTACCAAGACCTATATTACTCTTAGATACTGAACTTCCCGGATACTTTCTTCTATCCTTGAGTATCGGGAATCTTGATAATTATATCTACGAAACAAAGCCTAATTATTTAAAATTATTCTTCGAGGTTTTAAACTATTCTTTGAAGCATTAGAATTCATAACATTTCCTGAGATATATAAATCCTGAAGAACAATCTTCTTTCCTTTTAAAACATAACATTTCAGAATCATGCTATATAAGAACAGTTCATTTTTATCATGCTCAAGATATAACATTTTATAAATAGCCTATAAAGGCTCATAATAAAAATGTTGTGCTCAAACATAACATTTTAGTTAAGTTACTTTTTTCATAAGAAATCATGATCATAAATTAAAAAAGGATTTATTTCTAAAACATTTGTCACTCATAGTCACTGATTGGCTCCCAATAGTATGTAGGCCACTCCAACCACTGTTTGCCTTGAAAATTAGACCATAACCTTGGTTATTTCTCAAATAATTCCTCAAACCCAATAACTTCTAATATATCTCCAAATATTCCTAAAATCATATTAGAGTCTATACTTAGTCATTTTAGAGCTATAATTTCATAAACACACCAAATTAGTCTTAACTTCAACTTACCAACTCTAAATGTTCAAATAGACGCCTAAGTCACCCAAATGACTATGGCAATGCTCTTGAGTAGATTGATGGGCTGTTGGGTGCATGGTAAGGTTATCGTGGGCGTTTGGACACGTACATGGTAAGTTGAAGGGTGGCAACTCACACACATTGCGTTAAGTGTGTATGCGAGCGTGTCGATGGTAGGCGAGGTGTGCGTGTGCATGCAACGCTAAATGCACGGATGGGAGAGTAACACACTTAACGCAATGTGTTTTTTATTTTTTTTATTTTGCTTGAGAGAGTAACACACAGAGATCCAAGGAAGAAGAGGAAGATTATCAAACAGTTGTTCTCTCTCTCTCTCTATGTAGTTTATGTATATGAGGGAGTTGAGAGAGTTGAGGGAGTTACCAAATAACTTTCTCCCCTTTTTAATTTAAAATAAATTCAAAATTCAAAATTTTGAGTTTTAATATATATATATAATAACTAACTTTATATATATAAATATTCAACTATATGTATATCACATATAATATATAACCTATAGTTTATATTATATCATATATAATCTAACCTATATTTTATTATTCTCTCATATAACCTATAATATTAATATGAATCATGTTCATATTAATTTTAACCTATAGTTTAAATCTCATGCATATGATTAATATTTTAATCATATTCAAATATTTATTTCTCTCATTAAAACTTTATAATATAATATATCACATGCCTTTAATTAATTTGAACATTTGAAATAATCTAAAATTAATTTGATTCTCATTAATCCTTATTGAGCTAACAAGGGGACCATATGAACCTATAGATTGAAGCTTCAATGATACTTGATTAATTGATTAAACTCTTTAATTAAAGCAATCAATCTTCATTAACTGTTGGTCACTCCATTAAAGATCGACAGATGCACTCTTCGAACTATAGATATATTTCTTTGTCCATTGGATATAACCAATCAACAGTGCATTAACCCTTCAAAGTACATCTGGATCAAAATTATCGTTTTACCCCTGTAGTTATATCTAACTGCTTAAGTATCACTAACCCCTCTAACGAACAACTGGTTATAGTCCAACTATAACTAAACCCCTCTCGAGTCAGGAGAGGGTATGACGCTACATTGTTTAAGACTTAGAATCAACTCTTAAGGGAGAAATTTATCTATTAGCTATAACAATAGGGAAGGAGTGAGTTGCTTCTTGTGTAGTGTGTTCTTAGCTCCTCAATCAGACAATCCCTAAAATGGTAAGCATATTGAGTCGGCGAAACTGGCAATTCTTACCCATGCAGATCAAAGAACTACCCTTTTAAATTTGAGTTCACAAATCAATTAGGATTAAGGTCAAGTCACCTATGGTCATCCTAGTGAAATGTAAATTTCTTCTAGCAACGGTTTTATAAAATGAGACTATTCATTTCGTGGTTTAATCTTATACAAACTATTTATATAGAAGATCCACGTTCACATGTCTCCACATGAATGATTAGGATCATATCATCTGTAGCACTTTACAACAATTGTAACAACTTTAAAGCAGGTCATATCTGTAGTGTCACCAGGATAAGGTACCCGAACTTATCCATCAACTACAAATCGTTTAGGTTATTACTTAAACATGATCTGCCTGTATGTCTTCACATACATGTTTAAATTAATCCTAATAACCTTGGATTTTAGTTTATTGGTTTTGGGTTAATGCAACTAAATGTCAAATAAAATACAACTTATTTTATTAGATAATAAAACATACAATTTACAAACTATTACATCACGAGATTTAGGGCATCAACCCTAACAGATGAACCTTGTGTTGGGTCTTATTCTGTTAATCAATATAGATGTTATTGAAGTTTGATTTAATGAAGTTGTTCTTGAATGTTTAAGTTGCTCATTTTCATTTTAGAAATAACCTAAATCCAATAAACTAAGATACATGGCTATTACATGAATACCTGAGCTTTATGTGGAGACATAAGAGCGGATCAAGTTCGAGTAAATAGCCAAATGGTCTATAGTATACGAATAAGGTCGGATACTTTATTCTGGGGACATTATTGGATGCGACCTATTTTGTAGATCTTATAATTGTTGTAAATGTTGGGGTTGATGCCCTAAACTCGTAGGGTCCTATAGTTTGTAATTGTAATGTACAAACATCATATTTATTTAATAAAATATATTGTATTTTAGTTCAATTTTAGTTGCATTAATCACAAACCAATAAACTAAGATTCAAGGTTATCTTGTAGCTTAAACATGTATATAAAGATATACAGTAAGTGATAACTAAATGGTTTGTAGTAGATGGATAAGATTGGATACCTTATCCTGGTGACACTATGAGTATGGCTCGCTTTGTATATGTTACAATCGTTGTAAAGTGCTACAAATGATCTGATCCTGATCATTCATGTAGAGTTTGTATAAGATTAGACCACGAAATGTTTATTCTTATTATATAACGTTATTCATAATAGAGACTTACATTTCACCAGGATGACCATAGGTAACATGACCTAAATCCTGAGTGAGTTATGAACTTCTACCTATGAAGGCGATCCTTTGATTTGTATGGGAGAGAATGGTCAGATCGTCAACTCAATATGCCTACCAGTTTGGGGATTCGTTTAATTGGGGAATTGGAAACACAACTACATAAGAAGGAATTCACTCCTTCCCCAACGTCGGGATAAGTAGATAAATTGCTCCCTTAAGGGCGGATTTTGGAGCTTGCACAATGTGGCGCCATATCCTCTCCTGGCCCAAGAGGGGTTTGGTCATAGTTGGACTATGATTTATTGTTCATTAGAGGGATCAGTGGTACTTAAGGAGTTAGATGTAACTATAGAAGCAAAACAATAATTTTGGCCCAACTGTACTTACGAGCATTTTGTGAAGGGCCATCGTACCGTTGACTGATTATATCCTGTGGATACATAAATAGATCTGTAGTGCGAAGAGTGCAGCTGTCGGTCTTTAGTAGAGTATTCGACAGTTAACAGATGGTGAGTAATTAATTAAAGGAGTTTAATTAATTGTTCACGTACTGTTGGAGCTTCAAGTACAGGTTCACGAGGTCTCATCGGTAGCTCAAGGGGAATTAATGAGAATAAGTTTTTGGATCAATTTGAATTGTTCAAATTAATTGAGGGAAATAATTATATATGATATAATTAATTTAATTTTAATTATATATGATATAATTACTTTAATGTATTTGATACATTATAATATAAACTATATTTGAGAGGAAATAAACATTTGAATATGATTTAAATATTAATTATATGAATTAGATTCATATAGTTAAAATTTAATATAAATGTGGTTTATGTTTGAGAGAGAATTGAAATTATAGGTTATATTGTATTTGATACAATATAGAAATATAAGTTATATGTTATATTTGATATAATATATAGTTTAATATATATTATATGATAAAGTAGTCATTATATAAATATATATTAAATAATTTATTAAAATAAATAAATAAATAGATTTATTTTATTTTAATTTATTTTTTTGAAAATAATTATGGGAGGGAGTTGTAACTCCATCCCTCTTCTTTCTCTCCATCACATTAGTGTGGTTGATGGGTTGGTCATCTTCTTCAGTTGGTTACAGAGAAAAAGGTTGAGATACAGAAATAGGTGCCGTAAAAAAAATGAAAATCTCTGTTATTCCTCTCCTTCATTCTCCTCTCTCTTTTTTCCCTCTCTACTAAAATAGCCAGAGCCCACAAACTCCTGGATTCTCATCTTAGAGAATATCAAGGTAGCATCGTGGTCGTGTCTGTATCTTTCGAGGGAATCCATTGAAGAACGATCTTCAAAGGTTTCAAACCCTTTTATTCTTCTTATTTTTTTTCTTTTGGTTTATAAGAATGCTGTAATTTGTGTACTAAATGTAAAATTTTTCTCTTCCACTATAAAATCTAAATTTTGTGAAAATTGGGAAATTAGGATGATCCGCTTCCTCTCAAGGACCTTTAACCGGGTTCCTTCATTAAAGTGCTATAAACGAAGTGATCCTAATTTGTTCATGTGGAGACATGTGAGTGAGGGTGTCATATGCAAAGAGTTTGTATAAGATCGGACCAAAAAATTAGTAACTCTTACTTTATAACGCTGTTAATTGTTTAAGATTGACTATTTCAAAGTGATGACCTAGGTAACTTGACCTTAATTTAGAGCTAACTATGAACTTCTGTTTATCCGAGATTATCCTTATATTTTCATGGGTGAGGGTTGGCTCAACAGTACCGGCTCAATAAACCTCCCATTTCATAGGTAAGACCACGTAGATAGCTGAGGACATAGGGTGCAAGACGGAATTCATTCCTACCTGCTTTTGAGGATAATATAGAGGTTGTTCCTTTAAGTGTCGACTCCGAGTCATGGACAAAGAACCCCACACTCTCATTGGCCAAAAAGGGGCTCAGTTTAGTGATTGGATCACAAACTAATTGTTCATTAAAGGATCAGTGGGACTTAAGAAACAAGATGTAATCTCGGGGGTAAAATAACTATTGACCTAGTTGTTATTACGAACGACCTATGAAAGGTTAACTTGCTAATTATGATTATATCGACTGGACACAAATATATCTACATTGAGGGAAATGCAACTATTGAGCTTTAGTGGAGTGACCTATAGTTAATGAATGTTGATTAATTCGATTTAAAGAGTTCAACCAATTAATCTCGAATCTTCAGAGCCCATTATCTGTAGGTCCATTAGATCCCCCTACTAGCTCAAAAAAGGATTAAATCTTAGAATAACATGATGAGTTTAATTTGAAACGTTCATATTCGAATTTAGGAAATTAGTAATTATATGCAATATAATTACACGTTTAATTGTGAAATTAAATGAAATTGAAGAATTGAACAATATTTAAATTCAATTTAAATATTAAATTATATGAATAGGAATTCATGATTGAGGAACTGATATTTAATTAATTTAATATTTGATATTAAATTAAATTAATTTAATTAATTAAATAGTTTAATTAATTATTTAAAATTAATTATTGGAATTATTTTTTGTTAAAAATTAAGTTTACAAATTTTTCCAATTTTGAAATTTGATTTTAAATTATTTTTGGTTTAAAATCAATTGAAAAATGGATTTCATTTTAAGAAATTAATTTTAAATTAAAGAAAGAAATTGGAAAATTTTGAACTAAGTGGGTTTTTCCCACTTTGGACAACACCAAATTCCACTTAATTGATCAAGTAGGTGATGGCTTGTTATGAGGAAATCAGCTTGCATGATTGAGAGTAATAAAAACCAACTGAATTTAGCTGGTTAAAGAACATGCAAAAGGGGATTTTGGCTGAGGTTTGGTTGAAGAAAGGGTTCTTCAACTTCAGCTGAAACCAGTATCTTCCTTTATAAAAATTTCCTCAAATTAAACTCATTTTGATTCCCACAAATCAATCTAAGGTCCAAAAGAATAGTAGGAAAGATCAAATGATGGTCTACCCACATTTGGATTGAAGATTGAAGTTGAATTTGTGGACAGAAGAAGATCTTCGAAGGTAATTTCTTCAAACATTGTTTTCTTTATGAACATGCTTACTTAGATGCTAAAATTGATGAATTAGACGTTAATAATCCTGATTTCTTTCGCTAATTGCATGTTAACTCCAACACCTTATATTTACAAGAAAATCATTAAGAATACTCTTACTTTTCTATTGTTGTATGTAGATGATATCCTACTAATTAGGAATGAAATAGGATTTCTTACTGACATTGAAAACTGGTTATCTGCTCAATTCCAAATGAAAAGATTTGGGAGAAGCACATTATGTTCTTGGTATTCAAATTATTTGAAATCGTAAGAACTAAATGTTAGCCTTGTCTCAAGTATCGTATATTATCAACATATTTGTCAGATATTCGATGTAAAATTCCAAGAAAGGTAACTTACCTTTTAGGCTTGGAATTACCTTGTCTAAGGAACAATGTCCTAAGACGCTTCAAGAAGTTGAGGAAATGAGATAGATTCCATATGTATCGGCTGTGGGTAGTTTTATGTATGCCATGCTGTGTACAAGGACAAACATATGCTATATAGTTGAGATTGTCAACAGGTATCAACCTAATCTAGGATCTGATCACTGAACGGTAGTAAAAACAATCTTCAAGTATCCTAGGAAAACAGAAAATTACATGCTTATGTATGGTGCTAAGGATTTAATCCTTACAAGATACACCGACTCTGATTTTCAAACTGATAAAGATTCTAGGAAATCTACATCAGGATCAGTGTTAACTCTCAATGGAGGAGATGAAGTATGGTGTAACATAAAACTAGATTGTGTTGTGGACTCCACTATGAAGGTAAAATATATAGTTGTTGGTGAAGCTGTTGTAGAAGCTATTTGGCTAAGAAAGTTCTTGATCAATTTGAAAGTTGTTCCAAATATGCCTTTGCCTATCACTCTTTATTATGACAACAGTGGTGCTGTGGCAAATTCGAAGGACCTCAAAGTCATAAAAGAGGAAAACACATAGAATGGAAGTATCATGTGATACGAGAGATTGTGTAATGAGGGAACTTGATTATCACACAAATAGCATCAGAGCACAACATTGTTGATCCTTTTACCAAGAATCTCATGACTAATGTGTTCGAGGGTCATCTAGAAGGTTTATGTCTACGGATTATGTATCACTTAGACTCGGAAAAATGAGAGATATGACTAGGAATTATTGTATATCCTAGTTTATTGTATTTATCTTTTACATGTATTGTGCATCCCACTAGTTTTAGGATAAGTGAGAGATTTTTAGGATTTATGTCCTAAATCTCGCAGTCTGTGTATTTTGTAAACAAATTATTAATTAATAAATAAAATGTTTATTTAATGAGTAAAGTATTCCACATTATTTTTATAATTCAAAATCCAATAAACTAAGATTCGAGGTAGTTTAATGTAACTTAAATAATATGTAGTTGACATACAATTAAATCACGTTCAAGAATAACCTAAAAGATCTATAGTATATAAATAAGGTTTACCTTATCTTGGTAATGCTATGGATACGAGTCACTTTGTAAATATTACAACAGTTGTAAGTGTTACAAACGACTTGATCCAAATCATTCATGTGATGATATGGAGATGAGGATATCTTATATAACGAGTTTTTTTAAGATCAGACCACGAAATATAATCTCTTTTTATAACATCATTAATTGAAGAATTTTATATTTCAAACAATAACCATGTAACCATGTAACTGGATCTTAATCCCGAGTGAGTTGTAAACTTCTGTTTATTAGGGTCATTCTTTGATTTGTATGGGTGAGAGTGGCCTTAACTTTCGACTCAATATACCTACCATTTGGGACGATAATGTGTGAGGAACTAGGAACATAGTTTCACAAGATGGAACTCACTCCTTCCCATCTTTAGAGAAAGTAGATAGATTGTTCCCTTATGTGCTGACTCCAGGACATGAACAATGAGGCATCACCCTCTCACTGGTCCAGGAGAGACTTTGTTTATGTTTAGACCATAAACAAAATTGTTCATTAGATGATCAGTAGTACTGGAGGTATAAAAGATAATTATTGGGGTAAAACGATAATTTAACCCAACTATAAGGGTTAACTTACAAAATATGGTTAATTCGTAAACATACTACAGTCCATAGGAGTGCAACTATAGGTTTTTAATGGAGTGCCCCATAGTTAATGAATGATGATTAACTTAATTAAAAAGTTCAATTAATTAATCGTGAATCATTGGAGCTTATAACTCTTAGTGTATTAGGTCCATCTGCTTGCTCATAAACGAATTCAACAAGGACTTGAAATTGGAAGAAATTTGAAATGTTCAAATTATTTTAAAGGGAATTAATTGTATATGATACCAAATAAGATGATGTTAATTGTATATAATACAGTCAATATACATTTATTATAAAGTTAATTTTGAGTTAGATTCAAAATTAAACTATATAGTATGAGAGTATTAATATTTGAATAAGATCCAAATATTAAATTAATATAAATTAAATTTATATTAATACTAGACTATAATTAACATGAATAAGATTCATATTAAAACTAGAGGTTGAGAAAGAATATGTATACTAGAATATGATATATATACACATTTAACTAAATATGTGATATTTAATAAATTGATTAAATTATATTTAATTAATTAACATTTAATTAATTGAATATATTATTTAATATTTGATTAATAAATATCTTATATATTTATTATTTATTATTATTAAAATAACTCTCCTGCATTGGGAGTTACCAACTCCGTTCATGTTAAATTGAGATGAGATCTCAATGAGTTTTTTTAATTGTTTTTTACAAAAAGAAAAATCTCACCTTGAATTCGCCTGAAATTCTCTCAACTTCTAAAGGAAAAGAAAAATCTATCTTTCCTTCCCGTTCTTTAAGAGTTTTCACAAACTTTTCCTTGTTCAAGAGAACAACAAAGAAGTCTTTTTTAGTAGTGTCTTGCTCGTGAATTTTTTTTGTGCAGTGCTGTGAATGATCAATTCTATTGAGTGAAGACATTGAAGGTTGTTCTCCAAAGATAATATTTATTTTTCCTTAACTAACCTTAAGAGCATGTTTAATTCTACAACTTTATTATTGTTCTGTTTAAATTTCATGTAACACAACTGAAGCAAACAATGATCACATGCTTCCACACAAGAAATTCAATTCCTTTACATTCAACCCACTCAGCTTTGTTTGAACTCATCCTTAGCCAACCTTAAATTATAATTAAAAGGAAAATTACGTAACATTATCCCTTTTCCATTTACAATTCTTAATACAAATTTACAAGATTCCTAACTCCCTCTTTCGGGTCACACTTCACAATTCCAACTCTGTTCCAACATTTAGACAAAAATGATTTCCCTCTCTTTGCTTTAGTTATTCAAAGTCATAGCAACTCTAATACCTTTTCCTTTTTTACTTCCATACTAACACTTAGACCTCAAATTTTCTCACACCAAGTTCCAATCTAAATGACTTAATTCCTAAATTATACATTTTTAAATCTAACTTAAACTTAAGAAAAGTAAAAGTTGTTTAGGGCTTACACTTTTATAAAGTTGAGTTCTCTACATTATTTTTGCTTGCATTGGTATTTTAAACTTTAAGTACTACCATACTACCTCCTTTCATAGTATATCATAAAAAGAAGCATTTAAGAATTATATAGACCGTATAACTAAAATAATGAATCATCAGTTCTAGAATATTAATACATACTCTTTTCATTTAACATTTTTAACATGCACTACTACAGAAATTGGATTACTTGACGTTTTTCCAATATCAAGTAAATGGTATACCTGATGCTTATAAAAGCGTAGAGTATTCGACTGTCAAGTATAGTGTGATAACTTGACTTCGAAAAAACGTCAACACAAATATTTCTTGATACAATTTTCGTGTCAAGAAAGATAATACATTTGACATTGGTGGTATGTCAAGTTTATTAATTCTTGACATCGATTACATATCATATATGATAACTCTTGGCATTTTTTTATGTATCAAGTATATGTTTTTTTTTTTCAAATTAAATGCCCCAATCAATATTCTCATTTTTTACTTTGTATTCCAATAATACAATTACATCAACTAAATAAATATTATACATTTAAAATCTATCAACTCAATATATTCCCTAAAAATTCCATATGTTCAACTATGACTTTTCATATAAACACTCCTCATAAATTACAAAAATATTTCTATTTCACATGTACATACACAAAATAAAATCTCAACTATTGCTTTTATATACAAAACTCAACTTTCAACAAACACAAAAATGACAAATTGTTTAATAAGTAACATCTCAACAAAGTACATTATTTAATCTATACATTGAGTTTTGAAGTCTAAAGATTGAGAACTAAGGGCCAGGTAAGCCATGTTTATGCAAGTCAACTTGCAAAATAGAATAAAGGGCGATAACATCAGTTTTCAAAATATAAAAATAAATGTTAAGATACAACAATGACAAAAAGTCACGCACAAGGAAAAATGTATATGATTGGCTTACTTTATGCAATATCATACTCGAGACTTAAAAAATGTCTACAACTTAAAGTTAGGGACTTACTAGGATTTCATTCATTCTCTTTTGACCATATCCAGCCCTCAGGAAGAGCAAGATGGGAGATGGGAGAGAATGAGAAAATATAAAAAAGAGGAAGAAGATTATCAACAAATCAATCATATGCTAAAATTTAAAATAGAAGAATGCAGATATTTTTCGCCCAACTTTCACAACTTTCACAACTTATCTTATCTACAAGGAATAAAAAATAGAGAATATTGGAAGCCCAATCTTATCTACAAAATTTCATTCAAAACTACAATAAAGTAATCCAATCTTATCTACAAAATTTCATTCAAAATTATAGATGTAACACCCCGAATTTTCACCTTTTTTATGATTTCAATAATTTTGTTATTGGGGGGCATTTTTGGAATTTTGGATTTGAAGTATAAGTATGGGAATTTAAGTGTTGACTTGAAAATTATTCAATTTTGAAATTCAATTTGAAAATTAATGACAAGAATTAATTTTCTTTTGAAAAGAAAAAGAAATAAATAGTATAAAGTGGATTAAGGAAATGATTTAAGTGTAATTATACTTTTCCTTTTTAGTTATTATTATTATTTTTTTTTATATATAAAAAGAAAGAATCCATCCCCATCTTCCTCATGCGAGTCGTTCCCTCACTACCCAAAAAAAAAAAAAAAAAAATTCTTTCTGCTGCCACTTCCCTCTCTACTCAGATCCGGACCCCGCTGCTGCTAGCACTCGCGCTGCGCCTCCAGCCACCGTGCCTAGACGTTTACCGTTGGTGCTCGATCCATCGCCGTCGACGTCAACCGAAGTGTGCCGCCATCGATTCCTTCCAGTTCAACTGCGTCGGTCCTCGTGCACGAACCAGGTCCACCGCGCATCGCCCTGCTCGTTCCGCTGCCATCGCCGGTTTGCTCATCTAACCGTCTGCCCGTGCTGTTCATCGATTGAGCCAACGACCTCCTTCATCTAAAGCAGTGCCCAGCCACTGCTGCCATCAATTGCTGCTGGTTTTGTGGTTGGGCAAGTTGTTTGGCATATTGGTTAATTTTAGGATTATCCACTTGATTTTGGTTTGGATTTTAATTTACTCATTGTGGTTGGATGCTAGATTTGGAGCTTTGGAGGAAAATTTGTGCACTGTCCAACGGCTATTGAAGTTTCTTCTTCGTGAGGTTTTGATTGGAACTTTTGCTTGGGAGTTTTGGAACTACTTTTGAACCAAGCCACATTTTCGGTTGATTCAAGTCTTCCAAAGGTTGTAAGAAGACTAATTGTGTGGACTAAAATTTGTAACCAAATTTTGAGGTAAGTAATCTTACTACTGGAATCGCTTTTGTGCTAGGCGATACACTGTAGATTTAACATTGAGGATCCTAGCATATTTTTCTTTGAATAATTTTGATTGTTTTGAGGTTGGATGGACTGCTTATGAAGGATATATGAGCATGTGGTAATATATTAAAATATGATTACGTATGAGCTTGATTTGGATTTTTATGAGTTATATTAAATGATGATTGAACATGACCCTTAAATTATGAGTTAAGTAGGAGTGCTTTAAAGCTAAATGAGCATTAGACATTTGTTGACCTATATAGTTATGCAATTTATTATGAGAATGTATGGACTGTATGATATATTACGAGATCTCGAATATTGCATTGTTTACATGATTTAGTGCATGAAAGTGATGTGCTACAGTTGATTCATTTAAAACTAGATTAAATATGTATGTTGAGGTTAATTAACATGAGGTTGACGATGAGGAGATTTTAGAGAATTTATGATTAGGTGAATGTTATATCTAATATGAAGTTAGATAAAATCTCCTTTCCTTTCCAGACTATGTGACTGCATGAAAGTAATGCACGTCCAAGGGCGCTAGTACATGAAAGAGATGTACTAGGGTTGGTGTGTATGAAAATAATACATACCTAGAGAGTACTGGGGTGTACGAAAGAGGTAAATACTCAGTGGATTTTGTGTATACGAAAGAGGTGTATGCTTGACCATGTGTACGAAAGAGGTACGCATCTCTACATTTATAGAGAGGGCCTGGGGTGTACGAAAGAGGTACATACTCAGTGAATTATGTGTATACGAAAGAGGTGTATACATAATTAGATGTATGAAAGAGGTACATACTTAGTAGGTTAGGTGTATACGAAAGAGGTGTATACTTAACTAGGTGTGCAAAAGGGGTACACCTTCAGTGAGTTGTTTGTATACGAAAGAGGTGTATACATAACCATGTGTACGAAAGAGGTATACATTAAGTGAGTTTATGTGTATACGAAAGAGGTGTATGCATAACCATGCATATGTAAGAGATTGTGTTTTCTTCAGGATTCATCAGAGGTTGTGGGTCCTATGGGACTTACTAGTACTTAACTACAGTAGGATAGAAATAAGTTTTTCATATATATTTGTGTTCTATGAGGACTAGAGCAGTTTATATGTTCCACTAGAGGTAGGCATCTAGAGGACATAGATGCCCAGCCTGACCCCAGTAGTGGGATTACTTACTGAGTATTTCATACTCATTCTTTCTTATGTTGATGTTTCAGGTAAGGGGTAGAGATGCACTGGCGAAGGCGCAGCAGAATTCGTGATCGTGCCATTGGGACTAGTTTTTACGCTTCCGCATCATGAAATTTAGAGTCCTTATTTTCCCTTAATGTTTAGTTTTACTGTTTGAAACTTATTATTAAGTATTGTTTTTTTTATACTTTTAATAGTCTTTACGAATTATGGGCACCCTATTATTGTTTTGACAATTGCATTTAATAAATGGCTTTTGAACTTCTCTTGTCTATTTAGCATTTATTTCAACATAACTGAGCTCAACATACGCATTTATTTTAGTAACGGCCTAACCTAAGTCCTAGGGGGTCGAGTCGTTACAATAGATTGGAAGCCCAATTCTTCAAAATTTCATTCACCAAAATAATCGATTAACTCCAAATAGATTACCCAAAGTATGACTTAATTTGAATGCCACTTCAAAACTATAACGAAGTAATCCAACCTACGAAAAGTTCAATAATAGTGGTTACAAAATGCAAATTCCAGCAACTATATAAGAATTACAAAAGAGTTTCAAGGCCTTAATACCTATCAAAACGTCCAAACATCGTTAACTTTGTTGGATACTTGCTCCAATCCCTTGAAATCTTTGTATTGAATATCAAAAATTGAAAATAACTAAATTATTAGACCAATACTTCAATGGGTAACAAATAACTATTAATACTAACCTCAAAACTTAACAAAACCTTGTTAAGATCGGTCTCAAACCTATTGGACAACAACTCAACTCTTCCAACACTTCAAAATCAATCTCATCATCAAACATTCAAACAAGAAAATCATTACAGAAGATGCAACATTATAACCCAAATCACAAATTCATTCTAATACATCCAAAACACTTACCTACCCAAATCACAAATTCATTCTAATACATCCAAAACACTTACCTGAAGTGTTTGCTCAAATTGATGCTTCACTCGAGCCTTGACCAACTTGCCTGAAAATAAAAACAAAAGAGGAACAAGAACACTCATAAAACTATAAGAAGCTCTTACTTGAGAGGGACAGCGCGGCTGTACGGCGAATTTGGTGGAGGACTGACCGAATCTGGTGCGAGGACTGATCGGATTTGGTGCGAGGCTAGGCTGGGCGACTGACGCGGATCTGGTGGATGACTGGCCGGTGGACGTTGTATGGTGGCTGACCGGTGGGCGTTTGGCATGGATCCGATGGCGTCTGGTGCAGATTCGGTGGGTGTTTAAGATTCGCCAAGAAAACCCATACAAGAAACCAAAAACCTACCCAAAACGCCACAGCAGGTCTGAGATTGGGCAGTGATAAGACAGAACCACACGACGAGTTTGAAAGAGAAAGATCGGATGGAGATGGAGAGATCGACAGCGATGGGTGCACATGGAAGCCGAACCAAAGATGCTCGCGGTCGATCATTCGTTGGAGGTGCGGCGCAGCGACGACGAACACTGAGCGATGGCCGGAGGAACAAGAATGGTGGCTGAAATCGGCGGCAGTGGGCTAGGTTACGAGAAGGAGACAAAATGTAAAAGGGAGAGGGAGTTATTGTGAGGGGAGGGGGGTTGCGGTGTGAGAGGAAGAAAAGGGGGATTTTCTAATTTGATAATCATTTTTTACTTATTCAAAATCGTAAGTTAATTATTTTTTATATTTTATTTAATAATTTTGGTAGGAGGGAAACAAAATTCGAGAGGGAAATGAAAATGGGGGAGGGAGGGAAACAAAAAATAAAGATTAAAAAAAATTATTTTTTATATTTTACTTGACATAAAAAATATGTCAAGTAAGAGCTTCTTATACTTAACACAAAAAAGTGTCAAGCAAGACCTTATATTACTTGACACGAAAAACGTGTCAATTAATAGTTCGCGTGAAAATATCTGAAACATTCCGTCAATCTCCGTCTTTTTAATCCTTTTACTTGACATTTTCTTTCCTAAAAGGTCATTACTTGACTTTTTTTTTTCCAAAAAAACGTCAAGTAATTAAAAACTACAAGCAAGTAATGTAGATTTTGTAGTAGTGATACCATTTTAATAATGATTATTTTATTTTATGGGTGTCACACAACTCTTAAATGTTTTTTTTTTTTTTTGTAGCATTCCATGAATGAAACTAACGTTGTACTAGAAAATGTTCGAGCTCGGAGTTAAAACCTTAGACTTTTTTTGGAGGGTTCTCTCAAGTAATAATAAAAAAAAATGTGTGTGTTATGTTGTGAAGCCTATAAATCAGGAACATGTGTTTGGGTACTTCTAGCTGATGTTTTGGGGGAAAATTCAATGAGACCTCCAAAATGTGGTTGACTACATCATGATAGTTGATAGATACAGATTAAAAAATATGCATGTCTCTGATAATTACTAGATATAAATTTGAGATATTTCTCATTCTCTCTCAACATTCAAAGGTGAATAATTACTAGCAACATTGTGACAAAATAATTTCTCCATATTTTGGTTGTTTCTTTCATTTTTATATTATAGTTATAAGACTTTTTGAAAATCTTTTAACGTACATTAACGAGATAAAGACATGAAACTTTGTGAACATTTATTTGACCCAAAATATCAAACCTTATAAATGGAGTTTAACCACTATATTGTGTAAACATGTCAGAATGAGTTTAGTTCAATTGTAATTGATATATACTCATTTTCTTAGATGTGAAGGTTCAAATTTCAATGTCCCATTTTATTATACTTAAAATAACCATTAATTTTGCGGAGAGAATTATAAATTCAGCATATAAATTTATTTAGCATCATCGTATTTATATAATGCCATAAACTTTTATATCTTGAGATCTCACATCATATATTTATATTTTAATCTCAACTATTGATGTCATACTTAGACAATTTTTTACTACATTGATGCAACATACAGACGTAAACTAGATGACTAAGAACATGTTAGGTTAAAGTTTCATTCATCTTTTTAATGCAAAAACCGTATATAAATACAAAATAACCTTTGTAAAGTTTAGAGGCTAAAACAAATAAATACAATATAATCTTTCTAAAGTTCAGAGACCAAAATAATTATAAAATAAAACTAGTCTTATGTTTTGTTTATTTTAAAAAATGCTACGTTGGCATATTAAATATAATTTTAAGTACTTATATAACCCATAAATTTGTATAATAATTTTTGTTTATTGTGTTGAAAATATAAGTTTGTGTATCAATTTCATTAAAATTAAGTTATGGGTTAAGTAATTATTATAATTTATAAATGAGCCAAATGAAAATCATGCTCAATGTTAAAATAGCATCTGTTCAATCGAAAATTTAGGTAGTTTTCTTTATTCACATGATTTCATTTTCAGTTAGGCCAACTTTATTTATTTCGGTTCAACCAACCAATTTTCCTTTTAAAAAAATAAGGATAGTTATTGTAAAAAAAAATAAAACCGTCCCTACCAACCCACTTTGGCACTAACCAAAATTGAACAACCAAATTATTTTCATCCTCTAAATAATTGAAAAAATAAATAAATTATAAGTATCAAATACAAGGAAATATAATATGTTATTTTTTTTTCTTCAAAATTTAGAGTAAAAATGTTAATAAATAAATTTTTAAAAAAATAAAAAATAAAAATAGTATAAATTAGGTTTAATATTTTTATGAAAATATAGTGACTAAAATGATATTTAAACTTAAATTTATCAAAAGAAAAAAAAAAGTATTAAGGGAATTCATTTTTACTCTAAACTACATAGTTTTAGGATGTGTTTTTATTTAAATTTTTAAATGTTTAATTTTTGCCACCACTAAAAAGTTAAACAAATAATTATATCAATTTAAACCTTAAATTTTCTCAAGCGTGTCAATTTAAACCTTGAACTTTCATTAATATAACAATTTAAATCCTAAATTTTTGTAAGTGTATCCAAATAAAATATAATGGAGGGTTTAAATTGATACATTTATTGAATTTCAAGGTTTAAATGGATACAAAGTTTCAGATTTAAATTGATATGATTATTATTAATTTGGAGTTTAAATTAATATATTTATAATAGTTTGAAGTTTAAATTGATACTATTATTAGAATAAAGTTTAAATCAACCACCAATGTTCAGCGCCGTAAATTGATATTTAGTCAAATAATTTTTGAAACATTTTCTAATTTTATTTTAAACAATTTTTATTAAAAGACCTTCCATAAAAATTAACTTTTTAATTTTTTTTTTCTTTAATCAATTCAACATACCTTTGAGTTTTTATTATAGATCTCTAAACTTTTGATACGAATATTTTTACTTAAAAATGAGATTTTTTTTTCAATTGTTTAATTTTAAAATGAGAGTCCACTCATTTTAGCCAATAAAAATCTTTCTCTAAATTCACTAATTTGTTAAAAAAAAAAAACATTTCATGAAATTATGTCTAAATAAATATGTAAGATCGATAACTGAATCAATTATTTGAATTCACAAATTTCAACAAATTGAATTATTTTTCTCCAAGATTCTATCTATGTCATTATTACATATTATATATAATTTATTAAACCTAGTAAAAGATATCTGTTTTAACCTTCTTTAATTGCGAGTGACTATAAAAAATATAAAAATTAATTACAACACTTTATATTTAATTTATTTTGGTAATTGAGAATGAAGTTTATAAATATTATTTGTACCTATAAATCTCTTTGCCTTATTGTTTACATATTACAGGTGTTTTCAAATTTAAAGTACGTTTTTTTAAATATTTTTAAAATTTTGTTTTAATTTTTCTAATTTAGCATAAAGCAATAATAAATTTAAAAATTTAAAAATTGAAATCTAAAAATTAAAAAATTAAAGTAAAAAACTGAGTCATCATCCACATATCGATATTTTAATTGATATTTCGATATTTTCATTAATTCGATATCATAGGTGAATAGATATTTTTATTATATTATAAAAAAATTATGAAAAATAAAAAAAGACAACAAAATGTTACTAATGTGAATATAATATAAATAATATATATTTAAATTTACTTAAAAATCATATATGCTTATTTACTAATTTATTTTTGAATTTTTTGTTTTTAGGATTTTTTTTAAATTTTTTTTTATCAACGTCAATATTTTATCGATATTTTTATTTATATTTTCGTAAAATTAAAATATTGATATTTTCGTTCACATCAATATTTTAAACTTGGGAGTAACAAAAATAATGGGATTCTTTTCCTAATTCTTGGTCGCGGAATATTTCGATAATATTAATCTGTATTTAAATAAAAATGAACTCTCTGGAATATTCATTTTGAAAATCACTCGACCACTCTAAACTCACGCGCTTTTATCTACGCGCCACTCTCCACGCGCTCCTAATCCCATCCAGACCAGTGTTCAACCGACTTCCCTGTTCCTCTCTCCCATTTCACTCTCTCTCTCTCTCTAACTCAACCGAAACCCCACCTTACAACCGCCGATTCAACCGCCGCCGCCGTATCTAAACTCTTATCGTCTTCTTTCCGTCGTGAAATTTTTCGGCGGAGGCGGCCGTAGGTGCAGACATGTACAGGGACGTGTCGAGCTGCAACACCTACAACTATGGCGATGCTGTCTACTGGGACGCTCGTTACCTGCAGGAGGCTGGTTCTTTTGATTGGTACCAGCGTTATGCTGCTCTTCGTCCCTTTGTTCGTAAGTTCATCAGCACTTCCGCCTCCGTCCTTATGGTCGGCTGTGGTAATGCTGGTAATTTCCCTCTATTTCACCTTTATGCCTTTTTCCAGTTTCGTTTTCCTTGGAGAATTGAATTGCTCTCGGGGAAGCGTTGGAAGTTGGAATTCTAATTAATTTTCGCTGCATTCAATTTTTCTTCGTCCTAAATTAATGTTTGATGGATTTTAAGTTTATCGGATTGAGAAATTTAGGCGGCTTAGCATACGTGGAAATTGAATCGAGGAGCTATCTTGGAATTTTGTCACTGATAATTCATAGTCAACTTTTTGGACTCTGTTGGATGAGAATTACATGAACTAGAACATCTGATTTTAGTATTCATATTTTTGGTGTTAATCCAGTTCTGGATTCTCATGTAAATTGGCTCTGAGAGAATCAATCTTGAACTTAAGTAGCTTAATGTTTGGATTAAATCACAACTTATCTGAGAGCTGAAAGCATGAGCATGGGAAGGGCAAGAATTTAACACATGGGATGGGGTTCAAGTTATTTATTATTGAGGTTTTAAGCTTGGACTTGGAAATTGGAATTTCTGAATTTGGTTGTTTCTGAAAATGTGTACATATTTGGCAAAAATGTCCATAATGACACGCGTTAAGATGCAAGTATCAGTAAATATTTGGAAATTATAGACGCTATATTGTTTGATTATTAATCTACATAATGGACAAGATGCTGTGTAGAAATTGATAACTGATGCAGTGTAATTAAGAGCTTCGGCCCATTAAATATGACCGAATTGTTGTCTGCTACTTAATAAAACATTGATTTTAACTGTGGTATCTTTTATGTACTTGTAGTCATGTCAGAGGATATGGTCAAGGATGGATATGAAGACATAATGAACGTTGACATTTCTTCGGTGGCAATTGACATAATGAGAAGAAAGTATCAATTCGTCCCCCAGTTGAAATGTATCCTTTGAGGATCGTATCTTTGTTAAATTACCATGAATGATTTGTCTTGTTTTCAAATTAAACACTCGAGTTGCTTGTGTTGACAGAACTGTTAGTATGGTAATCTATCTATATATATATATATCTAGAGAGAGAGAGAAAGAGAGAGAGAGAGATAAAAGTTTTATGGTTATCATAGTCATAATTATTGAGTTTGTTAAAATTGAATCATAAATACTTGGGTAAAGTGTAGGAGAAATGGTCCTCTCAAAGGGTTGTCGTCCTTGTATTCCCTTTTAGCTAAAGTACAATCAGCTCCTACAAGTTTCCTTGACAAATCTGTATAGACATGGAAATGGATGTCAGGGACATGAGCTTTTTCCCAGACGAGAAATTCGGTGCTGTCATTGATAAAGGTCTGACTTCTTGATCTTCATTTTACTCACTGTCAAATTTCCCAATCTTTAATACTGAAGTTTGCTCGATGTGTTGATTTTTCAATGCTGGTGTGACCTCGTTTTACTGCTGGCCCCTTGGTTCTTGATATAGGGACACTTGATTCATTGATGGTATGTGAGCTTTCCATATTTCTCATGCATGTTATTCATTATTTTTTCCCATATTCTAATTCTTTAATTTTGTGTACACAGTGTGGCACTGATGCTCCGATTAGTGCTGCTCAAATGCTGGGAGAAGTGAGTAGGTTGTGGACTTTATGAACTTCAAAAGATTGATTGACTAGTGTAGATTCTGTTCTTTTGGTTCTACTTTTCTCCACTAATTTTTGGCTGCTACTTCTGTAGGCTTCTTAAACCAGGAGGAGTCTATTTACTGGTATCCATCTTTTCTCTCTCGTCAAGGCTTTACTTTTTAATGTTCTGTTTGCAGTAAAATAATCAAAATATATTTTGGTTATTTGCAGATAACTTATGGTGATCCCAAAGTAAGGATGCCCCATTTGATGCGACCTTCATACAATTGGAAGATAGCGCTGTTTATAATCCGTGAGTTCATTTTCATCCTCTCACTGAACTTTTCCTTTTTATTTCCAGGTCTAGTTGATACAGGCCTTCTTTGGGTGTTTTTTGTTACAAACCACGTCTATGCAGAAAAACAATTTAAGGAAAAAATGAAGAATCTCAGACATCTACTAAAGATAGGTAGTTTAATATTAGATTTTCAAGAGCTCTCCCTGAGTGTTGAAAGGTCTGAACATGAATTATGAATGCAGGTAATACTGCTACAATGTGTAATGAGAGTATTAGGAAGGGATATTTTGGGAATATTAGTAGGATAACAGTATCCGAGTTAGATTTTAGGGATTCGCTGTTGGAGAGATGTAGCCCTTTCAAAATACTATTCTCTAGTGTTTTTCATATATTTTCTGTGTCTTGGTATCCTAACAGTGGGTCATTGGGCCATTGGGCCATTTCTTTCTTTACGTTGTATTCTCACACCTGAGAAAACTAGATAATTTATAGACCGACAAGATAGAACGACAAATAAACTTCTGAAGTGGTATTTATTGGAAAAAATGCTATTACTATTACCAGTTAGTGGTGTAGCATAAGGAATTAAAGGAGAGCATTCTCCAAGAATCATGATGGCTAACTAGGGAAGAAACTATGAGTTAAAATACAAAAAGGAAACTAAAACAAAAAAACTGGAATCTAAATTGGAAACTAAAAAGATTATTCAAGGATTTAACCAAGAGTAATATGAATCCCGTCTATACAGAATGGCATTATTTTTTCTTTTATTTTTCTTAAATATAGAACTAGTTGATTCACAATGAAGTCAAGCCTGTTAACGGCACCAGTACTTGAAAAGATTCGAGTTTTAAGTTCCCACCTCCCATCCCCCACACACACAGTGACATAATTATGTCGAGCAATTTTACAATGTTATCTGCATCAATTGAGCATCGTTCTTTTGGACTACTACCAGTTATGTTGAAACCAACATCACATTCGTTTTGCTTTTATTTCTTACTGAATCATATGTTACAAGATAGTTTATCTTATTCTATGTCAGTAATGAGCATGGGAGACTTACTTCTGTTTTCCCCTTGTTTTAAGTTCTATGGAATTTGGAAATATGCTTCCTTCCCAGTTCTCATTCTTTGCATTGTACAGCAAGGCCAGGATTCCAAAGGCCGGAAGAGTGTAGCACACCAGAAAAATCATATCTGGAACCGGTGCCACTGACCGACAAGGGCTTGCTGCCACCAAGTTTTGTTATGGAAGACCCAGATTCTCACTTCATATACGTGTGTCAAAAGATGGACGACTCAGATCCGAATAACATAGTGCCCCCATATCCATTGAGCTCAGATGTGTTATAGGAATAAAAAAAGGTACCTTACAAACCTTGTATCATTTGCATCCATCCTATTTTACAAGCTTGAATATGCATTGTTGTAAAATGATGTTCCTTGTAAAGGAGAATTAATAGACATAAAACACATTGAAATTAACACATAATTGAGGGGGGATACCCTACCCTGAATCTAGGTGGAGAGAGGGCTTCTTGCATTCAATTGTACCAACACAGAAACAAATGAGATCACTGTGGCTATTCAACTAAAGTGCCTAAATTGATTATGACAATGAACTGGCCATGTTCTTTGACCCTTCTTCTTTTCTTTTCTTTTCCTTTTTCCTTTTTTTTTTTTGGTTTTATTTTTTGTGGGATGGGGGTGTTGGTTAGCACCTCAAACAAGTAAACTTGGGCCACACGTAACAAGATATTGAACGTTTAATAGGGATGTTTTGATTGGATCTTTGATGCTGTTCACACTATTTTGGAAGAATTCGTATATTTTGCCATTAATTTTCCTTACCTGTCTTTTTATAATTGTAAATCTAGCTCTCTTTAAGTTGGAGATTTAAATTTTCATCTTGAATGTTTGTTCTATTAAGAATAGGCCCGTACAAGTTGATTAATCATTACAACTATCTAGAAAGACTTTGATAACATTTCTATTTCTGGTTTTCGTAAATTTTTTTATGTTTCTTGCTTCTCTTTTTCTTTTTTTCATCCTCCCCTAAAAATGTTTAGAGATTGTTAATCCCCTTTTATTGGTTCATAAAATTGCAACAAAATTATCTCATTGTTGAGGCAATGTGCAAATGTTTATTTATAGTATATCAATTTTTTTTTTTCATCTTTGATCAATTTATATTAATAAAACAAAATATAGAAGGCGAAATCTTAAGCTAGTAAGTGTAGTGTGAATAACAAGAGAAAATACTAAAGAAAAAGGTAATCAAAGCTACATACAAGTTATTCATTTTTTTTCTTCTTAATTTCAGTAAAAATATCAATTTATTTCTCAAAATTTAGGATTTTATCAATTTAAATCTTAGATTTTAGACTTTTGTAAGTAGATCAATTTACACTCTTCATTACATTCCGTTTAAATAAAATTTATGTGAAAATTTTTAAACATATAAACTTTTATATATGTACATTCAAATAAAGGAAAATGAATCAATCTATTTTGTAAATATAGCAATTTTTTACTAATTATTAGTGATAAATCGCAATAGACATCTACCAGTGTCATAGGAGTTTATTGCAATCTATCACTGATAGATTGTGACATTTTGCTGAGCTTATTTTAGTTTTATCATGGAGAATAATTACCCATGAATCAATTGAAGACTTCTAAACAAAATATTCTTTAGAAATCATTTATTCATTTACTCTAATAATCTATTTTGTAAAATTGACATTTAAAGAAGTTTTTTCACGTTTGAGATTTAATGTATGTATAATTTTCAAAAGTAATTATAATATAGGGCTTACATTGATTGGCTTATAAAATAATCAAATGAAATAAAGTAGTCTGATAAGACCTCATACCCGAAGCCAACATCATATAACTCACTTGAGACATTGTACAAGATAATTATGTATTTACAAAATTCTGTTTCAATTTATCCATTTTTTTCATTAGGTTCGGGTAGAGACCAAAGGTCTTCCTCCATTAGCAGGTTTTTTTGGAAAACTTCATTTATTCTGGTATAGATGGCAGGCAGGCCTATATTTCTTCAGTTATTAGAGCTCCGCTCTTGAAATGGGTCGTTGCAATTACTGACCAAGACATAACTTTTACTTGTTCATATAACAATTAAGGTGAACTAAGAATTCTCTTTATTTATCATCAATCCAATCATTATTCAAGACGCAGGATTCTATTTTATCATCAATCCAATCACTGTTCATTTTTTTTTCTTTTAGGAGTTTAATTAACTTAAATTATAAGTTTTACATAATAATGGTCAAATGAATTCTAGATGAGGGTGTAAATTGATAGAAAGTTCAGAGTTTAAATTGATACAATTATTAATTTGTAATATAAATTGATATAATTGCCAAAGTTAAATTTCACAAAATTACCTAAAAACCAAAAACTTTTTTTATGACTGACCTCTTTCTAAAAACTTGCTTGTTAACGACCTTTTTGCTATGTGAAATTCTAGATTTACCCCCGAATTTAAAACCTTTATCAACTTGTCAACTTTCTTCCTCCTTCAACGATTTCTTCAGCGATCTAACAGACTTATTCAATGCAAGTCATTTATTCTCAACAAATATTCTACCAAGAGCATTGAATGTTAGTGATGAAGAATGGAAGGTCACTCTCAATTATTCACATTTGGTCAAACTCTCCAACTTCTTCTCTCATTGTTCTCTTAGAGTTTTGATCCAACATTCTCATTGTCAATCGGTTTCATCTTCGTCAGTTCATTTTGTCTTTGGGTATAGAGCAAGATCATTCGTCAGAACCAGAAATAGGGAGAATGTAAGTGTTTATGAAGTATTTTTCTTCCAATAGCGCTTTCACAAAGGTATGAGATCGCTCAACATAATGTAAGTGATTGTTTAGTATTATATACTTGATCGCTTATATACAACTAAACGATCACTTACATTAATATGGATGATCAACTAAACGATCACTTACATTAATATGGATGATCTCTTATAATTTTTTTAGCGTTCTCTTATTAGTTACTGAGTGATCTTTTATAATTTATTGGGGGATCATATATGACTTATTGGGCAATCTATTATAACTTGTTGGGTGATCGCTTATTACTTACTGGGTGATTGCTTATTACTTATTGGGTGATCGCTTATTTTAATAACAATTTGAATCCAATTATCAATTTTTTTTTTTTTGCAGATCAACGACGCTAATTCACATCTTTGTATGATTTGACGGGAATGGAAGCAATCTGAAATCAATTATGTTGAAGGTCATATGAAACATCTGAAGGTTAGAAATAAAATAATGTATAGTGAACTAGTGAGTATTATGCACCAATGATTGAATATCAATTTGGATGCATTTGATATATACATCAAATGTTGTTACAACTCATTGGACCCAACTCTCCCATTAACATAGTCAATGATAAAGACCTTAGCTTTTTCTTAGAAGGTAGTGATGCATCCCAGATGCCTTTGTTTGTATCAATTACACCTCATGAAAGTCATGGAGCAGACATAGATAATATGTACCATCAGTGCAATCCAAGTATTCAAACCATTCCAACCAGTCAAAACTTCGGATTTGCAACCATTCTAACACATAACATTTCCACCATGTCTTCGCTAGATGAGAATATTGAGCTATGTGACTTGGGAGATGATAGAAATGGAGATTAGATTGGTCACAACATCCAATCTAAATGTTCACGTTCCAACATCCAATCTAAGAGTTTGATACTGACCATGTATACTGGCAGACGTTCTCTTATATTATACTAGGTGATCGCATAAAAAATACGAGATTGCTTAACTGATAATATATGATTGACCAAAGTTTACTATGCGCTCGTCTAGATAATATAAACAATCTCGTATTAGATTATGAACAATAGCTTGGAGATGATTGTATCATTTAGGAGATCGCTTGGAGATGTTTTTTTTTTTTCTATTTTTTTTCAATTTGATAACTCTGGTTTAAATTGTATTAAAGTTCAAGGTATTAAAGATGAATTAAAGTTTAGATTTTCAATAAAATTCTATTTTCCATCATAAAGTAAAGTGGGAGTGAAAGCATTGAAAGGAATGCTAAAATGCAAGTGTAAAATATACAATTTTATTCAATATAAAGACAAATTACCACAAAAATTTATTTGCCCAACACAGGAAAACATATTGTTTCTTAAACAATGGCATATGATTTTGTTTGAGAGTATCTCTATTCTTTTTCATTATAGGATATTCAACGAATTTCGCAAAAAAAGTGCTACAATCAAGAGATTTGCTCGTTTAGAGGGTAACCTTCGATCGCTTCACTTACTATGGCCCATAATTAAATTTCCGATGATGTTTATCAAACTCAAAGACTATTAAGATGGACGATATTAATCTAGCTACCAGTTGCAGACTATCATTCATGATGTTTAATAACTCTAAAAAAGAGCTGAGATTTTATCCCTAAACATGTTGATTTTATACTATTCATTTGCTTTAATTGTCAATTTTATAGATAAAATAGTCCCAGGAGCATTTTGGAGTCATTACAAAAATTTAGACTAAAAAGGATAAAGAAAGGATTAAGAAATCATCTTAATCTTGCAATGCTGAAAGACAGAATCATGCATAATTCAACCAAAAAGAGTAGCGTCGCAATGCTACGGATTTTTTATAGAATGCCCAGTCGCGTGCATGCGCCTTCGTGCCTTTACTAGAACGCTTGAGGGTAGATTGTGTAACAGAGTTGCAATGCTCTTGACAACATTGTAACGCTACCCCTTCGAGTATAAATGTATTTTTTCGATTTTTAGGGTTAGGGGAAGGCAGATTTTCAATGGAGTCTGATGTTTCTCTCTAAATTATTTTATCTCCTTTATAATTTTTGTATTCTTAGGTTAGATTTCTTAATTTCTTTTGGATTGTAAGCATGGATTGGACTCTATCTCTTTGATTTGTCCATGAATTGATGAGGTAAACTTTCTATCTAGTTTTTAGATCAAGAATTCTAGCATATTTCTTGAGATTTCTTCTTTCAATTGATATTTTGCATTATGAATTATGTTTTCTTTGAATCTTCTTTAATTCCTAAACATATGATTTTGAGGCTGACTTTTCGTGCATCATCTGCATGCTAATTGATTCTTAGTTTGTCAAAATTTTGCATGAATATTTTGTTAAGTTTATTTTTGCATAAGAATGTCTTGCTAAGGTCATCTAAGTAGCAATAGTTAATTAGGCATTTAATGACTATTCCTAGAATGTGCTAATTGCTAGGTTCAAATATAAAATTGGTTAATTGAATAAGGCTTTCCTAACAGTTAATCGACATAATTGAATCCTAAATCATAATGCATGTGTTTTTAGTTCTATATGGCCGCTATCGAACCCAATAGAATTTAGAAGCATGTAGATTAGTTAGGGTATTAGCTTTTCGATCTTAATTAATAACTAGGACGGTTTCTTATTTAGATTCTTGCTAGTTATCCACCATTGTATAGGCTAGCTCGGTCGAATCAAGTGAGTAGTTGTATATGCATAATTCAATTTCATAATTAATTTGTGGTAATCGATGATAGAAATTGCATGGAATGTCTAACTTGCTCTAGAAACTAGATAAATCAATCCTTGTTTACATTTATCCGTTGCAATTTAATTTCATCCATATTTCTCATTTTATTCAAAATCAAAACCCCCGTTTTTATTGCTTTCCATAGTTGAATTTAGCTTAAGAATATATTTGACCCTAGGCTCCCTAAGGTTTGACCTCGTACTTTCCACTTATGCTACTAGTTAGTGTAAGAAGTAGGTTTAATGAATTATAAATATCATTTGTTTAGGTTAGGATTTATCAACAACATAAATCTTGGCCGAACATTGTCTTCATCGATATAGTTTGGCATGGAGTAGAAAACGTATATCATGCATGAATACAGGTCAATACCAGTCATGAGCCAATGTTGTTTGATGTTGATTGACCCAAATATGAAATCCACCCACATCCATGCAGGTCTGTATTCTTCATGTTGTCCAAGCCATAGTCAAGAAAATAGATATTGTCTACTCATAACTTCATATGCGCTCCCTAATTAGTCCAAACTGCCACATTTACGTCCTCCATTACCATACCATCCGATCGGACCTTTGAAGAAATTCCTTCTACACGTATGAGGGTATCTTGTGAAAACTTCGGGTGAAACTTATAATTGTTGGTTGCCAAAGCATAATTCCAATTGCATAATACGTATCATGAAACTCGAATCCACCACAGTTAACCGATATTGACAGAGTTCAGATCTGAAGTGCAGCTTACGGTGCACGTGAATCAGTTGAACGTCCATATTTTAAGACAAATAGTTAATGAACAATATCATTATAAGGATCAAGTATATAAATCGAGTATAAAATCATAAACGATCATTTAGAAAATCCACAAAGATCATTTAGATAGTTCTTAACGATGACTTAGATAATCTTAAACGATCGTTTAGATAATATTAAACAATCACTTAGATAATCATAAATGATCATTTATATAATCATAAATAATCGTTTAGATAATCATATGCGATCATTTAACTAATCTTACAGGGATTTAGAAATACTCACATCCTCAATCACCCATGTGTTCTTCTCAAATGTTTGGAAGAACTTCTTTGTTTGGAAGGTATACACCATCGTTCGCTCCTCATTCTTTGTTTTTGGATTGCTCCTCCACTTATATGTCGACCAAAGAACATCTCAGACTGGGAACAACGGGTGATATGATCTAACAAACCTTATGGGAAAGTCAGGGACAAGGACCAATGGGTTTAGATTTTTAACACCTGTATGTGGTTTCAATTCCCTTGCAGGTGGTTGAGATTTAGTTGTAAAGGGTTGAGGTTCATTTACAGTTTGTTGAGAATCTCTAGGCTCATCCTAAACTCTTTCACGATGGTCTGACTTCTCTACTGACGGCTAAGATTTTATTTGAGCTTCATTCACAGCTTCTTGAGACTCGCCCTCTTTACTTAAACTGAAGATGTTTTTTTGCCAGTTTGATCATCCACTTCATGGACACCCGCTTCACCATAATCGTCGTCATCAACCAAACCATGTTAAGTATTGGGCTGCTCATCACAGGGGGTTCTTTTAATATCATCTCCATGATGATCCCCATCATGGTCACCCATTTAACCATGATCAGTTAATGGATACTGATCTCAATCATGAGAGGTCCCTCCATTATTATTATTTATCTTAGTATTACGTAGGTCACTATTATTATCCATCTCATCATCATATGAGTCGCTATTATTATCTTCATTGATATCCTAAAGAAATGAATCAACATAAATATTAGCTAAATGATCAATTATAAGTTTCTAAACAATCGTGTACATAATCCTAGATGATCGTATAGAAAAGGCTAAATGATCGACTATGAATTCCAAAACGATCGTGTAGACAAATTCCTAAACGATTGTATATATAAGACTACACGATCGTCTAGACATTCCTAAACGATCATGTAAAAAATCTTAAACAATCGTGTAATAAACCCTAAATAGATTACAATTATTTCCTTACCTAAACGTTGGCATAGAGCTTAACTTCATTTATTTGTTGGCTAAGGAGTCCATGCTATTAATGAATTATGCTCATTAAGTTCGCCAAATCCTTGCGAACTTCTGATAGTTTCTCACATAGTTTTCTATAAGACTTGCTTTTCTTCTTGTGTCTTCTGGATACATTCGAGCTACCTTACTCTTACCTTTCCCACGACTTATATGTTGCATAGAACCAGGTGTGCCATGCTCTTCAATATGCTCGAATACTTCATGACCACATGTTCTATGCTTGTCTATATGGTCAAACGCATCATGACCATATGTACCATGCTTTTCCATATGCTCGAATGCATCATGCCCTGCAGACGTCTCGTGATGCTCAATTGTATCAATGGATTGTCAGTCAGTGAGTATAATGTCAACAACACCATCTATGCTTTCCTCATCAGCTCTGTCAACAACTAGCATCAAATCAAGTCCTCTGATTCGATCCTCTTTATACCTCAACTCATCTGATGTGGGTACGAGTCTTGACACAACAGTAGTCTGCATGTAGGCTGTAACACCCAAGTCCTCACAAGATTCCTTAGGTTAAGATATGAACTCAGACTTGAAGCATTGGAGGGAATGGCTAAGTATCTGAACTATGCCTTGGAGGAAGTAATAGTACTTAGGAAAATTCCTAATTGTTGGAGGCATAGTAGATTGGAGTCAGAATTTTGGCTAAGTATCCAAACTATGCTATAAGAATAAGAGTTGAATCCATAGCATAGTAAAGAATGGAGAATTTTCGCTAAGTGTCAATAGAGGGATTCAACTCATAATATAGTTGAGGAAGTAAAGTCATAGCATAAATGAAAAATTCATAGTGTAGTTGATTAAATAAAGTCATAGCATAGTAAGTGAAGTCATAGCGTAGCTAAGGAAGTACAACTCATAGTATAGTTGAGTAAAAATCCTAGGTATACTATGTTGAGCCCATGGTAGATTGCATCATAAGGAAAACTTTGGACAATTTTGGATGCATTGAGCATGTTGGGAACTATGCTATGAGAAAGAAGAAACTATGCTATAAGAAGAAAAAACTATGCTATGGAAAGAAGACACCATGCTATGAGAAGAAGAAACTATGCTATGAGAATAAGGAACTATGCTATGAACATTTAGAAGAATACTTAGGGAAAGAAACTATGCTATGAGCATGAGGAGCCATGTGTTGAGATGGGGGACAAGGTGAAAGCATAGGGGAAGAATTGGTTAAATGTTGAATGAACCATGCGTCGAACTATACACAACCAAGAGAGGAAATAAGGTTGGACACATAGAACAAGTATGGTGAATGCATAAGGGATGTTCAAGGTGAGAATTTAGCTAAGTGTTGGACAACATATGACACAAGCGATGAAACCCTAGGGAAGATTGATAAATGCATACCTTGAGGTGAAGATAGGCATAGTTGGACGTGTAGTTATGCTATGAACTCAAAAGAGAAAGCTATGCTATGAGAAGAAGAATGAATTTTAGGAAAAGTTGGACGAATAAGGGAGGAGTGGATGCATAAGAGGACTATGTGGAATCCATTTTGGGCCTATAAAGAGCAAGATAAAAGTATGAGACAACCATTTAGGAAGAAGTTACACCAAGAAACCCTAGGAAAGGGTTGGTAAACACATGCTTGTGGAAATGGGCAAGGTTAGACGCAAGGTAAACTTGAAGGGTCACTTTGAGAGTATAACCTCAAGAGCATGGCCTTGGAAGCACAAGTCAAAAAGAGGAACATGCGTTGAACATCTTGTGGACGCATAGGAAGGAGAATGTTGGATGTATACAAGATTGTTGGTGAAGGTACTATGTGTTGACTTGGGTTCTTGAGCATTAAAGATCAAGTTGTCATGGTGAGGCAAGTGGCTCAACCAAAGAAAGTCTTGGCCAAACCAAGAAGTAGGTGGACGCATAGGAGAACATGCAAAGTGTTGAAGTGCCACCTCATGGAAGAGCTATGCATTGGCCTATGCATGGTGAAGACACCTGAGTCTTGCATGTAAGTAGGAGGTGTCAAGAAGTGTTGTGTTGAGCCTTACCTGGTGTTGACACTTAGGTTTTCCATGCATATGAGGTGTCATGTGTTAAGGGCATGAAGAGGATGACAAGGACAACCGTGGGTGCCTATAAATACCCCAAGGAAGCCTATTTGACCTCACAACTCAAAGTTTCCAAAAAAAAAAAGACTAAAAAAGGAGAGAGTTTGAGGGAATTAGGGTTTTTTAGGGAGGCCTATATGTTGAGGAAGAGTGTTTATGCATTGAGCATACCTGGCCATGCGCCCAACTTGATATCCATGCATTGAGCAGAGTAGTTTAGGTGTCCAGAAAAGCTACCATGCGCCCAATTACCCTAAGGAAGTCCTCCCCTGTGCCCACAGTTGCCCTAGGTTGAATCAAGGCTTAGTTTTACATCTATTGGAGTTGGTAAGCTAAGTTGAGGGCCAAGAAGGTATTCTAAGGTTATTCTAGCCCTAACAGGAGATTCTAAGCTAAAATTGGGCTAATGCAGGCCTGCGACCAAGGAGGAACCAAGATACTATAAGACTTAGAAGAAGGCGGAAAACCCTACTAGTAAACTATGGGTGGTATTTTCTTAGAGGTTTATTGTAAATTTTCATACATGTATATATACTTAGCTTGTATGGTAATAAGAATACATCGCATGGGATGGTCAAGGGGTCAAAAGACCTAGTTCCTAAACCTGTGGCGGGACCTCATGGGATGGTCAGAGTGTCGTTAGGCCTAGTTCCTGAGCCTATGAGAAGCACCTCACGTGGGATGGTCAGAGGACCGACAAGTCTAGTTTTTAAGCCCATAAGAGGTAGATCTATGTGCACATAGAAATAAAGAGAGATATGTTTTACTATCTACCGTGTGTGTACGTATAGTAGGGGAATGGATTCGTTCGAGCCTGAGGTTTGAATAGTAACCTCGTTAGATAGATATGCTGATTGAGCCATTTGTATTTGAAAGAGACTTGTAAGTTATTTACCACTCACTAAGCTTTAAGCTCATTTTTTTTCTTTTATGTTTTTCCTTTGTAGGTAGCAGAAGAGTCTAAGTTGCTGCAAGAAGATGAGGTCTGCCACGAGTTAAATGTTACTTAGTAATTAAGAATGGGTTGGGCAAATGATTTTTTAAATCTATGAAACTGTATAAACTTTAATTTCTATTATATGAAAACTTGAAATTAATTTTAATTTCGGTTAAGTTTGTGTTAAGGATAGAACAGTAGAGATGGGTAGAAGGTATCACAAAAAGGTGGTATCTACCGTCCTCACGCCTCCTTTCGGGTGAGAGAGGTAAGCTCGGAAGGGGGTGTGACATAGGTGATTGGAACAAGTCCATAAATATGAAACAAATAATTTTGAATATTATAAACGATTGCTCATGTAGTTTCCAAAAGAAATTTTTGAAAAAAATCCTTTGAGCAGAAGCAAGATCGACCCAAATTCCATTTTTCATTGAATATAAATTTTACAATAAATAAGAACAAGATATGCATTTTCTTAAATATATAGCATGCCTTAAATAAAATACTTAGGGTTTCAGAAACCTTTACCTTTGAAGAACCCTTTTTTCAAGAACTCCCTCGTACAAGCCATAAACGGATCACTTTCTCCACGCGGATCTCCTTCTTAAAAAAGAACACCACCACTTGAGAACCCTCTGTATTCTCTTGGGACAAAGGATTCAAACAAAAGCTGTGGGCTTTGCTTGAATCCTTGGAAGAGGGAGGAGATGGAAAAGATGAGAGAAATTTTTTTTTTTCAGAGAACTTTTCTCTTCTGTGTTAGTTTTTCAGAGAGAACTTTCTCTCAGAGAAAATTGAGGAAGAAGATAAAATCTCCAACCAACTCATTATCATTATCATTATCATCCCACGAAAATTAACTGAGAGAAGTAAGAAAAGGAAGTTGTAACTCCTTCCCTTTAATTAATTTTAGTTAAATTAATAATTATATATATATATATAATAACTACTTTATTATATATATACACTATATGTTATATCAAATATAACACATAGCCTATAGTTTCATATTGTATCAAATACAACATAACCTATAGATTTTATTTTCTCTCAACAATACATGACATTTAATATAAATCACATTTATATTAAATTCACTTATATAAATCTTATTCATATAATTGATATTTGAATCATATTCAAATATTTAATTCCTCTCAACTTATTATGATATTTAATATAAATCATATTTATATTAAATTTAATTACATGAATCTCATTCATATAATTAGTATTTGAATCATATTCAAATTTCTCTCATATTACCTTAATTAAATTAATTATATACCCTCAATTAATTTGAACACTTCAAATTGATCCAAAATTAATTCTCAATTAAATCCTTGTTGAGCTACAAAGAGAACCTTATGGACCTGTAAATTGAAGCTCCAATAGTACTCAGATAATTAGTTAAACTCTTTAATTAAATTACTTAACATCTGTTAACTGCCGGTCACTCCACTAAAGACCGATAACTGCACTCTTTGCACTACAGATAAATTTCTGTGTCCATTGGATATAACCAATCAACAATGTAATGACCCTTCACAAATTGATCGTAAGTTCAACTGGCCAAAAATTACCTTTTTGTCCCTGTAGTTACAACTAACTCTTTAAGTGCCACCGATCCCTCTAATGAACAATAAGTCATAGTCCAACTATAACTAAGTCCCTCTCGGGACAGGAGAGGGTGCAGCCATTATGTTCAAGACCTGGAATTAGCCTTTAAATGAGCAATTTATCTACTTGCCCCTGCATCAGGGAATGAGTAAATTTCGTCTTGTGTAGCTGTGTTCCCAACTCCCCAATTAGAAGAATCCCTAAAATTGTAGGCTTGTTGAGTTGGCAATCTAGCCACTCTCACCCATACAAATCAAAAGATCGCCTTCATAAGCAGGAGTTTACAACTCACTCAAGATTTAGGTCATGTCACCTACGGTTATCCTAGTGAAATGTAAGTCTCTATTATTAATGGCGTATTGTTGGGGTTAATGCCCTAAATCTCGTAGGGTTCTATAGTTTGTAAATATTGTATGAACAAACTCTTTATGCGATTAATAAAATATATGATATTTTATTCACTTTGTCTATAAAATATGTGATATGTTAGTTGCATTAACCAGAAGCCAATAAACTAACATCCAAGGTTATCTTTGTAACTTAAACATGTATGTGGAGATATACAGGTGGATCATGTTTAAGAGATAACCTAAATGGTCTGTAGTAGATGGATAAGGCTGGGTACCTTATCTTGGTGACACTACGAGTATGACCCGTTTTGTAGGTGTTACAATTGTTGTAAAGTGCTGCAAATGATCTGATCCTGATCCTTCACGTATTAGACATGCGAGTGGGGATATTCTATACAAAAGAGTTTGTATAAGATCGGACCATAAAATGTTTAATCTCATTATATAATACCGTTTATAATAGAGACTTATATTTCACTAGGATGATCATAGGTAACATGGCCTGAATCCTGAATGAATTGTGAACTCTTGCTTATGAGGGCAGTCCTTTGATTTGTAATGGTGAGAGTGGCTAGATCGCCGATTTAACAAGCCTACCATTTTGGGGATTCGTCTGATTGGGGAGTTGGGAACACAGTTACACAAGATGGAATTCACTCCTTCCTCGAAGCAGGGGTAAGTAGATAAATTGCTCCCTTCAAGGTTGATTCTGGGTCTTGAACAATATGGTCTTACACCCTCTCCTGGCCCTAGAGGGATTTAGTCATAGTATAATTGTGATCTATTGTTCATTAGAGGGATCAATGGTACTTAAGGAGTTAGATGTAACTATAGGGAAAAATGGTAATTTGACCCAACTGTACTTACGAGCAATTTGTGAAGGGTCATCATATTGTTGATTGGTTATATTCAGAAATATATCTATTGTGCGAAGAGTGCAGCTGTCAATCTTTAGTAGAGTGCTCGACAGTTAACGAATGATGAATAATGTAATTAAAGAATTTAATTAATTATTCGTGTACCGTTGGAGCTTCTAGCTAAAGGTCCATAAGGTCCCCTTAGTAGCTCAAAAGAATTTAGTTGAAAATGAGTTTTTGGGTTAATTTGAATTGTTCAAATTAATAGAGGAATTTAATTATATATATAATTAAATTGTTTCAATTATATATGATATAATTGTCATAATGTATTTGATACATTATAGTTTAATGGAAGGAGATAAATATTTGAATGATATTCAAATATATTTTCTATGAATGTGATTCATAGTTGTTAAATTTAATATAAATACGATTTATATTAAATGTCATAAAATAGAGAAAAGAAACTATAATTTATATTGTATGTGAGACAATATCAAAACTATAGGTTATATGTTATATTTGATATAACATATAATTTAATATAAATATATGATAATAAGTTAGTTATCATATTTATTTATATTATTTTATTATTATTTGAATAATAACTTCCCATCTTTTCTCTTCAACCACCTTAATGGGTAATTATTGTTTTATGGTAAAAGGAATAAAAGAAAATTTTATTTTTCTTCTTCCTTGAACGAACGAGTTGCAATTTGCTGAACGATTGAGACGTGTTCTGAGTTCTTGATTTCTTGATAACTTTCTCAATCTTCTTTTTCCTCCACTCAAATTATTCTTCCTAACCAAAATAGTTAGAGCCTACCACTCCTAGGTTCTCACCTCGAGAATACCAAGATCTCTTTATGGTTGTGTTCGGTTTGTTTGATACGAGAAAATATTGAAGAAGGTCTTCAAGAAGTTTCTAGTTCATGACTGTTCGAGGGGGGTTACGTGAAGGAAAAGATCTTCAAAGGTAATGTATCTTGAAACCCTTTTTCTTCTAAAAAGCATGATGTAATTTATTTGAATGCATATCTCTTGTATGTTTACTGTAAATTATATTTCCAATAATTAATAGAAATTGGACAATCCGCTTCCGCTCAAGGATCTCCTCACTAGAGTTCCTTCAGTTATATAAAGAGACTAATCATTTCGTGGTTCGGTCTTATACAAACTCTTTGTATAGGATACCCTCGCTCACATGTCTCCACATGAATGATCAAGATCAGATCATCTGTAGCACTTTACAATACTTGTAACACCTACAAAGCAGGCCGTATCCGTAGTGTCAACAGGATAAGGTACCTAGCCTTATCCATCTACTATAGACCGTTTAGGTTATTATTTAAATAAGATCCACGTGTATGTTTCAAATACTTGTTTAAATTACATGAAATAACCCCGGATCTTAGTTTATTGGATTGAGTATATGCTAATAAATTAACACTTATTTTATTAACAACAATATGTTTATACAAAGTTTACAAACTACGAGATTACAAAGAGATTTAAGATACCAATCTCAACAGTTTCTAAACGATCACTTATATATTATCTAAATGATCGCTCATATAAAATTGGGCGATCGTTTAGTAATACACGACCGTTTAATTAAATATAAACAACCGTGTAGAAAATATGTAAGCAGCCGTTTATTTAAATTTAAACTATCATTTATTAAATTTTTTGGGTTGGAATACATTCCTATCTAACAACTTATATAATGGAGCATGATACACTTCCATCTAAGTACTCATGGTATTGCCTTCTTTCTGATTTTGGTGGCTATGAACTTGCTAAATATGGACAGAATTTCGTAAGCCCAAACCTACATCATGGAAAACTTGGTTACATGAACAAAAATTATCACAACCCCATTGAGATTATATTGAATTTGAAAAAAAAATTATGTATCTGGAATGCCAGTACAAAATCCTTTATACAATAACATGTGATGTGATTAAGATTTGTTGCTTTCTTCATATCGTGCAACTATTTCTTCCCGTGTAAATTTTTTTCCATACTAATCAATAACCTTTTAAAGAATATAGACGACCAACCGTTTCAAGAAGATAAACGACCAATCATAACCTAAAGACTTTGGTGTCATCAACGATCCCAAATGTCTTAACATTGAATTGTGTTTTCTTGTCTTTTTCCCATCATTATAACTTCAATGTATAATGCCAATGCAACCTTCAATATATAATGCCAATTCAACGATCCCAAATATGGACTGAAGATTGTGCAACGAAGAAATGTGATCGTCACCAAGATCGCTTCATAGCACAATATTGTTGATCCATTTACGAAGGCTCTCTCGGCTAAAGTGTTCGAGAGTCATCTAGAGAGTTTAGGTCTACAAGACATATATATAGTATAATCTAAGGCAATTGGAAGATGTGTAATGGGTATAAAGATGTCCTGGTTTATTGTATTTGTATATTTATTTTCATGTAATATACATTATAAATTTGACATTTTCAACTTTGCATTTTTTTAAAGGTATTAAGGTAATTAAAGTAATTTTTCAAATTTACTAAGGGAAAGAATATAATTTATGGTGATATATTATAATATAATGTTTATATCGTAATTAAACTTTATAATATACATTTATTTTGAATTTGATCGGGAGAATTAATTATTTGAAGGAGTTCAAGCATTAAATTTTATACGAATAGAATTCATATTAAAACTATAGGTTAAAATTAATGCGCATTAAACGCACATTAAAACTATAGGTAATATGAGAGAAAAATAATTGAATGTGATTCAATTATAAGGTTAAATCAAATATGTGATATTTAATTTAATGATTAATTATTTGAAGATTTAGTTAATTATTAACTTAATTAAATTTGATTTGATTTAATTAAATTAATTGATTTAAAACTATAGGTTATGAGAGAGATGTATTAGAATATGATTCTAATGCACATTTAATTAAATATGATATATTTAATTATTATTAATTAATTTGATTTATTTTAACAAATTAAATTTTTATTTAATTTATTTTTATATTAAATAAATTTATTATTATTTAATTAAATTTGATTTAATTTATTAATTAATGAATTAATGAATTAAAATAAATAAAAAATTATTATAACAAACTCCCCAGGGAAGAGATTTTCTCCCAACCCCTCTCTCTCAAAACAATTATGTCAGTATTACTTTTCTTTTTCGTCTTCTGAGATTTTTTTCTAAGAAAATTCCCTCCAAGGATTCCACCTCCTTCTACTTCATTAGCTCAAATATTGGTGAAATCTTTTTGGTGGTGTTTAGTTGTTTTGCAAGAATCAAGATCGTAGATCCAAAAAGTTGGTAAGTTAGTGAAGCCCTCCAGAGTCATCAACGAAAGTAAGGGTTTTTAGATTTTATTTACTCTGTTAGTTTGTTACTAAAATCTTAAAATGGTTGAAATTTTTTCCGCTACGCTTAGGATTTCAACCCAGTAGTCTTAACCTCTAGTAGTTTGTATCCATTTCTACTGTTTCCTCGGTCGGCCATAAACTAGTTATCAGATTAAAGTCATCTTTGGTGTACTTTACCTTCTTCTCCAATATGTTGAAGTTTATAATATCTAGGATTCTCATCTCTAACTTCCATTAACAAAAAAATGGTGGAACAACTACCCATTAAACACAAGGTCCACGTCCATTAGTGGACCAAAACATGCTTTCCTAACATGTTCATCTGCTCTTTGGTAAGCTTCTTCTTGATCAGGTCATTCATTTTTTGGGTAATGCAAGAGATGGTAACAGGGAAATATTTATCAACACGGACTGAATGCGCCATCTTAGCAAACTATAACAAACATATACAACATGTAAGTAGGCGATCGTTTAATAAAAGTTGGACGATTGTTTAATAAATATTAAACTATCATTTTATACAATTTAAGCAATCTTTTTATAACTTGTAGGTGAACGTTTAATAAGAGTTGGGTGATCATTTAGAAAACAATAGGTGATCAATTTCACGAACTAAACGAACCCTAAGCCCTGATGCTCACATGAACGAGAAAATTAACATGCATTAAAGGATAAGAGCGACATACCTTAGTATTGATGAAACGCTCGGAGGAAGATCGAGGACGACGAGAGACGTTGAGAGAAAACTAAGAGAACTGAGAGACAATCGCACAATAAGAGAGATAATAAACAGAATGTGAACGATCTCTTAGTAAAGTAGTTGAAAAGGTGCACGTCTTCCTTGTATTAATATTGAGGGTAAAATTCGTATTTCACATGACGAAAAGGTCATTGACAAGCAAGTTTTTAGAAAGAGGTCAGTCATAGAAAAGTTTTTGGTTTTTAGGTCATTTTGTGAAATTTTTCTATAGATGAATATTTGTCTTTTTTTAAGCCAAAGAAGCAATTTTGTTGAAAAGATAATACATCGAGGTTACAACATGGAACCTCATAATTAACCTCGTTATTGATTAAGATCAAGTTTTTTGTTTTTATTTTTTATTTCAAAAGGGAAAAAGAGTGTAACAACATGAGACTAGGAGGGGTACATGAATGAATCAAGATCACATCCGAATGAGATGGATATTGAGGATGTGAAAGTATTGTCAGGAAAGACTTAAAAGAATTGAAAGTTATTACATTTACAAAAATGTACACCTTCCTTTTTGGCGGCTCAATCATAGGAACTCTAAAGTTAAGTTGGAAGAAACCTATGTTGGGTGACCAGACAAAGCATGAAGGATCCATGTTGATTTGTGGGGGGCAATTTTCACTCTTAGAAGTATTTGAGACAAGTATGGATGACATTGACAGATCACAGAGGAATGTCGAGACTAAGCACAAGGTGGTGAATCTGTTTAGTTTTTTCTTTTTTTGCATTTTTTAGTCATTTTCTTTTTCTTCTTCGCATCGTTCTTTTGTATTCCTTCCCATCGTTCTTCTACATTCTGAATTAGGCTCAGAGCATAAGAAATGAAGAATTTGCACAAAAGAAAAAAATCGAAGAAAAAAGTTGCAATTATATATTATGAGGAACAAAAGGAAGGAGCGAGAAGCAAAAGTGAAAAGCGAAAATTTGTCTGAGCGATAGGGTCTTGCACACGATTTGGGGACGAGATGATAATTTCGCGTGCGACTAACGTAAGCATAAAACTATTTTTCAAGCAAATATCAATCTTGGACCAAATTTTATTTGGACTCCTAAAAAGATCATTCGTACAAAAACTCTACTTTATTCTTGTCCCAAATGCCCCTATATGTTTGTTTGAAGACTTTTTATTTTCGTTCATTCTATCCCACTTTAAAGAAGTTTCTCGACAAAGAGATGGATTTTAACAAGCTAATAGTTTTCAACTCGCTCGTCTTTTTTTTTTCTTTTTGTTTTTTTTTTCATTTTCTTTTTGAGTTCACCAATCTTCTGAATTACAAATACAGGCATCCTTGTTATCTCTATACACTATACAATTTCATTTTCTACCAAATTACAAACAAGAAGAATCCCAATCCACTTTACATTCAACAAAAACCATTATTTTATTGAAGAAAAAAAAAATCTTCAGTTTAATGTTTAGGCTGCCTGAAAACATCAAGCAATCGGCTTCTTCCGTCGAGAACCTCCGAGAATCTCCCATCCACCTCCTTCCCCATCCCATCCACCGTCTTCTCCAATCTCCCCAATCTCCTCCTCATCTCCTCCACCGCCTCGCCACCACCACCGCCGATGATCTTCGCCACCGCAGCGTTCACCTCCTCCACCTCCTCTAGCACACTCCCCTTCGCAGAAACCACCGCAAAGATCACCGAATCCAACACCTTAAACGCCGGAACTGTCACACCGGCAGCTAATCTTCTCATCTCAAAATACGCCGTTGAATCTCCCTCACAACCAGAAAGCACAATTCCACAAACCCAATACCCAAGTCCCTCCATTGTTGCTAAAGCTTTCTCGATCGCCCACTCCTCGTCGGAGCAACCCTTCTTCTGATCTTTCACATTTCCTCTAATCTCCGATCCTTCGAAAGATCTCTTCAGAACAATCGGTTTCAGACGGGAAACTGCCATTAAAGGAGAGCTCTGAATTAGACTCAGAGCATACGAAAGCGAAACCCGAGAATTCCTCAATTGGGCTAAAGAAAAACTGATGGAATTGAGAAGATCAAGCAAATTAAGACTATAATTCAAATACCCATCAACCAGATCGGCTCCCCATTTTCCAACAGGATACTCCAAATCCACAACCAATTTCGCAAACGCTTGATGGATACTCGGAATAAGACCCTGAAGAAGCTGAAGAAGCCAACGAAACGACAACGATTTCAAATCGGAAGTCGACAATAAGAGTTGATTCAAGCAAGATGATACGTCGTCCTCGAATGCCTGAAGACGAGAAACAGAGAAGGAAGATTTACATCCACGGCGGTGGTGGTGATTGTCGAGCTTGGAACAGAGCTTGTTGAAGGTTTGAAGCAAAAGGGGCATTATAAGAGAGCTGAAATTTGCAGAAATCAAGAGTGGGTTTGTTGTTGTTTTGGTGTTTAGAGTGTTAACAATGGCGGGCTATGGAATTTTTAGAGGGATTTTATAGGAGGAAGAAGGAAGTTTCAAAGGGCCAATCCGCGTGCGCCCGTGGCTTAAAGCCCAAGAGAGAGAGTAAACAAACATTTGACTGGTGTTTAGTGTTCGATGGTTTTTGTAATATAAATTTTTAAATTCTATTTTGAACTAATTTATTACAACTTTGCGTTAGCTGTACGATTAATGCCTTTTTCCTCTGCTACTTCCTTTCTCTTTTTTTATTTATTTATTAAATTTATCCTAATTTATCAAAATCTTGTAAAGTCATTTTTTTACCAACTAATATTGAATTTTACTTACTTTTTTAAGTATACTGTTAAATTTTAAATCAAAGAACATAATTAACATTTAGAAACGATAAAATCAAAGAGAAGCATGATATAGGCCGAAAGTGGCAACTAAAGATCAAAATGAGCCTAAGCTAAGGCCGAAGCTGACCTTTGCCTAACGCCTAATGCATGCTTTGCCCAAAACAACACTTTAGACCCAAGATATAGCCTAAGGGATACGTCGACCCTAGCCAAACACGAAACCGGCACACCCCTTAGCCCAATAGAACTTATCCTAAAGCGATTTTGAAACCCTAGAGAACTCCATAGGCCAACTTCTCCATAAATACATCATTATAATTTCATATGAAGTAACTTGAATCCTATTCTCAAACTCTCTAGCTTCCACATTCTTTCACTCTCTGACTTTAAGCATAAAGTCTATGTAGCAAGCATCACACCGGTGCGCAAATTTTCTTTTTTATAAGCCACGTTCTTCTCTTCAAACAAACTCACTGTTGGTGTCATATGTGAAAGTTAGGTGTGTTCACCCTGTTCAAAATTTAGCATCAACATATAAAAATGAGAATGGGTATTAGATTATTGATATAATATTAAATTTACTATAACATAGGATCAATTTAAGCGTTTAGGATGGTCAAATCGAGTATAACTCAATTGTCATACGAGTATGTTAATAACCATAAAGTTTTTTTTTTGTTCGAATCCTTCTATCCCAATTGTACTAAAAAATTAAGCTTTGGAATTTCTTTAGTACAACAACTATGAGAATGAAAGATCTCACCTTTAACCTCAAGAGAAAAATCATGTCAATTATGATTGAATTAAGCTCAATTTGCCTCTAAACTTTATGGATGAGGGTTGATTTGACTTGTTTCAATTTTAATATCCAAGAATATTTTTTAAAAGAATATACTAAAATAAGTTCAAATTACAATTTAGGTCATTTGATAATCCATTTATGTTTTTGAAAATTTAACTTTAAAAAATTGTTTTCACTTTCTTTGTTTTTATCGACTTTCTACAAGTATTTTCAAATTAATAAAATAGTTTTAAAAATTTTGTAAGAATTCAGTTGTTCTTAGAGAGGTAAAGTTTATTATAAAGAATTTGTGACAATGCCATATATGCTTTTTAAGATGTTTGTTTTTGTTCTGATTTAAAATACAACAAAGTCCATAGCCAAAATAGATTTTTTTTTTCTTTTTTTAAGAAAAGAGGAATTAATAAATAAAGAATTGATGACTTTTTATTTGGTCAAAACAGATGAGTCCTCTTCAAACACAGCTAAGGATAAGAGCAAATTGCATAATTGGCTGTCCAAATATTTATTGTTCATGGAAAGTTAGAATATAAATAGATTAAAAAAGGAAAAGAAAATAATAGTTAGAATATATTTTTATTTCTTGTGCTTTATCACACATTAATTTCAATTTAGTTCTTACCAAAACCTTGCCAAACTTTTTGCTTGTCTCTTTCTGGCTAAATTATGATTTTAGTTTATAAATTTAACTTTTAAAAATATCTAATAGCTAGATTTCAACTTTTCACTCTTTTTTTTTTTAAGTATATCTTACACTTATCTATATCGTATATAAAATATGTTAAAGAGAATCTTTTTCTCCATTTTACCTTTCATTTTTAATAAATGCCCCATTTATATGTATCCTCACTTTTAATTATTTATACCTTTTCATTTTTTTTTTTTTTCACAAATATTTATGTAGAGCATGGCAAAGAGGAATGACAAGAAAAAAATAAATAAATCAAGTATACTCCATATAAAAGTGATTTTCAATTAGCTAATCATACGAAAGAATGTTAAACTTTTTTTTAAAGAAAATATGATGTATGAATAGATTTAATAATATTTTTTTTATAGGATATAAAGTTTAATAATCATTTCTATACAAACATATTTAGACATGTGAATATGTTACTCATATTCTACTTGACACATCGAAGTTAACTCTAGCTCAGATTTACAAAATATCACGACTAGTTAACAAAATGCATTTTTTTTCAAAAGACATGCAACACGTTCAAATATATATATATTTTTTTTCAAAACAAACATGTCCTAATAGGTTAATACAAAACAATGATTTTAATAATATATCGACTTTTATAGAAACAATTCCTTAATGACTTAATTGAATATTTTGACATATTAAAGACAAACTTTGAGAACTTTAAAAATAATGTACCATAGGATATATTTAGCTTATTTTTTAGGAAATAAAATTAATTATTAAAATAAAACTTTTAGTGTAAAGTTTATTTTTGGGGAATATTTACTATATATCTAGAAGGTTGACTGAAAAAAAAAAAGAAAGAAAAAAAGGAAAAAACCGTTGAAGTAGTTATAGCTTATAGCCCACTGATTAAATAAAAAGCTGCGGGCCGTTGATATACACGACACGTATGACAATGGCAGCTCTTCCTTTTATATTATCCACTTGAATTTATTAATTTTAAGTTTAAAACATTATTTGTCTTTTAAAGTTTGTTTGTTTAATGTTAGACTTTTAAACACTTAACAAAATTAAAGTTGTGATTAGTATTATTTTAAGGGTATGGGAGTTGTTTTGTTTCGTTTTTTTTTTTTTTTTTTTTTTTTTTTTTTCCTGGTTTGTTTTTTGAAAAGGTAAGGGAGACTTTTAAAATAATCTTATTAAAAACTTGGGAAATGATTATAGCCACTTCAAAAAAGAATTTTAAAATATTTTATGATGTTTGATAGACAGTCAAAAGTGATTCTAAAAATTTTAACATTTATAAATAATTGTTTTTTTAAATATGAAAATACTTGAAATTTCTTATTTAAAATAGTTTTCCTTGAAACTACTTCTTTGACATTTCAATCGTTCAATTGGACTTGTAAAGAAAATTGCAGATCATCATAAAAAAATAAGAAGAAATATGCTTAAATTTAAAAAATTAAAAATAAAAAAAAACGAAATGATTACCAAACATAATCTAAATGTGTCACTATATTATAGCTATTAGTCATAAGAAAATTATTAATGTGTCACCATGGTATAATTCTCTAATAACGATTTAATATATGTACGTTCAAAATATACTTTTCTAATTCTTTTTCTATATATTGATGTGTGTAAAAATTGTCCGCATCTCATTATTTAAATTGCGTAGAATGATTCGTTTCTGACCATTAAATTTAGGGGTTGTATTATTTAAAGTTATAAAATAATAATTATATCAAAGTAGATTAATTTAGACTTTTTTTTTTTTTTTGGTTAGAACTATGTTTTAAAACGCATTAATGTATAATTTTCATATATCTTCATTCTTGTTTTATTTAAGGCACACATGTATATTCCTAAAATAAATAATATGGACTAACATAATATTAAAGAGATGATGGTACGCTAATGGATTAGTAGGAATTTGTTATTAATTTGAGTGAATTTTTTTAATATTATCAAAATTTTCCCTATTTTTCTCTACTTATTTTGAAAATTTCGTGTGTAAATTTTTCTTGCTATTTTAGCTTAATTTTGGTAGAATAATATTTGCATCTAACTGTTTTGAGTTGTTTTAATTAGAACAAGTATTAATAAATGATAAGCGTGGTAAAAAAAAAAATTAATTCACTTCTAAAATGAGTTTAAATTGATATGATAAATATTTTGGAGCTATAATCAATATTTTTTAAAGTCTAGGGGATAAATAGATTTATGGGTTTTTTTTATGGGCATGGCCCAGTTTACGTTGTGCTAATGTTGAACAACTCAGTTTTGAAATTAAAAAAAATACTAATATTTTGTTTACGTCACATATCACTTAGATCGCAATGACTACTTTTTTTGTCCCTCTTACTCGAATTCTGTGAAGATTTTAGAGGGAAATAGAGAGAGATGGATAAACATTAGAGAATTACATTAGGGTTTCTCGACATTACAATGAAATGAAAACTAGCTTAAATATTAAAAAATTTAAGACGCAATGGGCTTTTATATATACAATAATCTGACTAAATAACATCTAAATAATATACATTAAACTATTACATTTTAATACTAAATACTCTAGCATATACTCTAACAAGCTCCTCCTTCAAATCCTGGTCCTGTTTATTTTTCTCCTCTTCAAACATTAGAAGCGAAGCAAATCCTCATGTTCATCCCTCAGATCCTCGCATTCACGATAAATGGTTGGAAAGGTGGCTAGAAGCACAAGCGTGGGGGTTTGTCAGTAAGGATATATTCCCTATCCCTGATCCCATGGGGATTTATCTATGTCCCCACTCCGTTCTCCATTTTGGGGAATCAGGGAATCTCCGTTTGGGGATCGGGTTCCTCGCGGGAGAAAATTCCTCATTTTCATTTTCATTTTCATTTTTAATTATTATTTTATTTAAAATCAATTCAATTTTTATATTTATATTGAAAATTGTAGATATTTTAGGTAACATGTTAGAATTATATTGTTTTATTTTTTAAATAAATGATTAAAAAATATTTTAAAATTTTTATTATAAATTAAATAAAAAAGTTAAAAGTTATAATATTATAAAATGAAATTTTAAACAAATAAAGCTAGAACAAATGAAAAAATATTCGGGGGTAGGGAAACCCTTCCCATCCCCGCTCACCCTCATTCCCGATCAAACCGAGGATTTTTCAATCCGAATGGGGTGAATATAGGCAAGACTTTTTGCCAACCCTATTACTTGGTGCATGTGATGAATGATCAATCGTTAGCCTAAAACATGAACATGAGTATTCGTCAAAGCGGGTGATGAACGATTGTACTGTGGCCACAAGCACGAGAGAGAGAAGAAGGTTGCTGAGTGCTAGGAGAAGGAAGGAGTGTGAGTGAGAACGATGATGAATAGCGAGTTAGACCTAAGGGATATGTGATGTAAGCAAAATGTTAATATTCATTATTTTAAAAAATCAGGTCATTCAATATTAACACAACACAAATTAGATATACGTAAATTTAAATTTAATTTAAAGAAAAAAAAAAACCCTCTAGATTCTTCTTTAAATATGTAATCGCTTTTGTATGGAAGAGAAAAGAGATCTGAATCAAACATGTTTTAAATGTGGGGTCAATTTTGTCATTCTCTCTCCACAACTTTACTCAAGCTTCACGTCATCCATTTAGTAATCCGTACGTCAATCCACAAAACGTGGACTTTGCATCCAAATTATATGCTCAAATAACGCTTTTGTATTTGCATCGAAATCACATGCTTAAATAACGCAATTACTTGGAACTATTGTTCAAAACAAAACAACAAACCACGTCATAAAATATATAATTTAATTATTAAGATATAACTAATCGATTTAGAAGGAGTCTTTAAGTCAGTTCGAGCCTAACTTGATTGGTTAGGTATATGCTTCTATCCACAAGTTTTTAGAGACCGTTTGGTTTAAAGTTGTATAGATGTCTGATACTAAAGGATGCATAGGAATAAGATAGAAATATCGTTAAACAATAAATATTATTCAATATATTGATAACAAAGAATAATTTGAGAATCAATAATAATTCTAATTATAAATATTTGAAAATTGAGTGATTTATAATTAACATTAACTAGTTAAGATGTTTAATGAATGTCATATTATTTATAATCTAATATTTAATCAATTTTCGTAATTTTAATTTTCATTAAATAATATAAAAATATATTTTAATAAACAATAAATTATATAAAAAGTAAAAAGATGAGATAAAAAATGATATGTTAATTGAATATTAATAAAGAATACTAAAAAATAATTTATAAATATGATATGTTAGTGAACGAAATAATACAAATTAACCACCGTTGAATGAAAAATTTTAGACCAATCACAAATTGTCACGTCATTTTTTAAATTAATGATGAAATTACCAAATCATCAAATTTGGGTTCAATTAAAGGTTGACATGTGTCCAAAATTGAATTTGAAGATATAAATTGGTAAATCCCGACGACGCCACGTGTTTTCATCATGACCGTTAGATTGAATAATATAATTTGGCCTAATTTGATGTTATTATTTGGGCTAAGGTGTTGGGTTTTATGTCCTAAAACTCGTGGTTTGTAAACAATAAAACTTATTCTGAAATTTCAATAAGTTGTTATTGAATATATGAATTGCTTATTTTGTTTTAGAAATAAATCCAATAAACTAAAAAGATCTATGTTGAGTACTTGAACTTTAAGTGGAGACATAAAAATGGTTCAGGTTCAAGTAAATAGTTAAAATGATCTATAATATATGAATGAGGTTGGGTGCCTTATTCTGGTAATACTATCGGATGCGGCCTACTCTATATTTGTTACAAAGGAGTTGTAAAGTGCTACAGACGATGTGATCCTAATTCGTACATGTTATGACATGAGGAGTGGGGGCGTCATGTGCAATGGATTTGTACGAGATCGAACCACGAAATCAGTCACTCTTACTTTATAACGATGTTTACTATTTAAGACTGACTATTTCAAAGCGATGACCTAGGTAACTTGACCTTAATCCTGAGCCAACTATGAACTCCTATTTATTAAGGATTATTCTTAGATTTGCATAGGTGAGGGTTGGCTCAACATCGCCGGCTCAATAACCCTCTATTTTAGGGGTAAGACCGGGTAGATAGCTGGGGACATAAGGTGTAAGATGGAATTTACTCCTAACCGCTTTCAAGGATAGTAAAGAGATTGTTTCCTTAAGTGTTGACTCTAGGTCTTGGGGCCCCACCCTCTCATTGGCCAAGAGGGACTCGATTTGTTGATCGGATCACAAACTAATTGTTCATTAAAGGACCAGTGGGATTTAAGGAACAAGAGGTAATCTCGGGGGTAAAACAGACATTTGACTTAATCGTTATTATGAACAACCTGTGAATGGTTGACTTACTAATCATGGTTATATCGAGTGGACATCATATATCTACAATGAGGGAAGTACAACATGGGCTTTAGTGGAGCGATCCATTAGTTAACGAATGGGGGTTAATTTGGTGTAAAGAGTTTAGCTAATTAATCTCGGATCGTTGGAGTTTATGATTTGTAGGTACATGAGGTCCTCCTACTAGCTCGTAAATGGATTAGCCTTAGAGGGTGATAAGTTAATTTGAAACGTTCAAATTAGAATTAAGGGAATTAGTAACTATATGTGATATAATTACACGCTTAATTTTGGAATTAAACGGAATTGGAGAATTAATTAATATTTACATATGATTTAAATATTAAATTCATAAATAGGGATTCATGAGGTGGAATTTGTGTAAAATTAATTTAATATTTGATAGTAAATTAATTAGAATTAATTAAATTGTTTAATTAATTAATTATTATTAATTTTATTAAAAAAAATTAATTTATGAAATTAATTTTGTAAAATTAATAAAGTTTTTCAATTTTTGAAATCAAATTGATTTCGGAAATCATTTTGTAAATTGAGAAAAAGATTGACAAACACAAATTTGGAAAAGTTGGAAAACTCCATTATCTCAACCAAGTAGCTCACACCATTCCCACCATTTCTTGATTCAATCTTCCAAAGCATGAGGTGCTCTTCATGCAGCCTTCTCCATTGCATGATTGTCCTGCAATAAATAGAGAATATTGAAGTGGAAATCGGGCATGAAAACTAATGCAATTCTTGAGTCTTTGCTGAAAAACTTGAGATATTGAATAAGGAGTTCTTCAAGTTGCAATAGTGTGCTTCTTCTCCAAATTCCCTTCATTCAAGCTTATTTTGAGTCCCACGTCTCAATCTAAGGCTCCAAGAGAATAGTAGGGAAGACCTTGAGGTGGTTCACAAGAAGATATGAAGAAGATTTATAGCTGAATTTGAGATTCAAAAGGTTCTACAAAGGTATGACTTGAAACCCTCTTATTATTGTATGAGCATGCTTTATTTATAGCCAAAATTAATGAATTAGAATACTTATTCGAGATTCAATAAGATTGAAAGGTTGGTTAAGAATCGAAAATTTGTCTATGATGAGTTATGCCTATTTATATGTTAGGTTTTATGCCCTAAAACTCGTAAATAGTAAATGTTGTTAATTGACCGTCATCAATAAGGAGTTATGGATGTTAATTAAATAAAGTTTATTGCTTATGTTGTTGTCTATTTTATCTCAATAACCCTAAATCTAATAAACTAACATCCAAGGCTGTCTTATGAGTCTTAAACTGTATCTGGAGACATACAGGGATCAATGTTCAAGATACAGCCTAAAAGGTCTATAGTATAGGGATAAAACTGGGTATCTTATCGTGGTAACACTATGGATACGACCCATTTTGTATTTGATACAAATGTAATGATCCAACGTATACATGTAGGTGACACACGAGTGGGGGTATCCTATGCAATGAGTTTAACGTAAAATTGATTTGCAGGATACAAGGCGTTTTAACAAAATGCTTCCACTGCAGGATTCGATCTCTCCTTCACTATATGTAGCAACCAGAGGGATTCACAACCCAAGGTCCAAAGTAAAAGGTTTGCGAGCTTAATCGACCCATTTATGGACTGAAACAAGCTTTTCGATCTTAGAATATAAGATTTCATATTGCGATCAAATCTTATGACTTTGAACAAAACGTTAATGAACCTTGTGTTTACAGGAGCATCATCAACAGTTCAGTAACTTTCTCAGCATTATATGTAGATGATATCCTGCTTATTGGGAATGATGTAGATCTACTAATTGATATAAAGCAATGGTTGGTGGTTTAATTGAAAATGAAAGATTTGGGAGAGACACAGTTTGTTCTGGGCATTTAGGTCTTTAGGGATTTAAAGAACAAATCATTGGCCTTGTCTCGGGCGTCATACATCGATAGGATGCTTGTCAAGTATTCAATGCAGAACTCCAAGAGAGATTTGCTACCTTTTAGGCACGGAGTTGCTTTGTCTAAGGAACAATGTCCTAAGACACCTTAAGAGGGTGACGAGATGAGAACGAATCCCTTATGCATCTGCTATGGCAACCTAATGTATATGATGTTATGTACTAGATCTAACATCTGCTATGTAGTAGGGATAGTAAGTAGATTTTAGTCTAATCCGAGATTAGATCACTAGATTGTCGTTAAAACCATCTTCAAGTATCTTCGGAGAACGTGAGACTACATGCATGTGTATGGGTCTAAGGATTTGATCCTTACAGGGTACACTGACTCTGATTTTCAGACTGATAGGGATTCTAGAAAATTCACTTCAGGATCAGTTTTTACTCTTAATGGAGGAGTTGTTATCAAACCCCCTCCCGGTTTACCCTTTAAAACTGGAAGAGGATATGACGGCAGCAGTTACCAACCTACTTGCTAGCACTTAATGCCTAACTTAAGTGAAGCCTGCTTAAAACCTCAATATGCAAAACGACTTGGCAATAAAACAACTATGACATTAACCAGCGTAAAGACTTAATTACAGTTCCAAAAACAAACATATGTCCAAGGAAAAATGATAAGAATAAACATAGTTCCAAAAGAAAATTAGTTTCACAAGTCCCAGACTCCTCTCCAAATATGTGTACATCAAAACAAGCTTAACCTAAGGTTCTTTCTTCAATATCCGAACTTTGGGTGGCAAGCTGCAACGGATTCAACCGCGAGGAAACTAACTGTTACCTGGAAAAAAAAAACATTTGAAAACAGTGAGCTGGTTGTCCAGTGAGTGACTCATAAAAATATATTTCTTCTAGAGGCTTTCATATGCATTAATGTAAATAAATAAACATGTTGGAAATAATCTCAAGCAACTTACATAGTATCATACATTAATCATAGCATTATAATCAATCATACTGTCAAACCAAGAAGAGCATTCATAACTAAGGCTCCCAACGTCTATTCATGGTCGTGAGACCCATATTTCGGTCCCGTTATAAAGATTGTAGCCAAGAGACCCATACTTTGTGTGAACCTTGAATCCTAACTTCTCTACTTGAGTATATTCCCTATTGAGATCAGTGTGATGACTAGGTTGATGTGGAAACTAGTGTAATGGTAGAGAAAAGAGTGGAGATTTGAAGAAAAAAGGAAAGTTTGAAGCTTAACTTTTGGGAAAATTTGGAAAATTGGCTAAGTATAAATTTTGTGTGTTGATACGTTGGAAGGGTAGTGTTAATGCGTTAGAAGAGTGGTTGGGGATGACATGCAGCTGAAGGAAGAAAGATGGAGATGATGCATTGGAAGGCAGCCCATGCATCGAGCAGCCTCAGCCAGCGCCCATACTATGCGTTGAGCAGCCTTGGCCAGCACCTCTGCCATGCATCGAGCAGCCTCGGTCAGTGCCCTTGCAATGCGTTAAGCATTCTCGTCTAGACGTCTTGCCCATGCGTTGAGCGGACACGCCCGTGCATTGAGCGCACTGCCGAGCAGCCACGCCCGTGCGTTGAGCGCACTGCCGACCGGTCATGCTCATGCGCTGAGAGCCATGCCGAGCAGCCATGCCGTGTGTCGAGGGCGCTCATGCAGCCAGCGAGCAAGCAATGGCCAGCATACACCACACGCCCATGTATCGGAAGTAGCACGCCCATGCACCTAAGCACCCAGCCAAGCATCAAGATGCCGCGCGCAGCCCATGCAGCCAAGCACACCCATGCGTCGAGCGGCTAGCACGCCTATGAATTGGCTTGCTATGCGTTGAGTAGAGGCTATGCGTTGTTTATGGACTAGGCGTTGAGCATCCAAGAGTTGGACGCATACAAGGGTAAGGTCACATAGAAAACGTCATCAAAACCATGTGTGGGAGGAAAGCCTTAAGCCTTAGGAATTTGAGGTGGTGGCATCAGATTGGAGGCTCATGCATTGGCAACATGGGAGTAAGACACTTAGCTTGCGTTGATGAGGTGAGAAGGAGACATTTGGCCATGCAGCCAAGTAGGTGGTGTCAACTCCAGAGAAGGTTTAAATGCCTATAAATAGAGCCATGGGACTTCATTTTTAGATCAAAATTCAAAAATACTGTAAAAAGAGTGGGAGAGTGGAACAAACCTTGCGTTGGAGCTAAATCCATGCATTAGTCATAGAGGACGCATTGGACAGTGAGGTCTGAAGAGGACGCATCAACTTGGGACGAGGAGTTCCCCCAATTTAATCATGCATTTAGAGTGATTCCAAAGTCACCTGAAAGCTCTGAGAGTCTAGTTTTCAGGGTAGGGCTGCCGGAAGAAAATCTCGAATGGATCGGGTTGGAAACTGAGAAGAAGATAGAAGGGTTAGGCTATCGGATTAGTTTGGGCCAGTCTTGAAGATTTAGAACTATGATTAATTTGAGCTGTAAGTTGAATATGAATTCTAGGGGTGAAAAGGGAGCCCGAGGGAGAAAAGGGAGCTACTAGAGTGAAAAACTCCTAAGCAATCAAGAAAAAGTAGCACGGCCATGGATTGGTGTTGGGATTGTTTTCTCCATAGTAAAGGTTATTCTCAATTGAGAAATAGTTTTACTGTTTTATGATTAAAACAGCTTTATATGTTTTATACTTGGAAAATGTTTATACTGTAGTACAAGTACTGTAGAAGCTTATATTTCAGTTAAACTCTTTATTGAGATTTTGCATGAGAATCAATTATCTTTCTTAAGTCACTCACTGGGCGCAAGCTCACTCTGTTTTCAAATGTTTTCTTTTTCCCCCCATAGGTAGTGGTCAAGTCCTCTGAAGAAAGCTCTGCATCTACTCTGCCACTAAAGGAATAAGAGATTTGTAACCCGTCGGTTTAGGTGGTTACTGTTAATATTGTACACATGCTACTGTTATTCATATAAGGACTAGGGTTTTTGGGTTTTGGGACTTGTGCATCTAGTGTTGTAATGACTCTAAATATGTTATGTTTCTGAATTAATGAATCTTGGCCTAAAGACATTCTGCTGTATATAAGTTATATTTTGGTATCAGAGTTATTTTGTAAGAGTTATTAGGCAGTAAGGGTCAGCCAAAGGGTTGATAATTGCTGCAGTCACGCCCTTTCTCAGGCTTAGAGGTTGGTCTAGGGCGGGGTGTGACACTTTGGCCTCTTATAAAGAACTACCTACGTGCACATGGAGTATACTAAGTACCATCAACACCTTAGGTACTTCCTCGAATACCTTCTATACCTTCAGTACCCGATATATTAGAAACGTAACATTCATAGGAAATTTGAGCATCATAAACTTCAGGCATAACATTTACCTAGCTTTTGGAGAGCATTATTACCATTCAACATGAATGCTTCACAATTATAAACATGTAGTTGTAATACTCTTTCATTCAATCTTAACATACGCTAGGATTAGTAAAACTCATTTAAATAACTTACAACATCATGCTTAGGAAATGTTGTGAACCCTTTAAAACATAAGTATAAACTTTAGTTGCTTGGAAAACCCATGTGTCACACCCCGCCCCAAATTGTCCTTTTAACCTGAATAGAGTAGTGACTGTAGTAGTTACCAACCCTTTTGCTGGCACTTAATCCCTATCTAACCTGTTAAATATTCTCAAACCCTTAAAATGTACATATCATCAATACATTGAACAAATTAACTCAGAACTTAACACATTTACATTACAGAGTTTCACAACATTGTTCATACATGAATATTACAATTTAGTGAGCCCCGACTAGTATACTAGTCACTAGAAAGACACACATGTGTACTAACTAATATAGATCTTCAATTATGCTTCCTTCAACCTGACTCTTTAAGTGGCAGAGTAGCAGCAGTGAACTCTTTTGGGAACTGACCACTACCTGAAAGGAAAACATTTGAAAACATGAGCTAGAAGCCCAGTGAGTGACTAACATTTAAGCATAACGTTCATACATAAATTTCATATCCAAACTGAAAGCTTTTACTGAAACATAAACTTGGCAACTATTATTCATGTTATTATCAACATCATATAGCATTTTTATGCTTTACTGGACTATGCCTTAGTCTATCAGTCTAGAGTGGCCCTCTTGCTCATTCTTTATCATCCTTTACTACATTACTACTTAACTAGGAAGGAACCCTTTCTGTTCACTTCCTACAATCATAATTTGCATCCTTAGTTGAGAGAGAATCTTTACTCAATCCCTTAACATCAATTCATAGCTAAAGTGGAGTGATCTCGACACTACCAATAACAAATTTTCATTTATTTGTATAATTCTAGTTTAAGTACTGTCATACCTTAGGTACTACTGCTCAGATATCTTCTCTGTGTACTTCAGTATCGAGCTGCTCGGATACCTTCTCCATGTCCTTCAGTATCGAGCTATTCAAATTCTAGGACAAAGCTTCAGGACCTTCTCCATGTACTTCAGTACTGAGCTATTCACATTCTAAGTCCAAGCTTCAGTACCTTCTTCGTGTACTTCAGTACTGAGCTATTTATACTTACTTGCATATTTTTATCTCTTAATGACTTAGTTGCCCAAATGCATTCCTTACTAACGTATCCTCATGGTCATTGTAAAGCATAGCATAAACATAACATTAATGTGAGATGCGTTGCTACATAACTATTTGAGAATAATTGTCATAAATAGCTTTCAGTAAACTTGCATTGCTAAACATTCATAAGCTTTAGCAATTTACTTAAAACATTTTAAGCATTTAGAGTCACTCATAGCCTTTGGCAATCCTCATCATGTATGCTTAATATGCGTTGAACACCTAGTCAAATCCTTAGGCCTTAACTTGACTAGGCAACAACGTTAATACCATGCGTCCATGCCTTGCGTCCATGCATTACGTTAGGCGTTCAAGCCTCCTATGCATCCAAGCCTTCAGCTCACGCCTACTGCTCGTTGCATGGCCCATCGCATAGAACAATTTGCGCCCATCACTCGGCTTATGCGCCCGTCTGGTGGCACATCGACGCATGTCCCATGAGTTCGTCCGATTTCGCCCATCACTCGGCTTATGCACCCGCTTGGTGGCACATCAACGCATGTCCCATGCGTTTGTCCGATTGCGCCCATCACTCGGCTTATGCGCCCGTTTGGTGGTACATCGACACATGTCCCATGCGTTCATCCGATTGTGCCCATCATGACAACGCAACCTTGCGCTTATGTCTTCAATATGCGTTGCATGGTCTGATGCTTCTCAACACATCCTTGCGCAAATTAAACCTTCAATGCATGCGCTCATCATCCTTGTCAAGCCCTTAAAGCTGCTTGCTTGTTCAACCCAAGCAGCTGCCTGCTTGCTCAAAATTCCAAATTTAACTTTCAATTTTAATAACTAATTTTTCAGGCCTTTTTCTCAAGAAATTTCCTTCTACAAACATTCTCTAAATTATCTTAGCAAGCTTAACTTCAAATTTCAGCTCATAATTTCTCATGGTTGTGTCGAAATCCTCAAATTATCAAGATTGGCCCAACTTACCCGAGAATTCGACCTCCAGCTGAATTTTTCATGCTCCAACTCAATTATGCTAGAATCTCCCTCTGGCATATCAACCTCAACAACTAGAAATACTCAGGGTTTGAATGGCTCTGGAATTATTTCATTTTTCCGATTGAATTTCTCCAAACTTCTGCTTGAAGTCGGGCTTCGCTTTTTAAACTAACAGCTGCATGTTCTCCTTTTAACATCAAGCTGCCACCTCATCCTTAGAGGATAATGTCAAACCTGAGTATGACAGCTGACTTAGCTGATCAATCTTCAAGATGATCTTTCCCTCTTGGTTATCAACGTAAGGGTCAACTCCCAAGCCAACGCTTACAACCACATGGCCGCATACCTCATTCTCAACGCATCGCTTAATCTGGCTAACGCAAAGCTCACTTAGAGGCTTTTGCGTCCCTCTTTTGGTCACATACTTCTAAGCCAACGCATGTCCTAGCCCACGCATAGCTCTTATCATATCAACCATGCGTTAAGGCTTCCTCGTTTCGTAGCATAACTTCAGCATGCATCACATACTCCATCGTCTAGCCCATCGTTTAGTACTACTGCCGTATAGCACCAATGCATAGGCCGCATTGCATCAATGCATAGGATAGCATCAATGCATAGTGTAGCACAGCCGCATCCATCCCGACATACCATCGTATAGCACTTCTGCATCCAACGTCGCATGCCTCGCACCACGTCATCGCAAAATGCCAACGCATTTCCTTCGGCTGCTTACCATGGCATCAAAGCTTCCACTCATGCATTCACCCTTGGTACCAACACATAGCTTATCCTTGCCTTCCATACTTAGCCAAATTTCTACTTGTTATCTTATCTAAAACTTACCCATCTAAGTATTTCTAATACTTAGAATTTTCTTCCTTCATTTTCCTACTTTCTTTACCTCCTTTCATAATTTTACTTAACACGCTTATTACTCACTTTTGTAGGAAAAATAGAGTAACGGGGTTGACACCATGAACGTTAGCAAGAAATTCATTTGGAATGCATGTCCCTTTTAGTGTACATATTTGAAAACATGTAGTCACTCACGGATCTCTAGGCTTGGTTCTTCCTAAGCTTTGTAGGCCTTCTCAATGGATGTAGCTTCTACACATAAACGAATAAGAGTTTAGTTGCCACTTTGGCCTCCCTTTTGACACTACTCTTTTAACCAGCTCATACTTAGCAAAAGGTTGTCCATTCATCCGACAATTCCATATTCAATTTCTAATGTAAATAAATTGAAAACTAGAACTCATTTTAAGAAAGTTCCTTTTCCAAACATGTTAGAATTTTGTTAACAAGTTACCTCAAAGTTTCATCGTGAAACTTCTTGTTGTTTAACCTGGGCCTTAAAATCTTTCTTGAAAGCCCTAATCGCAACTCCCTGCTTGAGCAAAGACTCTAGGTTTAATTCCAAAATATGTAACTCGAACCCTAGACCTTTTCTTGCCAAAGTTCCTTCTACAAACTTACCTGAAATGGTGTTCACGATAATACCTTAAAGTTTCCACTTGAAAATCCAAGTGGTTCGGTCTAGATCTAGGTTTCTTCGTCAAGTGCATGGAAACGCCCAAAAATGAACCTTTAACTCTTCCTTCCTTCTCCGACCCTTCTACTGGCTAGAACTCCCTTCCAAAGGCTCAATTTCAAAAACTAGACTCCCAGAGCTTTCTAATGGTACCAAGTTCGTCTGGTTTGCTCTAGAAAATCGTCCAAAACGAGCTCTTGAAGTTCTCTTCTCTTTTTATACTACCGTCCAACCCTTTTGTATGAAATCCCCTTAAACCACCTCACCCACTAGTGGAGATTAAGGGCCGAGATTAAGCCATCTGTTCGATAACTAAAAGAGAATTTTAAAACTGAGTGTTTTGAGCAACTCGATCCTTGCTGGAAAAACTCAATGAAGAAGGATCCTTACTCGATGGAAAATTCCATGGCTCTCTGTTCAATACTCGATGAAAAGGACTCGATACTCGATAGAAAATTGGGTGCTGGGGGATCGCTCAATGCACGCTGCTTACTCGATCGCTCGTACTCGACGTGCAACCCTTCTTCTTTTACCCTTGATGCTCGACCTCTTCCTTGATCACTTATACTCGATGCTTGACCCTTCCTCGATCACTTATACTCGACACTCGGTATCATTTACTTGATGCCTGCCCTATGCTCACTCGATGCTCAATCACCCCTTATCACGACCAAATTTCTACTTGTAAGGCTAGATTAATAAGTAATTGAGAGCTAATTTTCCATACTTAAACATTTTCTTCCTTCAGAATTACCCTTTATATCAAAACGCAATAATTTAATCTAACTTAAATATTTAACCCAAACACTTTGCTTAACTTAAACAATAAACATAAATAAAAAGAGGAAGGTAAGGCGTAGGTTTTACAACCTACCACCCTTAAAAGAAATTTCGTCCTCGAAATTTACCTGTATCAATCAGTGGAGAAGTTGAGAATACTTCTTCTTTACTTGCTCCTCGGTTTCCCACGCCGCTTCTTCAACTCATGGTTGTTCCATAATACCTTCTCTAAAGGTATAGGTTTGTTCTTGAGCATATGTTTTTTCCAGTCTAAGATCTGAACTGGCTCTTCTTCATACGACAAATTTTCATTGAGCTGAATCGGTTGTTCAACCAGTACATGCATAAGATCAGGTATATACTTCGCCAACATCAATACATGGAACGCGCTGTGAATATGTGTTAGCTCTTGAGGTAATTGTAACTTATAAGCTATCGAACTAACTCATTCTATAATCTTGTAAGCTTCGATGTAGCGGGGACTCAGTTTCCCTTTTCTTTCAAACATGAGTACTCCTTTCCATGGGGATAACCAAAGGAATACTTGGTCTCTAACCTCAAATTCTAGATCTCTCATTCGCTTATCAGTGTAACTCTTCTACCTATCTCGAGTTTTCTTCAAGTTTTCCCTGATAAGCTTCACAGTATCTATCATTTGTTGCATTAATTCTGGACCCAAAAGTTTCTTTTCTCCAACTTCATTCCAACATACAATGGTCATGCATTGTCTGCCATACAATTGTTTATAGGGGGCTATGCCTATGCTCGAGTGATAATTGTTGTTATACGCAAACTCAACCAATGGCATTTGTGCATCTCAACTTCCTTTAAACTGCAGAACATATGTTTCCAGCATGTCTTTCTGTGTCTGTATTGTTCGCTCTGACTGACCATCCTTCTGCAAACTAGGGCAGAACTTCAAGGTAAACCTCGGATCCTAATCTGATACCATCAATATTGGAGCTTCGAATTGGCTGACTATCTTGGCCACGTACATCTTAGCCAACTGGTCCAAGATAAAGGTAACTCTTACCGGTAAAAACTTGGCCATCTTGGTTTGCCTATCAACTATTACCCAAATTCCATCATACCCTAAGGGCGTACTAGGCAATCCAAACAAGAAATCCATCGTTATATGATCCCACTTCCACTCTGGTACTGGGAGTGGGTTGAGTAATCCTGCGGGTCTCTGTCTCTCGGGTTTAACCTATTGACAAATTACACATCGGTCTACATATTCAGCTATTTTTTTCTTCATTCCAGGCCACCAATACGATCTTCTTAAGGTCCTGTACATTTTGGTGCTTCCTAGATGCATGCCATAAGCCAAACTATGTTCCTCCTCTAGTATGGCCTACTTAAGCTATATATAACACATTCGGCACGCACAATCTACCTTCCTTCGATAAGGTACAATCTGCCCTTACTTGGAAAATCAGTTTTTAGTCCCTTACTAGCCTCTTCTGCCATCTTCTGGAGGTTAAGATGAAAGAGTTAATCAACATGCAGTGGAAGTATCAAGGATCCATAAGCATTCTAATTCACTAATTTTGGCAAAAACTAAAGAATGCTCTTCTTAAAAAGTGGGTTTTCAGAACGTACCTTTGATAAACTCTCTAGGAAAACGTCTATTCAGCTATTGTCTTCACTTGTTTACAACCTGAACCAACTCAAGGCCTTCTCTACTATGCTCTTTGAGCTTTAGGCAGAGTTGTGGAACTCAAGAACAACTTGAAGATGTGAAAAAATCAGAAAAAACTCACAGCAGCCCGACTGAAGAAGACAACTTCTTCTTTAGAAATTTTTCTCTCACATTTTGTATTCTCTTCTTCTCCAACAACTCCACTCTTCTTTATATATAATAGATGAACATGCAAAGAGATGGAGTTCATGGCTTGCAGCTCATGCATGGAGAGTCAAAGTAGAGAAGATAATGCATTTTGTGTGAGCATAAAGATGATCGTAATGGAGAAAACCCATTTTCCATTTTGTGCAACATGCAAACGAATTTCCATTTTCTTTTTAAAACATAAAATGACTTTAATCATTTTAATTCAAAATTTGATTTTATTAAATTAATTTCAAAATTTGATTTAAAAAAATAATTAATTTAATAACAAATATTAAATTAATCTTTGCACAATAATCATTTTTATATATTAAATCATATTTAAATATTTATTCTCTTGTTCCTTTTAATTTGAACATTTCAAATTAATTTCTCAAGCTACCTTAAAGCTTATCCATTTACGAGCTAGTAGGGGAACCTCGCGGACCTATAGATCATGTGCTTCAACGATTCGAGATTAATCGGCTAAACTCATTAGTCCGATCTAACCCTCATTCGTTAACTAATGGGACACTCCACTATAGCCCATAGTTGAACTCCCCTCACTATAGATATATTATGTCAACTTAATAATCATAATCAGTAAGGCGATCCTAGATTACACTACTCGGAGTCCTAGTCTAACTAGGTGGCCCTCGAAAACTTTAGCCGAGAGGGCCTTGGTGAATGGATCAACAAGGTTGTCTTCAGAGGCTATCTTTGTGACGTGCACATCTTCTCTATGTACGATCTCCCAGATGAGATGGTAGTTCCGTGGAATGTGTTTTCCACGCTTATGGCTCCTAGGTTCCTTTGAGTTAGCAACAACACCACTGTTGTCACAATACAGTGTGATAGGCAGGTGCATATTTGGAACGAATTCCAAATCAGCTAAGAATTTACATACCCATACTGCTTCCTTAGCAGCTTCGCATTTAGCCACGTATTCTGCTTCCATGGTGGAGTCGGCGATACAACTTTGCTTGATGCTTCTCCAAAATATAGCTCCTCCGTTAAGAGTGAAAACTAATCCTGAAGTAGATTTCCTGGAATCTACGTCAGTCTGAAAATAAGAATCAATGTATCCCGTAAGGATCAAATCCTTAGATCCGTACATAAGCATATAGTCCTCGTTCTCCTAAGATAATTGAGGATATTTTTTACAACGGTCCATTGACCATGTCTGGGATTAGATTGGAACCTGTTGACGATTCCAACTGCAAAACATATGTCGGGACGAGTACACAACATAACATACATCAAACTCCCAACTGTAGAAGCATATGGATTTCTGTTCATCTCCTCAACCTCTTGAGGTGTCTTAGGACATTGTTCCTTTGAAAAATGAATTCCATGCCTGAAAGGTAATAAACCTTTCTTGGAATTTTGCCTATTATACCTTAACAATATCTTGTCAATATAAGATACCTGAGACAGTGCAAATGTTCTATTCTTTCGGTCTCGAAAGATCTATATTCCTAGTACATACTGAGCATCACCCAAATCTTTCATTTGGAACTGTGATGCTAACCATCTCTTTACGTCAGTAAGAAAGCTTGTCTGATTCCCAATGAGCAAGATATCATCAACATACAGAACTAAGAATGTTGCAGTTTTGTTGACTATCTTCTTGTATACACAAGGTTCGTCAACATTCTGTTCAAAGCCATAAGATTTGATCACAGTGTCAAATCTTATATTCCAGGATCTAGACGCTTGTTTCAATCCATAAATGAATCGATTAAGTTTACAGACTTTCTGTTCCTGTCTTGTTTTGATAAACCCTTCTGGTAGAGACATAAAAAAAATACTTTCATCAAGATAGTCGTTCAAAAAAGCTGTCTTGACATCCATTTGCCATATTTCATAGTCATAATATGCGGAAATGGCAAGAAGTATTCTTATTGATTTAATCATGGCAACAGGAGAAAAAATTTCTTCATAATCAACTCATTCTCTTTGGATAAAACCCTTTGCCACGAGTCTAGCTTTATAGGTCTGTACCTTGCTAGTTTGGTCTCGTTTTCTTTTGTAGATCCACTTACAACCTATAGTTGTAATACCTTGTGGTTGATCTACAATTTCCTAGACTAAGTTGAAGTACATAGACTCCATTTCATCGTCCTATCAATTTCTTCCATTGCCTTCTTAAAGGTTAATGGATCCTCTAAACCATCATTTTGTATGATGTTTTGAGTTTCTGTTATACCCATGTAGTGTTCAGGTTGTTAAATAACCCTTCCACTACGACGAGGTATCCCCAACTCTTAGGATGGATGTGACGAGACAACAACCGTTGTTGATGGACCAGCTTGATCAACAACTCTTGTTGATTTTTCATTAATATCTTTAGATAGTTCTTGCAATATTAGTTTACTGTGAAGTAGATGATTCTTAATATGATCCTCTTCCAAGAAAGTTGCATTTTTCGATACAAACACTTTATCTTCTTGGGGATCATAAAAGTATCCTCCTTTTGTTTCCATGGGATATCCTACAAACAGGCATAATTTCGAACGTGTTTCCAATTTTTTAGGGTTCTATACCGACACGTGTGCTGGACAACCCCAGATGCGAAAATAACGTAAACTTGCTTTGCGTCCTTTCCACAATTGATATGGTGTTTCTGAAGCATTTTTGGATGGAACAACGTTCAGAATATAAACTGCAGTCTGTACTGCATATCCCCAAAAGGATTGAGATAATTAAGCATAGCTCATCATAGACCGAATCATATACAACAAGGTTCGATTTCTCCTTTCCGCAACACCATTTTATTGTGGTGTTCTAGGTGCTATGAGTTGGGATTGAATTCCATGATCTACCAAATAGTTCTGAAATTGCAAATCCATATACTCGCCACCTCGATCAAATCGAAATGTTTTAATTCTTTTACTTAACTGATTTTCAGTCTCAGCCTTAAATTCTTTGAACTTTTCAAGAGTTTTAGACTTGTGACTGATTAAGTAAATATAGCCATATCGAGAGTAATCGTTAATAAAACTGACGAAGTACTGATATCCTCCTCGTACTTTAACATTCATCGAACTATAAAGGTCTGAATGTATAAGTTCAAGAGGTTCTTTTGCACGAAGACCTTTGTCAGAAAAAGGTCTTTTCGTCATGTTTCCCTTAAGACATGATTCACATGGAGGTAGGGAACTGTCTTCTAACTGATTTAGATGACCATTTTTTATCAATCCCTCAATCCTTTTGAGATTAATGTGACCAAGCCTGAGGTACCAAAGATAGGCATTAGGATAAATTTTTCGCTTTTTCTTATGAGTTTCAGCCGCTTTAAACATCTCTATATTTAAAATAGCTTTTGCTTCCGTTGGTTGTAATATGTATAAGTTATTTGTAAATCTAGCAGAACAAATATGAACACCTCTTGAATAAACAAACACTTCATTATATTCAAAAAATACACTGTACATATTCTCTAAAAGATAAGAAATGGAGATCATATTCCTTTTCATCGTAGGTACAAAGAACACATTCTTGAGTAAGATAAAAGAATATCCAAAAAACAACTTCACATCTCCCACTGCTTCAGCTAAAATGACTTCACCTGTGCTCACCTTGAAAGTCATCTCATATTCAGAAAGTCTTCTCCAAGAACTAGTTTCCTGTAGAAAAGTACAAACATGATTAGTGGCGCCTAAATCTAATATCCAGGTAAGGTGAGAATTTTCCACTATACACGTTTCAACAACTATTAAATCATATTTACCTTGTTTATTCTTTTTTTCTTTCTTTTCAACCAAATATTTTGGGCAATTATGTTTCCAATGCCCAACCTCTCCACAATGGAAACATTTTTCCTTGGGAGTTTTGTATTTTTTTTCTTCGCAGCGGTTTTCTTTTTTCCTTTTCCTTTCTTTTTCATATGTACGGTTTTATCTTTAGAAGAAGAAGAAGAACCAGCTTTCTTATCAGGGTTTCATACTAGACATAGACCTTTTGTAAAACATTTTCGGTTTAGAAATAAATTTATTTCCTTTTCCTTGAGTTTCATCATCAATTGATAAGTTTGCAATTCATTCAACAACGTCGTTAAGTTATAAGTGATTTTGTTCATGACAACAGTTTGTCCTGAACGACAGATAGCTCTCAGGAAGAGATTCCAGTATCATGCTCACTTGACTTGTTTCATCTATCATAGCCTTTTGAGTCTCTGCGATGTTAAAATGGACCATCATGTTGAGAACATGTTCTCTCACGTTGGTCCCATTCTTCATACGTGTCACATACACATATTTGATAGCTTTATGTCTAACAGACGATCATGGTTGCCCGAACATCCCCTGTAATGATGCCATGATCTCACAGCTATGGGCATGACCTCATGTTTCTTGTTGAGTATATCAGATATACTCGCCATGATATAGGCCCGGGCTTTTTCGTTCGCCCTTACCCTCCTATCATAAACATCCCGATCATTTCGGGTCGCCGTTGAACCGAGAACTAGAGGACACTCCTCCGTTAACACAAACCTCAAGTCATCTACTACTAATATTGTATTGATATTTGATTTCCAATTCGAGTAACCCTCTCCGTTAAATTTTTCAGAAGCAAGCAGTTGTATAATTGAGTTCGACATTGCTGAAACATTTTAAACAAATTCTATTAAATATGCATTTAAATCCATTTTAGAAAAACTAATAAAGTACCTAATAAATCTTTATTTATTTTTAACGATACTTAAGTGATTTAGATCAAGTGCTACCGTGGGGCAGTCAAGAATTCCTTCACAGAAGTAAGACAGTTCTTGACCAAATACTATTATCTAGAATAACTCATATCCCAATAGTTCTTTTGGTTATCATTTTCGATCAAGATCTTTACTAACACTTAGTAATTCTTGTAAGTGTGACCCACCATTTTCAGATCTTATAGAACTGTATGAATATGCCTCCAAGAGAGAAGACAATATCCAAGACGGAACTATAATACCCTATTCATTTTACTAAAGCTTGGGTTATTCTGAATCCTATGTTACAACCCTCCATAGGGATCGTCGTGGTTAACGACTAGCTAGTGCCGCATAAATATGACAGAAGGCGCAACATAGGAATCTCACGGTTCAAACTAATGGAGGAGACTGTAGGACAATGTTGACACATTTCCTTCACCCACTTACTATGAACCACTTCCCTCATTCATCTTGTTCACTACCAAGAATTTTGGGCTTACGCATTTTACCAGTAATCGCTGCATCCACTATTTTAGTACATTAATAGTAACGCATTACAAGAACCCGCTAATTGTGCCTCTGTCACTCTGCTCCCCTATTTTCTTTTTCCTCTAAAATTCTCATAATCCTCTTTAGCCCTCTGTCTTTCTGCAACTCTCACATTTCCAAACCCAATCGCCCGTGGTGTAGATCCTCGTCCGTCGATAGTCCATCGTGGTGTGTAGATCATTCATCTGTCGATTTTCGATTCCGTCATGGTCGTAGATCATAGAGGTCTGAGAGTGAGTCGAGTTGCGCAACTTCCTTCCGATCAAACGCTACGTCTCTCGGTGCTGTACTTGTTGTGCTTAGCTTCTGACTCCGACATATACCAGTCGCCCCCAGTCAGGTTCTGTGGGCTCTAGGATTCCCTAACTTGTTTCGTTCGTCGCTCGTGGCCACACACTTAGATCCCATCGCATCTCGAATCTACTGAAGTGCCCAGATTCCTTGTGCCGCCCGTTCGGTGCCGTTCCATCACTTCCTCCGTCCCATATACACTCCTAGCATCTTGACCATATATACTCTTTCCTCCTGCTCTTAAAACTCTACAGGCCCAATTTTTGTTCTTCATCTGCTCTCCGTGACTCCTTTCAACTGATATAGTCATACATAGCTCGCTCAAATTCTCCAGTTGTTTTCTTTCTCCACAATTGTCTCCTGGTCCTCACGCATTTAGAGGTCTCTTATGTGTCTTATGGCCCTTTTGTTACGATTTGCAATTTGATTTGTGGAGTTGTTGTATGCTTATTCGAATTACAGTTTTGGCTCTCTATTGACGGCGCATTCCCCACTCTGCTCATGCATTGGGCGTAAGCGATGCCGTTGTCAGTATTCGTAAGCAGCAGTGAAAGAAAAATGTTGAGCGCTCAAGCGCTGGGTAAGATGCAGATACACATGTATCGTGACAATGTCATATCGGTGCAGCTCTAGTCTATACTCTTCGATCGATGTCAGAGAGTGAGTGGTGGCGATCGTGCTAGGCAGGCGCTCGACGATCGTGTAGCAATGCGAGGAGCTAAAGGATGAGGTAGGTGATCGTGTAGCCGGGTGTTGGACGTTCGTGTAGAAATGCAGGGAGCTAAACAATGAGGTAGACGTGGAGCTAAGCGATGCACTAGACGATCGTGTAGATATGCACGGGCACTGGACAATCGTCGATCGTGTAGATAGGCGCTGGACGATCATATAGCAGATGCGCAGATGCTAAGCGATAGACCACACGATGGCGCTACGCGATGGCATGAGCGCGAGACAATAACCGTGCTGCACTAGACGATGAGCAGATGCGCTACACGATAGGCGGAATGGTAAACGATAGGCGATGATGCTAAGCGATAGGCGAATACGTTAGACGATAAGGCGTTAGTGCTAAAAAATGGAGGTAAACGATGGGCGTGGTAACTAAACGATAGCCTATGCGCGAGATCGTTTTCTAAACGATTGAGCTACACGATGGGCCACTGGAGCTAAGCGATAGATGCAGGAACTAAATGATTGATTGGCTTGAGAACATGTACATTATGCTAAATAAATACACTAAAAGAATGTTTGACTCACAGTTTTAATAAGTTTTAGTTGATGACTCACAGTTTTAAAAAGAAGATTCTTTCATTTACTCAACTATTGAGTTTTTTTGTTTTGTGTGTGCAATAAAGGAGTAAAGATTTGGTATCGCAACCTCTTTATGCTTTTTCTTGGGAAACTCTAGTAAAGAATTTTGCCTTGAATGTACCATTTATACACATTCCCAATAAACACAGTTAGTTGAATATGAATTCTGAACACATTTTCGCTTTCAATCTTTTGTCTTAAACCTTTTTTGTTTGTGATCCTTTGAACAACAGTGGACAAACAAAGATGATTATAACCAGACACTCTGAAGCTGGGGGGGTATGTTCAAGAAGAATTATGAAGGGATCCATACTTACCAATTGGAGAGGGACAGTAAACTCATAATGTTTGTAAAATCGTAATGTTTGTATTACTTGTCATTTGTGCTTTCAAGGGCTAAATTATTTACCTCCATGTGAGTCTTGTCTTGAGGGAAAAATGACTAAGAGATCTTTTACTGGAAAAGGTCTCAGAGCCACAATACCCTTAGAGCTCGTACATTTGAACCTCTGTGAACCGATGAATGTCAAAGCTCGAGGTGGGTATGAATATTTCATCAGTTTTATTGATGATTATTTCAAGTATGGTCATATTTACCTAATGCATCACAAGTTTTGATTCTTTTGAAAAGTTCAAAGAATATAAGGCTGAGGTTGAGAACCAGTTAGGTAAAATAATTAAGACACCACGATCAGATCGAGGTGGGGAGTACATGGACTTAAGATTCCAGGACTATATGATAGAACACGGAATCAAGTCACAACTCTCTACACCTAATATCCCTCAGTAGAACGGTGTATCTGAAAGAAGAAACAGAACCTTGTTGGACATGGTTCGCTCAATGATGAGCTTTGTTGAGTTACCTAATTCCTTTTAGGGATATGCATTAGAGACTGTTATCTATATTTTGAATAACGTTCCCTCTAAAAGTGTTTCAGAAACACCTTATGAGCTATGGAAAGTGCATAAAGGTAGTTTACGTCACTTTAGGATTTGAGGATACCCGGCACACGTGTTGGTGCAAAATCCTAAAAAATTGGAACGACGTTAAAAAATATGCCTACTGGTAGGCTATCCAAAAGAAACAAAAGGTGCTCTGTTTTACGATTCTCAAGAGAATAAGGTATTTATATCAACAAATGCCACATTCTTAGAGGAAGACCACATAAGAAGTTATCAACCTCGCAGTAGACTGGTATTGAATGAAATTTCCAAAGATGCTACAGATAGAACTAGTTCATCTACTAAAGTAGTAGATAAAACTAGTATATCTTGGGTTTAACAGAAACACAAGTCGTCATACCTGATAACGGCATAGAGGATCCATCGACCTATAAACAAGCGATGAAAGATGTGGACCGTGATCAGTGGGTCAAAGCCATGAACCTTGAAATGGAGTCTATGTACTTCAATTCTGTCTGGGAACTTGTAGATCAAGCAAATGATGTAAAACCAATTGGTTATACGTGGATCTACAAGAGAAAACAAGACCAAGTCGGTAAAGTATAGACTTTTAAGGCTCGACATGTAGCAAAGGGTTATACCTAGAGAGGGGGAGTGGACTATGAAGAAACTTTCTCTCCCGTTGCCATGCTTAAGTTGATTAGAATACTCTTATCCATTTTCATCTTTTATGACTATGAAATTTGGCAGATGGATGTCAAGACAGCCTTTCTAAATGGCGATCTTGAGGAGAGTATCTATATGGCTCAACCAAAGGGATTTATTGCACAGGGTCAAGAACAAAAGGTTTGTAAGCTTCAAAAATCCATTTATGGGTTGAAACAAGCTTCTAGATCTTGGAATATAAGATTTGATACTGCAATCAAATCTTATGGCTTTGAACAAAATGTTAACGAGCCTTGTGTTTACAAGAAGATCGTCAATTCTACTATAGCGTTCTTAGTTTTATATGTTGACAATATTCTACTCATTGGAAATGAAGTAGGTTACCTAACCGACATCAAGAAATGGCTAGCAACGTAGTTCCAAATGAAAGATATAGGAAATGTGCAGTATGTTCTAGGGATTCAGATTATTCGAAACCGCAAGAATAGAACACTAGCCATGTCTCAAGCAACTTATATAGACAAAATGTTGTCTAGGTATAAGATGCAGAATTCCAAAAGAGGTCTATTACCTTACAGATATGGAATTCATTTGTCAAAGGATCAATGTCCTAAGACACCTCAAGAGGTTGAGGATATGAGACGCATTCCCTATGCTTCCGTAGTAGGGAGCTTGATGTATGCAATGTTATGTACTAGACTTGACATATGCTACGTAGTAGGGATAGTTAGTAGGTATCAGTCTAATCCTGGATATGATCATTGGATTGCCATTAAAAATATTCTCAAGTATCTTAGGAGAACGAGGAACTACATGCTTGTGTATGGTACTAAGGATTTGATTCTTACTAGATACACTGGCTCTGATTTTCAAACTGATAAAGATGTTAGAACGTCTACATCTGGATCAGTGTTCACTCTTAACGGAGGAGCAATAGTGTGGAGAAGTGTAAAACAAACCTGTATAGCTGACTCCATAATGGAAGCTGAATACGTAGTTGCTTGCAAAGAAGCAAATAGAGCAGTATGGTTGAGGAAATTCTTGGCAGATTTGGAAGTCGTTCCAAATATGCATCTGCCTATCACCCTATATTGTGATAATAGTGGTGCAGTTGCAAATTCAAGAGAACCAAGAAGCCACAAGCGTGGCAAGCATATTGAGCGCAAATACCATCTGATCCGGGACATGTACATCGTGGAGAAGTTGTAGTGACCCAGATATCTTCTGAGCAAAACGTTGTTGGTCCTTTTACAAAGACCCTCACGACTAAAGTGTTTGAAGGTTACCTACAGAGTCTAGGTCTACGAAGTTTATAAACTAGGACAAGTGGGAGAACTTTTGGGTATATGCCCTAGTTTATAGTATTCATATGTTTATTGTACTCATATGTTTCTCACTTAAATTCAACATTGTGATACTCCACTAGGAGTTTTAGTCCAAGTGGGAGTTTGTTGAATTTTTATGTCCTAAAAACTCGTAGTTTGTAAATTAATAAACATATTTTGTTTTATTTTTCGATAAAGTTGTTATTGAAATTGTAATCTTGAATCCAATAAACTAAGGTCTTGAGGCTATTTAATGTAGTTTGAACTTTATGTAGTGACATAAAGGTGGATCAAGTTCAAATATATAGCCAAAATGGTCTATGTATATGAATAAGATTGGGCGCCTTATTCTGGGGACACTATGGAAGCGGCCCACTTTGTAGTTAGTACAAACGATGTGATCCTGAATCGTTCATATAGAGATATGTAAGTGGGGGAATCCTATGCAATGAGTTTGCATAAGACTGAACCATGAAATAGTCACTTTTTACGTTCTAAATGCCGTTATATGTATAAAACTGACTATTTCGTTAATTGATGACCTAGGTAACTTAATCTTAATCCTGAGCTAATTATGAACTCCTGTTCACTCGGAATTATCCTTAGATATGCATAGGTGAGGGAAGCTCATCATCGCTGGCCCAATAAGCCTCCCATTTCAAGGGTAAGATTAGGTGGATAGCTGGGAACATAGGGTGCAATATGGAATTCAGTCTTACTCGTTATAGGGATAGTAGATAGGTTGTTCCCTTTAGTATTGAATCCAAGTCTTGAACAAGGGGCCCCACCCTCTCCTTGGCCCGAGAGGGATTCGGTTTATAGCTTGGACCTTAAACCAATTGTTCATTAGAGGATCTGTGGAACTTAAGCAACAAGATGTAGTCTTGGGGGTAAAACGGTTTTTATGACCCAGCCGAGATTACGAACAACCTGTGAAGGATTAGCTTACTGATTATGGTTATATCAGATGGACAGAAATATATCTACAGTGAGGGGAGTGCAACTACGAGACTTTAGTAGAATGACCCGTTAGTTAACAAATGTTGATTAATTAGGTCAAAGAGTTTTATCGGTTAATCTCGGATTGTTGGAGCCCATGATTTGTAGGTCCATTAGGTTCCCCTACTAGCTCATATGGAATAAATTTAGAATAGTATGATAGAATAATTCGAATTGCTCGAATTAGGTGAAGAGAGAGAAACCGACAAGTATATATGAAATAGTGGTCGGGTTTTTTAGTTTAGAGATATAACTTTAATATTTAAATGTGATTTAAATATCAAGAATATGAATACATGCATATTCGGAAGCTCGGAAATAATGGAAATGGTCAAAGATGTAAAAAGTCAAAGAGTTGACTTTCTGACTTTGAAAAGTTTGACCAACTTTATATTTAAATGTGATTTGAATTTCGAGAAAAGGAATGCGGATTCATGCTCAGGAGGTCTAAATTAGTCAACATAGAAAAAATCATAAAAAGTCAAAATGTTGACTTTTTGGTCAAAGTTTGACTTTGACCAAATGACTATTTTGCCCCTTGACTATAGTTAGTGGAAAAATCCAAACTTTTGTTGGATAATTCCACTAACAAAATAGTGAGCTAAGTGTTGGCTTATAGTGGAGATATTAAGCCCACTAAGATAGTGGATTATAGGTGTTGGGTTTTTATAGATTTGTATCATGCAATTGTTGCATGGTTTTTTTCTATAAATTGGGCTTTCATTTTGAATGAAAAAACTTTTTTGACATTTTGAAAATTTTTTTTCTAAAATTTGGCGGAAAAGAGGAAAACCCAAAAAACCAAAAAGGAAAATCCATTTCTTTTTCCATCTCTTTCTCTCTCTCGTTTTCTTCATCCACCAGGTCCCACAATCCGGTTCTAAGTCCAGAGGATAGTAGGCTAATTCTAGTGGTGGTCCAAAAGAGTTCGAGTCGAGATTCAGTGAGGAAAAGTGGTTTTCAAGAGCTACAAAGGTTGTAACCTATCCTATTAATTAAAAGCAATTAGAGTGTAATTAGATCCTAATTCCACTGCGTATGTCTCTTGTCCCATCAGTCGGTTTAAAACTGACATTAAAGCCCGAAATTCTTTTAGTGGTTATTGAGCGATGCAAACATTTTCCGTATGGAGCAGTCGAGGTAAAATCGACAAGAAGTCGAGCATGGATCTGATGGTATGAACTCTTGAGGACGTGAGAATTAATAACTATATATCAAGTATATTGTTAATCTCCCACTGAAGTGTTCTAAATGTTTGGATAATTTACTTAGGCATGACGGCTAATTTCATAAACCTAAGTCTAAGTGGTTTATCCAAATATAACTCTTATAATTGGATTTAACTTACAATGTCTAGGTGATAAACCATTTTATTACCTCACATTGCTCACGCAAGCTCATAAAATTAGGTAACAACTCTCAATTGTTCGGTCATAATCCCCAGGTAGGAGGTGTTCCCTAAACCGTCAACTTAAGTACCCCCAACCTTAGACAGGTTTATGAATCGATATGAGTTTGTAACCGTATTTTATAAGGCAACAATCTATTTTAACGATTAAAATTAGTTGTTAATCTAAGTGAGCATGCAGCTGTTCTTTGTTATGGATTTTAAACGTCTAACCAATTTTATAACAACTTACAAAATTTAGACATGTTTAACATCCACAACATTCAACAAAGGTGTCTAATATAACTATTATATTAAACATAACCGTAACATGCATACTATATATTATAACAATTATAACATATTGTCAATGCATGTAGCATGCTTCCTACGGTGGAGTTTTAAATCTACGTGGCATATTGTGTGTATATACATGAATTTATTTAATTATCACATACATCTCATGCATAAACAATTAAATACTAACTGTTATAGTATTCGTTTTGGCATAATTAAGAAACAGATAGCTAACTATTACAAACAACTTCATAACCGTCTTTGAACCACTCAAACCGCTCCAAACCGAACCGAAAATAACTTGAATCGGGATGGACGAGTCTGAACCGGACCAAACAAGCCTGAACCGGACCAACCACAACCATTTGAGGCTGAACTGGAGTGAACCTTGATAAACCGGTTGAACCGGTTTCTCTCAGTCCAACCTCAATATTCTACTAAGGTCGATCCTGTAATGCCTGGATGTAATTGTCTAGTGTCATCGCCTGGGGTTGAGAGGAAGTACACGATCGCATGTATTTCCTGAAAGTTGAACGATCGTTTAGCTCTATCGAATAGGATTAGACAATCATTTAGTTCCATCGCAATACAATCATTTAGCTCCATCGCATAGTACTAAACGATCACATAACACCATCATCCAGCGCATTCAAGTCATCGTTTAGTATCTGTCGCAGCTAAACAATCGCATAGCTCCATCATATAGAACATCATCGCGTCGCATAGCATTTATCTATACAATTGCTTAGCTCCGCGACCAAACGAATGCTCAGTGCTATCGCGTAGCACTTTATTGCATCGTTTAGCGTGTATGTTACTGAACGATCGTATAGTGCCATCGTTTAGCAAAATCAACGTATCGTCTAGTTCCCATGACAAAAACAAAACGATCGCGTAATGCTATCGTATAGCAAATGAACGCATTGCTTATATCCCGGAGGTACACTATCGTTTAGCATTTAAAATCCCAACGACCAGTGCATATTACTAAGCTATCGTTTAGCTTTTCTTCTCATCATGTAACGTCTGGAGCTAAACGATCATTTAGCAACTGGACTTCAGTAACAAATTTAAGCAGAAGCTAAAAAATCTCGAACAGCAGCTCGACCTCCTTCGCTTGTTTCTTCAATTACATCTTAATTTCAACTCTAATGACTCCAAATAAATTGTAGACTCTTGCTAACATATAAATGCTCATCAAACAAGAGCCAAATACCAATTTAATTGAGAAATTAAGGAGAATTAAAATGCCAAAATAGAGAAAATCATAGTAGTGCATCAGTTTCATATATCTCATGAAAAAACATCGACCTTGCCAAAATTAGACCGAAGTGAAAGCTTAAAAGATGCTTTGATACCAATTGAAAGAGTTAAACAACATGCAGCAGAAGTATCAAGGATCCATAAGTATTCTAATTCACTAATTTTGGTAAAAACTAAAGCATGCTCTTCTTAAAAAGTGGGTTTTCATAACATACCTTTGATAAACTCTCCAAGAAAATGTCTGTTCAACTGTTGTCTTCACTTGTTTTCAATGTGAACCACCTCAAGGCCTTCCCTACTATGCTCTTTAAGCTTTAGCCAGAGTCGTGGGACTCAAGAACAACTTGAAGATGTGAAGAAACCAGAAAAAACTCACAGCAACCCGACTGAAGAAGGCAGCTTCTTCTTTAGAAAATTTTCTCCCAAATTTTGTATTCTCTTCTTCTCCAACAACTCCACTCTTCTTTTTATATAATAGATGAACATACAAAGAGATGGAGTGCATGGCTTGCAGCTCATGCATGGAGAATCAAAGTAGAGAAGATAATGCATTTTGTGTGAGCATAAAGATGATGGTAATGGAGAAAACCTATTTTCAATTTTGTGCAACATGCAAACGAATTTCTATTTTTCTTTTAAAACATAAAATGAATTTAACCATTATAATTCAAAATTTGATTTTCTTAAATTAATTTAATATCAAATATTAAATTAATTTTTACACAATAATCATCTTTATATATTTAAATCATATTTAATATTTATTCTCTTGTTCCGTTTAATTTGAATGTTTCAAATTAATTTCTCAAGCAACCTTAAAGCTTATCCATTTACGAGCTAGTAGGGGACCTCATGGACCTACAGATTATGAGCTCCAACGATTCGAGATTAATCGGCTAAACTCATTAGTCTGATCTAACCCCCAATAGCCCATAGTTGAACTCCTCTCACAATAGATATATTATGTCCACTTTATAATGATAATCGGTAAGTTGATCCTTCACAGGTTGTTCGTAATCACGCTAGGTCAAAAATACCGTTTTACCCCTATGACTACATCTTGTTCCTTAAGTTCCTACTGATCCTCTAATGAACAATTCTGATTCATAATCTCTATGAATCAAATCCTTTCTCTATCATGAGAAGGTGGGGCCCCGATTGTTCAAGACTTGGAGTCAGTACTTAAGAGAATAACCTATCTGCTAACCCTAAATAGGGTAGGAGTGAATTCCATCTTGCAAGGCTATGTCTCCAGCTATTCAGACTATAGTCAAGGATGCGTTTATTGGATTTTCATTATAAGATGCAAAATCAACAAGTCATCGTTATTGATAAAATAGAATGTTTAACACAAAGTGCGAGTTATAGGACATTCCCAACTAGGGTGGGTCGTACCTGGAATGAGGCTAACAATCCACCTGTTTGTTCCACTGCTAAAGTCGCTCTGGAATTCCCAAATTCTTGGACCAACATCCCCCTTATTGAAAAAAACAGTAACTTTAGACCCAATCGACTTCCTGCTTAAGGCATCAGCCACTACATTGGCCTTACTAGGGTGATACTCAATCGAAATGTCATAGTTTGTGATCAGTTTGATCCATCTTCGTTGCCTCAAGTTTAGCTCTTTCTGCTCGAAAATGTACTTTAAACTCTTATGATCAATGAAAATATGGCAACACTCCCCGAACAGATAATGTGTCCAAAGCTTTAAGGCTAAGACAATTGCCGCTAACTCCAAGTCATAAGTGGGATAGTTACCCTCATGCTTCTTTAGCTGTCAAGAAGCATAGGCTACCACTTTTTACTTCTGCATCAACACATAACCTAATCCTTGTCGGGACGCATCACAATAAATTACAAACTTCTTGCTTGGAGTTGGTAACGTAAGTATGGGCGCTATAACTAGCCTTTGCTTCAACTTCTGGAAACTCTGTTCACAATCCGAAGTTCAATCAAACTTTACATCCTTCCTAGTCAGACTCGTTAGTGGGAGAGCTATCTTCCAAAAACCCTCCACAAAGCGCCTATAGTAACCTGCTAGGCCCAATAAGCTACGTACCTCAAACACATCGGTTGGTCTTTCCTAATTTGCTACAGCTTTTGTCTTTTGAAGGTCTACATTAACTCCAGTTGCAAAAACTACATGCCCCAAAAATGCTACCTGATCTAGCCAGAAGTCGCATTTGCTAAACTTGGCGTATAACTGTTTTTCTCGCAGTGTCCGCAATACTATTCTTAGATGGTTAGCATGCTCTTCCTTGTTACCTGAGTATACCAGGATATCATCAATAAAGACTATGACAGACTAGTCGAGATAAGGGTGAAAAATCCTGTTAATCAAATCCATAAACCCAGCCGGAGCATTTGAGGAATCACCAGAAACTCAAAGTGGTCGTACCGGGATTTGAATGTAGTCTTAGGGACATCCATCTACTTCACCTTTAGCTAATGGTACCCCGATCTCATATCTACCTTCGAAAATACTATAGCTTCCTTCAAGTGATCAAAGAGATCATCAAAACGTGGTAATGGATATTTGTTCCTGATCGTTACCTTATTTAACTGCCTATAATCGATATAAAGTCTGAAAGATCCACCTTTCTTCTTTACAAATAGGACTAGTGCTCCCCAAGGCGACATGTTGGGTCTAACATAACCCTTATTAACTAATTCTTTTAACTGCACCTTTAGTTCCTTCAATTTAGCAGACGCCATTTTAACGGAGCTTACGATATAAGGGTCGTGCCTTAATTAGGTCAATGTCGAATTCTACTTCCCTATCAAGTGACAAGCCTGACAACTCTTTAGGGAATACGTCCAGAAACTCCTGAACTACTGGTGCGTCTTCAGGTTTCAATTTTTCATTCTAGGAGACAACTACATGAGTCAGATAGGCTTCACATCCTTTTCCCATCAACTTTCTGGCTTTTACTACTGAGATAAGGCTACCTGAAGTTAACCCTCTGCATTCCACAAGAACTACCTCCTGCTTCTCTGGTCTCCTGAAGGTCACCTCTCTTTTATAGCAATCAACAATAGCATGGTACTTACCCAGGAAGTCCATTCCCAGAATTGCGTCAAACTCTAGCAAATCTAAGGGAATTAGGTCGACACAGAAATCCTGACCTTCAATCATCACATCACAGCTCCTATACCAATCACTTACTATTACCACATCTCCCATCAGAGTAGAGATAAACAAATCCTTTGATATATCCTCATGCAACCTATCTAAATGTGATGCAAACATCTAGATATAAAGGAACTGTGGCACCTGGATCAATTAAAACATAAGCAGACTGATTACATAAAGTCACTTTACTAGTCACCACATCTGGAGCTTCCATGACTTCCTGGTGCGTAATTGCCTACACACGCCCTTGCTGTTAAGGTCGTTGGGCCATACCTTTAGACTTTGCACCACTTGTTCCTTCTCCTTTATTCCCAGCACCTCTCGGCTGGTTAACAGTCTGAGAGGTCACCTGTGGCACTGCCTGGACCACTCAGGTTACTTGAGCCACTCCCTCTTGAAATGACCTATTTGCCCACACTGGAAGCAAACTCCACTCCCACTTAGAGATGTCCAGAGGCGGGGTGGAGATAGGGAAGGCTTCCCCATCCCCATTCTCGCGACCTTATTTCATTCCCCGTTTCCGCGAAATTCCCTGTGGGGATCGGGTTCCCCACAGAGGAAATTTCACCATTTGTTTTTTTTTAATATATTCATTTTTAGCAATTTTGTTTTCTTAATCAAATAAAATAATATATATTAAATGAGTTATTTCCAATAAATTTTTTATTAAAAAAAATAGTGTAAAAATAATACTATTATATATGTAAAAATATAATTTAATCCTATAATTTCTAAAAGTTAAAATTTAAATATTACAAATCATAGTCAAGCTTTCCATTAAATACTACAACATTTATGGCTTAAGGTAGAAAGTTCTTAAATGTGTAAAACAATTTAGAAATGTATTAAAGTACGAAAAGGTTGAAATGAAAATTAGAAAATAACTCATTTTTATACCATAATTTTGTTTAAAAAGTATATAGATAAAATAATAATAATAATTATAAACTAGTATAATGATTATTATTATAAAACTCATATTCCGTTTATTAACAAATATGAGTTAATAATAATAATAATAATATAAGTAATTATTATTAAATAAATATAATTATTATAATATATTCATTGAGGCGGGGCGGTGCGCAAATGGGTTCGTGGACGAGGATAGGGAATATAATCTATGTCCTCGTCTTCGTTTAGCCAACTGGTAAAAAAATCATCCTCGCTCCCCCATTCCTCATCTAATCAGGGATTCCCCGTCCCATTCAGGGTAGGTCCCCATAGGGTAAATGGACATCCCTACTCCCGCTGTAGCATGCCCCAAAGTGTTACTTGCCACAGTTCAAGCACAAGGGCTTCCGGTCTATACTGGCGACTGACTCGCCAGAACGTGCTACACCTAGTCGAGGATTGAGGTCTCCTCCTTCTGCACTTCTGCCAATCCACACTTCTGGACCTACTCATATTTGATTGGCCTAAAGCTAGGGGTTAAAATCCTCTATCCCTTGGCCTCATAGACATCGCTCGATCCTTCCTCTGTCCCTTGGCCCAACAGACATCGATCGATCCTTTTGCACTTGCTCATCATCTGCCAAACTCCCCTCCTCTCGGATAGCGGTCTCCACCAGCTGGTTAAAATCCAGCCAGTTAGCTATAGAAGTTACTAGAGTTCTAATCTTCTTTCTCAACCCATTCTCGAACCTTCTACATCAGTCTTTTTCTTCTGTAATAATGGGAAGAGCATACTGGGATAATTCAGTGAATTTTTGTTCATACTCAACCACTATCAAAGTTCCTTGCACCAACCTATGGAACTCATCTCTTTTTGCCTCTCGAAAAGAGCTTGGGTAATATTTGTCCTCAAAAGCCTTGCTAAATTCAGGCCACAACAAGACATTTGAGCTGTTTTGCCTAGCGGATACCACCTTCCACCATTTTTCTGCTCCTTTTTGCAACAGGAACACGACTAACCCGACCTTACGATCTTCTGAAGAATTCATCACATCAAAACATTTCTCTATTTGTTCCAACCATACCTCTGCTTCTGTGGGGTCAACCGTTCCCTCAAAAACCACAACACCAAGGGCTCGAAGTCTCTCAATATCGTACTTCTTTTTCGAGTCAACCTGTACTGTACTTACGGTGGCTGCCAATCTTTGGGCAATATTGTCAAACACGCTATCCTCTAGCTGAGGATTTATGCTGGCCTGAGAAGTACTCGACTCTCCCCTAAGACGTCACCTTCTGATTTACAGGTTCTCGAGTTTTTCTCTTACTCACTCTTGAGTTCCTCTTGACCTCAAGTTCACGGTCAGTAGGGTCAGTGTTCCCATCCACCATCTGCTTGCTCTGCCTGCCACCTCTTCTCGACATCTTTACCTAATTGATATTACACATATTAGGGACTCATACCATTGGGAACTAGACATATGCATGAACTCTCTCTTATTCCCAGAACCTTATGCTTTGATACCAACTTGTAAAACCCCCTCCCAATTTACCATCTAAAACCAAAAGAGGATATGAGGGCAGCAGTTACCGACCTATTTGCCAGCACTTACTGCCTAACTTAAGTGAAACCTCCTTAAAACCTCAATATGAAAAACGACTTGGCAATAAAACAATTATGACATTAACCGACATAAAGACTTAATTACAGTTCCAAAAACAAACATATGTCCAACAAAAAATGATAAGAATAAACATGGGTCCCAAAAGAAAATAAGTTCCACAAGTCCCAAACTCCTCTCCAAATATGTGTACATCAAAACAAGCTTAACCTAAGTTTCTTCCTTCGATATCCGAACTTTGGGTGGCAAGCTGCAGTGGGTTCAACCACAAGGAAACTAACCACTACCTGGGAAAAACGAAAATATTTGAAAACAGTGAGCTAGTTGCCCAGTGAGTGACTTATAGAAATATATTTCTTCTCAAGCCTTTCATTGCATTAATGTAAATAAATAAACACGTTGGAAATAATCTCAAGCAACATACATAGTATGATACATTAATCATAGCGTTATAATCAATCATATTGTCAAACATTAGTTGAGGATGAGCATTCATAGCTCAAGCTCCCAATGTCCATTCACGGCCATGAGACCCATACTTCGGTCCCATTACAAAGACTGTAGCCAAGGGACCCATACTTCGGCCTCTCATAAAGAACTAAATACGTGCACATGGAGTATGCTAACTACCGTCAACACCTTAGGTACTTCCTTGGATACCTTCTATACCTTTGGTATTCGGTATATTAAAAGTGTAACATTCATAGGAAATTCGAGCATCATAAGCTTTAGGCATAGCACTTACCTAACTTTCGCCTTGAGAGCATTATTACCATTCAACATGCATGATCCACAATTATAAACATATAGTTGTAATACCCTTTCATTCAATTTTAACATATGCTAGAATTAGTAAAACTTCATTCAATCTTAACATATACTAGAATTAGTAAACTCATTTAAATAACTTAAAACATCATGCTTAGGAAATGCTATAAACCCTTTAAAACATAAGTATAAACTTTAGTTGCTTGGAAAACCCATGAACATTAGCAAGAAATTCATTTGGAACGCATGTCCCTTTTTGTGTACATATTTGAAAAAATTTAGTCACTCACGGATCTTTAGGCGTGGTTCTTTCTAAGCTTTGTAGACCTTCTCCTACACATAAAAGAATAAGAGTTTAGTTGCCACTTTGTCCTCCCTTTTAAGACTACTTTTTTAACCAAGTTCATACTTAGCAAGGGGTTGCCTATTCGTCCAACATTTCAATATTCAATTTCTAATGCAAACAACATGAAAACTAGAACTCATTTTAAGAAAGTTCCTTTTCCAAACATGTTTAGAATTTTGTTAACAATGTTACCTCAAATTTTCAATGTGAAACTCCTTGTGGTTTAACCTGAGCCTTCAAATCTTTCCCAAAAGTCCTAATCGCAACTCCCTGCTTGAGCAAAGATTCTAGGTTTAACTTCCAAAATATGTAAACTCAAACGGTAGAAATTTCCTTGCCAAAGATCCTTCTAGAAACTTACTTGAAATGGTGTCCTTGATAATGCCTTAAAGTTTCGGCTTGAAATATCAAGTGGTTTGGTATAGATCTATGTTTCTTTGTCGAGTGTCCAGAAACGCCCAAAAATTAACCTTCGACTCTTCATTCCTTCTCCGAACCTCTTTTTGGCAACAACTCCCATCCAAAGGCCTGATTTAAAAAACTAGACTCTCAGAGCTTTCTAATGATACCAAGTTTGTCTGGTTTGCTCCAGAAAATCGTCCAAACTGAGCTCTTGAAGTTCTCTTCCATTTTTATACTACCGTCCAGCCCTTTTGCATGAAATCTTCTTAAGCCACCTCAGCCACTAGTGGAGATTAAGGTGATGGAATGCACAAGCATGCAACGAAAGCAAACAGAATCAATAAGCACTCTAATTACATTTAATTTTAGTTCTAAAGCATGTTATTTCATAATTTCAAAAGAGGGTTTCGAGAAGAATGTACCTTTGATGATTTCCCATGAATCCAAGCTGTTCGTCACTCCAAATCAGCTCCAAACCGATAGTGAACTACCAAGAGATCTTCTATATTATTCTCAGCCTTGAATTTGAGTGGTGAACTCGAATTTGAGTATATTTGATGAAGGATATTGAGGGTTCTTGTGAGGAAGAAAATAAAGTAGTAGAAATTTTTTTCAGCTCAAGAACCACTAAATTTCTTCTTCAAAATTGAGAGTTTTATATTTCTTCACCATGCAAGCATTCCTCAACCATCAAATGGCCAACACTTACTTCTCAATTCAAGTGGGATTTGTGCATGCTTGCAGAAAGAACACATCCTACTCAAGGTATTCTGTGGGCAAAACCCATAGAATTCAGTTTTTCCAATTTTTCTTTTCAATAATCAATTAATTCAAAAATTAATCAAAAATTGATTTAATCAATTCATAATTAATCAAATATCAAAATTTAATTTCTTAAATTAAATTTTAAATTGGAAATTAATTTGAATTTTAATTAATTAAACATATTTAATTAATTAATTAATTTAATGTCAAATATCAAATTAATCACATATTAAATTTAAACATGAATCTAATTCATATAATTGATATTTAAATCAATATTTAAATATCATAAACTCTCCAACTTCGTTTAATTTCAATAAACTAAACGCTAAATAATTATATTAAATATAATATATACAAACCCTGAATTGAATTTGAACTTATCCAAATTCAAACCCTAGTTTCAATTTGAACATTTCAAATTGATATAATTCCAAATTCACTCAATTTAATAATTCAAGGTGTTCATGTTTTACGAGCTAGTAAAGCGACCTTATGAACCTACTGATCACGAGTTCCAACGATTAAGATTAATTGGCTAAAACTCTTTAGACCAAATTAATCAGTATTCGTTAACTATCAAGTCACACCACTATAGCTCAATAGTTGCACTCTCTTCATTGTAGATATATTTGTGTTCACATGATTTAACCATAACTAGTAAGTCGACCCTTCATAGGTTGTTTGTAATAACGGTTGGGTCAATATGTTGTTTCACTCCCGATATTACATTTTGTTCCTTAAGTTCCTACTGATCCTCTAATGAACAATTGGTTTATGATCTAATCACCTAGGACATCTAAGAGAAATAGTCAGTCTTAAACAGTAAACAGTATATAAAGTAAGAGTGACGTATTTCTTGGTCCAATCTCATACAAACTCATTGCATAGGACACCCTCACTCCTCATATCATTACATGAATGAATCTAGATCACTTCATTGGTAATATCTTTACAACAACTTGTAATAGCTACAGAGTATGTCGTATCCAATAGTGTTACTAGAATAAGGTACCCAACCTTAATCATATACTATAGAGCATTTTTTATATTTACTCAAACTTGATCCATCTAGGTCTCTCATAAAGTTCATGTATTCATATAATAGCCATGGATCTTAATTTATTGGATTTAAACTTTATGAATGCATTAATAGATTCAATACCTTTATTGAAGAAATGTTGAATAACATCTTTTATTTGATAATAGAATATGTTTAATTTTTACAAACTATGAGTTTTAAGACATAAAACCCAACAATACTCCCACTTGGACTAAAACTCCAGTGGATCAATATATACAAATATAGATCATCTTGAGTTACATTGAGAGAACAATATAAATACAATAAACTAGGGCATTATATATCCATATATTCTCCTACTTTCCCTAGTGATAAATATCTCGCAGACCTAATCCTACTAGGTGGCCTTCGAACACTTTAGCCGAGAGGGCCTTTGTAAATGGATCAGCTAAGTTGTCTTGTGAGGCTATATGTGTGACGATCACATCTCTTCTGTGTACAATCTCTCTGATGAGATGGTACTTTCGCTCGATGTGCTTTCCTTGTTTATGGCTTCGAGGTTCCTTTGAATTTGCAACTGCTCCACTGTTTTCACAATATTAGGAACTACTTCCAAGTCGGTCAGGAACTTTCTAAGTCATACTGCTTCTTGTATTGCTTCACTTGCAGCTACATACTCAGCTTCCATTGTGGAGTCAGTAATACAACTCTGTTTGATGCTTCTCCACATAACTGCTCCTCCATTCAGAGTGAATACTGACCCCGAAGTTGATTTCCTAGAATCAATATCGGTTTGAAAGTTAGAATTAGTGTATCCAGTGAGGATCAGATCCTCAACACTACACAAGCATATAATCTCTCGTTCTCTGAAGATACTTGAGAATATTCGTAACGACAGTCCAATGATCATATCCAAGATTGGATTGAAATCTGTTGACTATTCCAACAACATAGCATATATTGGGACGAGTACGCAACATTACATATATTAAACTCCCTACTACTAATGCATATGGAATCCGTTTCATATCCTCAATCCCTTGAGGTGTCTTAGGAATTTGTTCCTTATACAGGTGAACTCCATGTCTGAAGGCAACATTCCTTTCTTAGAATTTTACATTTTATATCTAGACAACATATTGTCTATATAAGATGCTTGAGATAGTGCTAATGTTCTGTTCTTGCAATTTCGAACTATTTGGATCCCAAGAACATACTGTGCTTCGCCCAAAATTTCATTTGGAATTGTGTGGCCAACCATCTCTTAACATCAGCTAGAAATTCTACTTCATTCTAAATGAGTAGAATATCATCAACATACAACACCAGAAAAGTGACAATTTTATAAACAATTTTCTTGTAAACACAAGATTTGTCAACATTTTGTTCAAAGTCATAAGATTTGATCATAGTGTCAAATCTCATATTCCAAGATCTAGATGCTTGTTTCAACCCATAAATGGATCGATTAAGCTTGCAAACCTTTTGCTCTTAACCCTGTTCAATAAACCCTTCTGATTGAGACATATAGATACTCTCTTTAAGATAACCATTTAGAAAGGCTATCTTGACATCTATTTGCCATATTTCATAATCATAACATGTAGCTATGGACAAGATTATTCTAATTGACTTTATCATGGCAACTGGAGAGAAGGTTTCTTCATAGTCTACCCCCTATGTTTGGGTAAACCCTTTTGCCATAAGTCTTGCTTTATAGGTTTGTACCTTACTAGCTTGGTCTCGTTTTCTCTTATAGACGATGGGTTTTACCCCTTTAGGTTGATCTACAAGATCTCAGACATAATTGAAATACATGGATTTAATCCATTGGTTTTTATCCACATCATTCATTGCTTGTTTGAAAATTAATGGATCCTCTAAGCCATCATCTAGTATGATGACTTGAAAGTTTCAATTAAACCCATGTACCGGTCAGGTGGTTGCACAACTTGTAAGAGTGCAATGACATGCAGCAGAAGTAACAAGGATCAATAAGCATTCAAATTCACTAATTTTCGCAAAAAACTAAAGCATGCTCATCTAAATAAAAGGGTTTTAGATCATACCTTTGTAGATCTCTTCAAGATCTCAATCAATCAGCAATAGTCTTCTCCAAAGATCACCGTGAACCACCTCAAGATCTTTCCCACTATCCTCTTGGAGTTTTAGACCAAGTTATGGGACTTAAGAACAGCTTGAAGCAATGTAAATGCAAGGAGAAGCTCACAACAACACTCACTTTTGAAGAACTCTTCTTCAACCGAAATTTCTCTCAAATTTCTGTAGAATGCATCCTGCAAAATTACTCCATTCTTCTTTATTTATTGCAGGTTTGTAGCTCATGCTTGGAGTTAATGAAGAAGAGAAAATGGGTTTTGTGTGAGCATGAAGAAGATGATAATGAAAAAACTTTGAAATTCCATTATGTCCATGTATTTCAAAATGCCAATTTATCTCAAAATCAAAATTTGATTTTAAAATCCATTTTGATTTTAAAACTGAAATTTTTAATTTTATAAAATTAATTTTTAAATAATACTAATTAATTTAATATCAAATATTAAATTAATTTTTGCACAAATCCATCTTCATATATTTAAATCATATTTAAATATATATTCTCATATTCCGTTTAATTTTAATTTGAATGTTTCAAATTAATTTCTCAAGCTACTCTAAAGCTTAACCATTTACGAGCTAGTAAGGGGTTATCGCGAACCTACAGATCATGGGCTCCAACGATCCGAGATTAATCGGCTAAACTCATTAGACCGATCTAACCCCCATTCATTAACTTATGGGACACTCCACTATAGCCCATAGTTGAACTCCCCTCACTGTAAATATATTATGTCCACTTTATATGTCCATAATCAGTAAGTCGATCCTTCACAGGTTGTTTGTAATCACAACTAGGATAACCGTTTTACCCCTGTGAATACATCTTGGTTCTTAAGTTCCCACTGACTCTCTAATGACCAATTCTCATTCATAACACCTATGAATCAAATCCTTTCTCTATCATGAGAAGGCGGGGCCCCAATTGTTAAGACCTAGAATCAGTACTTAAGAGAACAACCTATCTGCTAATCCTAAATCAGGTAGAAGTGAATTCCATCATGTAGGGCTACGTCCCCAGCTATTCATTCAATCTTATCCCTAAAATGGGAGGCTTGTTGAGCAATGCTGTTGGACTACTCTCACCGTTTGTAGATCAAAGGATAATCTCGAATAAACAGGAGTTCATAGCTAGCTCAGGATTAAGATCGAGTTAACGTAAGTTATTTGATAAATGAAATAGTCAGTTTTAACAGTAAACGATCGCTATAAAGAAAAGTGACTATTTTCGTGGTCCAGTCTATATACAAACTCAATACATAGGATGCCTCCACTCACATGTCTCAACATGAATGATCTTTGGATCACATCGTTTGTAGCACTTTACAACTTCTTGTAACAATTACATAATGTGTTGCACCTAATAGTGTTACCAGGATGAGATACCCAATTTTATCCATATACTCATTAGACCATTTAGGCTATCTACTGTTAACTTGATCCTATTTATGTCACTACATAAAGTTACAGTATTCAGACTATAGTCATAGATATGTTTATTGGATTTTCATAATAAGATGCAAAATCAACAACTTATTATTATTGATAAATAAAATGTTAACACGAACTCCGAGTTCTAGGATATTCCCAATACAACCTTCCCACTATGACGAGGCATTCTCAACTCTTGAGAAGGATGTGAAGTACTAGTTTCATCAATAACTCTTGTCGATGGACCTACTCTGTCAACAACTCTTGTTGATGTGTTTGCCATTTCTCTGAACATTTCATCTATTATTAGCTTACTGCAAGGTTGATGATTCTTTATGTCGTCTTCCTTTAGGAATCTTGCATTTGTCGATACAAATACCTTGTCTTCCTGAGGATCGTAAAAGAAACCACCTTTCGTTTCTTTTGGGTAGCCTACAAATAAGCATATATTTGAACGGCATTCCAACTTTTTAGGATTTTGTACCAATACATGTGTCGGGAACCTCAAATTCTAAAGTGATGTAAATTTCCTTTACGTCCTCTCCAGAGCTCGTAAGATGTTTCATAAATACTTTTCAAGGGAACTATGTTCAAAATATACACTGCAATTTCAACTACATGTCCCTAAAAAGAATTTGGTAACTGAGCATAACTCATCATAGAACGAACCATGTCCAACAAGGTTCTGTTTTTCCTTTCTGCCCCACCGTTTTGCTAAGATGTGCCAGAGGCTGTGAGTTGTGACTGAATTCCATGTTCTATCAAATAGTTCTAGAATTCTAAGTCCATATACTCACCACCTCGATCTGATCAAAGTGTTTTAATCTTTTTACCTAATTGGTTTTCAACCTCAGCCTTATATTCTTTGAACTTTTCAAATATTTCAAACTTTTGGTGCATTAGGTAAATATGCACGTACCTAGAATAGTCATCAACGAAGCTGATGAAATATTCATACCCTCCTCTAGCTCTAACATTCATAGGGCCACAAAGGTCTGAGTGTATGAGTTCTAAGGAATCTTTGAATCTTTGGCTCTAAGACCTTTTCCAAAAAAAGATCTTTACCCTCGAGACAGGATTCACGATGTGGTAATGAATTGTCTTCTAACTTATTTAGATGATCGTTCTTAACCAGTTTCTCAATCCTATTGAGATTTAGGTGACCCGGTCTCAAGTGCCAAAGATAGGCATTTGGAGAAACTTTTCTTTTCTTATGAGACTCAGCAGTTTTAAATATCTCTATGTTCAAAACGATTTAACCTCAGTCGGTTTTAACAAATACAAGTTATTTTCTAATTTTGCAAAACAAATTTAGTTATTTCTTGTATTGATGAACACTTCGTCATTTTCGAAAGAAACTTTATAATTTTGTTCTAGCAAACAAGAGATAGATATTAGATTCTTTTTCATTGATGGAATGTAATAAGCATTTTTCAGATAAATGTATTTATCTCCTATAAATAACTTCATATCTCCCATTGCTTTAGTTGAAACAACCTCCTTGGTCCCTACCTTAAAGATTGTTTCGCCTTTTGTCAACTGTCTCTAGGAACCATTATCCTTGTGAGAAAGTACAGACATGATTAGCGGCACCTGAATCAATTATCCAAGTTTTATCGTTTTCCACTAAACATGCTTTGATAACAAGTAAATAATATTTATCTTGTTGTTTGAATTTTGCACTCTCATCTATATTATTCAAAATTTTAGATGAGTTGGGAGATAGAGGACAGTCCTCTGATAAAACTCTTTTGTTGTTATCAACTGCTAGTAATTTGTTTGTTGATTTGATTTTACCGTTAACTAATTCGAGAGTTCTAGAAGAATTCGATATGCTGAAAACTTTAAACAAATTCTAATTAGCAAATTGCCACTAAATCCAAAATCAAGTTTTAGCAAAACAAGTAATAATGTACTAATAACCATTATTTATTTGCATAGATACTATAGTGAGTCAGAATACATGCTACCGAGTGGCAACCAAATACTCCTTTACTAAAGCAAACAATTTTGACCAAACACTATCTCCAGAATAACTCTTATTCCTATAGTTGTTTAGTTACCGTTCGTAATCACAAATCGACCCCAACTATGCTATCGAAATGGAGAGTCATGGTTGGGAATGGACTTAATAAATCCTATCCATTTCTGGTGTTTGAGTTGTTCCGAATCCTATGTTACACCCTCCATGGGGATAGCCGTCGTTAAACGATTAGCAAGGGCCGCCTAAAGCAAACCAGTAGGTGCAGCATAGGAATTTCACGGTCCAAACTAACGAAGGAGACCACAGGACATGTTGACACAAATCCTTCACCCACTTACTATGAACTACTTCCCCCATTCACCTTGTTATTGATCCATACAAATACTTTCCTATGGAGGTCACTCCCAGGGTGACACGAAGCATATATGAATCTCACGGTGTGAACTATGTTGAGATGTGGCAGCTGAAATCTATTGATCATATATTTGATTTATGTTCGAACGACTTCTCTTTATTCATCGGAATCCAGATTTACGCAAATACTTTTCGTATGGAGGTCACTCCCAAGGTGACACAAAGTACCACTTAAATCTCGATTGTGAACTATTAGGGACATGAGAGCTAAAAATAACGTATTGTATATGTTATTAATCTCCCACTGAAGTGTTCTAATAATTTTATAATATATAAGTTATTAAACTCCCACTAAAGTGTTCTATTAATTTAGGTAAAATTATACTTAGGTTCTTTTCGGCTAATTAAAACAACCCTAAGTCTAAGTGGTTTATCCAAGTATAGCGCTTATAATTGGATTTTTACCTACAACGTCTATGTGATAAACCATTTTATTACCTCACACCGTCACGTATGCTTATAAAACCAGCTAACAACACTCAATAATTCGGCCATAATCCCCAGGTAGGAGGTATTTCGTAGATCGTCAACTTAAGTACACCCAACCTCAGACAGGATTATATACCGGTTGAGTTTGTAACCACGTTTTACAAGATGTCAACCTATTTTAACTTATTAAAATGGGTGATTAGCTTACGTGAGCATGTAGCTTATCTTTGTTATGGATTTTAATATCTAACTCAATTTTATAACAACTTATAAAAATTAGACATGCTCTTACATCCACAACATGCATCAAAGACATTCAAATTTAATATAACAGTTATATTAAATTAAAGAAACCGTACACATGCATTCTATACATTATAACAGATTATAACATATACTTAATGCATGTAACATGCTTCCTATGGTAGGTTTTTAAATCTAAATGGCATACTATATGCACAAACATATTTTGAATTTAAATACAACATAAATCATATGCATAATTATTTAGAAAATACTGATATGGTTCAACTTAGGCATCCAAAGCAAGGATAATAACTTACATAAGCGATCCATAACGTGCTTCAAAAGGTGTAGAATAGCTCAAACCGACCCAAACCAGACCCAAACCGCTTGAACCGAACTAGATTGGGGTTGAACCGGACCAGAACTGAAGAAAACCAGTCAAACTGGCCTCCTAGTCGCCCTTGCTCAGTCAAACGGGTCAAACTCATCAAATCGGTTCAAGATCTCACTCCTGGACCAAAATCTCGCTGGGTTAGACAGGATAGCGCTAGAAAGCTTGAAATCTCGCTAGAACTCGATATCTCGCTCGACACTCGATCAAAATCTCGCTCAAACTTGATATCTCGCTGGCTTCAATGAATCTCGTTGGTTTTGAAGGAAATCTCGCTTGATCTTTAATCAGAGTCTTGCTCTCACTCGAATTTGGTCAAATCTCACTGCTCGATCACCGAATCTCGCTCAAAATGGAAATCTCGCTCGAAGCTTGAACAACGAGATTTAAACAGATGCTGAAGAACTGGTTCCTATTGCTCGACCTTCTTCACTTCTTTCTTCAATTACAACTTAATTTCAACTCTAATGACTCTAAATAAATTATAGACTCTTGAGCACACATATAAGCTCATCAAACACGAGCCAATTACAAATTTGACTTGGAAATCAAATAGAAATCTAATGCCAAAGCTGAATAACATCCATATCAGTCTATAAACATGAAATACCGTAAATTCACCTACCAAAACTCAATCTAACGTTAGTTGAGTGCTTAAATCACGCTCTGATACCGATTGATGAAATATACAAGCATGAAACGGAAGCAAACAGAATCAATAAGCACTCTAATTACATTTAATTTGAGTTCTAAAGCATGTTATTTCATAAGTTCAAAAGAAGGTTTCAAGAAGAACGTACCTTTGATGATTTCTCACGAATTCAAGCTGCTTTTCATTCCAAATTAGCTCCAAATCGACAGTGAACCACCAAGAGATCTTCTCTACTATTCTCAGCCTTGAATTTGAGGTGAACTCGAATTTGAGTGAATTTGGTGAAGGATATTGAGGGTTTTTGTGAAGAAGAAGATGAAGTAGCAAAAACTCTTTTCAGCTTAAGAACCACTAACTTTCTTCTTCAAACTTGAGACTTTTATATTTTTTCAGCATGCAAGCATTCCTCAACCATCAAATGGCCAACACCCAATTCAAATGAGATTTATGTATGCTCGTAGGAAGAACACCTCCTACTCAAGGTGTTTTGTGGGCAAAACCCATATAATCCAGTTTTTCCAATTTTTCATTTCAATAACCAATTAATTCAAAAATTAATCAAAAATTGATTTAATCAATTCATAATTAATCAAATATCAAAATTCAATTTCTTAAATTAAATTTTAAATTGGATATTAATTTGAATTTTAATTAATTAATTAATTTAATATTAAATATCAAATTAATCACACATTAAATTTAAACATGAATTTAATTCATGTAATTAACATTTAAATCAATATTTAAATATCATAAACTCTTCAATTTCGTTTAATTTCAATAAATTAAACGTTAAATAATTATATTAAATATAATCTATACAAACCCTAATTTGAATTTGAACTTATCCAAATTCAAACTCTAATTTCAATTTGAACATTTCAAATTGATATTATTCCAAATTCACTCAATTTAATAATCCAAGGTGTTCATGTTTTAAAAGCTAGTAGAGGGACCTTATGGACCTACAGATCATGAGCTCCAATGATTTAGATTAATCGGCTAAAACTCTTTAGACCAAATTAATCAGTATTCGTTAACGATCAAATCACACCACTATAACTCAATAGTTGCACTCTCCTCAATGTAGATATATTTGTTCCACATGATTTAACCATAACTAGTAAGTCAACCCTTCACAGGTTGTTCGTAATAAAGGCTGGGTCAATATGTTGTTTCATCCCCGATATTACGTCTTGTTCCTTAAGTTCCTATTGATCCTCTAATGAACAATTGGTTTATGATCTAATCACTAAACCAGATCCCTCTCGAACCAGTGAGAGGGTGGGGCTTGTTCAAGACCTGGATTCAGTACTTAAGACAACAACATTTTTCCTATCCTCAAATTGGGTAGGCGTGAATTTCGTCTTGCATCCTATGTCCCCAGAATTGGGTAGGCGTGAATTTGTCGTTTTGCTCCTATGTCCCCAACTATTTACCCGATCTTACCCCTGAAATAAGAGGCTTATTGAGCTGACACTGTTGAGCCAACCATGACCCATGCAAATCTAAGGAATTGCAAATAAACAGAAGTCGTGTTAGCTTAGGATTAAGATCGAGTTACGTAGGTCATCCAAACGAAATAGTCAGTCTTAAACAGTAAATCGTGTTATAAAGTAAGAGTGACTTATTTCTTGGTCTGATCTTATGCAAACTCATTGCATAAGACACCCGCTCCTCATGTCATTACATGAACGAATCTGAATCACTTCATTTGTTGTATCTTTACAGCAACTTGTAACAGCTATAGAGTTGGTCGTATCCAATAGTATTACCAGAATAAGGTGCCCAACCTTAATCATATACTATAGACCGTTTTGGCTATTTACTCGAACTTGATCCATCTCTGTGTCTCTACATAAAGTTCAAATATCATATAATAGCCATGGATCTTAGTTTATTGGATTTAGACTTCATGAATGCAATTAATACATTCAATAACTTTATTGAAGAAATATTGAATAACATCTTTTATTTGATAATAGAATATATTTAATTTTTACAAAACTGTGAGTTTTAAGACATAAAACCCAACATAATGGTCGAGATTAAGCCATTTGTCCGGGTAACTAAAAGAGAAGTTTAAAACTGAGCGTTTCGAGCAACTCGATCCTCATTGAGAAAACTCGATGGAGAAGGGTCCTTACTCGATGGAAAATTCCATGGCTCTCTGTTGAATACTCGATGAGAAGGACTTGATACTCGATGGGAGATGCGGGAGCTCACTCATTGACGCTCCTTATGCGACTTTGCTAGCCACGTGGCTCCACTTGAGTATTATAGAGTGAGCACGTGTGTCGGGAGTCGAAGCGTAAGGCAGACTTCCTCATCGCTACTGTAATGGATGTCGAGCGCCTTCCTCGCTTATCATTTTGATGTCGACCCCTTCCTCCGATCACCTATACTCTCCTGATGCTCGACCCGAAGCTATCCTCTGGAGTATGTATACTCAGATAGTTGGCAGAGCCTCACTCATTTGTGCACCTAATCCTTACTGAGAGTCTGACTCGTACTTTGAGATGGTCGACCCTTCCTCGCTTACCCTCGATGCTCTGACCTGCGTTCTCGTGCGAGATCACTGATACGTCGATGCTCGACCCATTCGCATCGGATCACTGTATAACTCAATGTTGGGGAGCTCCACTCATTGCACTATTCCTTACTGGATCGCTCGTACTTGCATGTGCCGGACCCTTCCTCGCTTACCTCGTGCTCGACCCCTTTCCATCGATCACTTATACTCAATGTTCGGAAGCATTTACTCGATGCTTGCTTTATGCTCAATCACCCTTCATCACAACCAACACTTAATCAGAAATTCACTTTGTAAGGCTAGATTAATAAGTAATCGAGAGCTAAGTTTCCATACTTAAACATTTTCTTCCTTCATACTTACTCTTTACCTCAAAACACAAAAATACAATCTAACTTAAATATTTAACCCAAACACTTTGCTTAACTTAAACAATAAACATAAATAAAAAGGGGAAGGTAAGGGGCGGGTTTTACAGTTGTAGTTTGGAGAAACACCAAACAATGGTGCATTGCTGACTCCGCTATGGAGGCAGAATATGTAGCAGCTTGTGAAGCTGCCAAGGAAATTTTTTGGTTCAAGAAATTCTTGACGGATCTGGAAGTTGTTATAGGTATGTCAAAGCCCATGACCCTTTATTGTGATAATAGTGATGTTGTAGCTAATTCCAAAGAGCTAAAAAGCCAGAAGCATGGAAAGCATATTGAGTGCAAGTTGTTGAGGTTGATGTCCTAAATCATGTGGGTCATGTAATTAATAATTGTAATTAATTGTAATGTACAAACAATTTATTCATTTAATAAAATATGAGATGTTTTATTTGATATTTAGTAGCATTAACCCACAAACCAATAAACTAACATCCATGGTTATCTTCTGTAGCTTAAACATGTATGTAGAGACATACAAGTGGATCATGTTTAAATGATAACCTAAACGATCTTTAGTAGATGGATAAGAGGTTTGGTACCTTATCCTGGTGACACTACAAATACGGCCCGCTTTGTAGATGTTACAATTAATGTAAAGTGCTACAAATGATCTTATCCTAATCATTCATGTAGATACATGTGAGCGGGAATATTCTATACAAAGAAGTTTGTATAAGATCGGACCACGAAGTGACTAGTCTTATTATATAACACCATTCATAATAGAGACTTACATTTCACCAGGATGACTATAGGTGACATGACCTGAATTCTGAGTGAGGTGTGAACTCTTTTGCCTATGAAGACGGTCCTTTGACTTGTATGGGTGAGAGTGGCCAGATCGCCGACTCAATAAGTCTACCATTTTGGGGATTCATCTGATTGGAGAGCTGGGAACATAGCTACATAAGACGAAATTCACTCATTCCTTAATGTTGAGGTAAGTAGATAAATTGCTATCCTAAAAGCTGATTCCGGGGCTTGAACAATGTGGAACCACACCCCTTCTTGGCTCGAGAGGGATTTGATCATATTTGGACTATGACTTATTGTTCATTAAAGGGATCAGTGGTACTTAAGGAGTTAGATGTAACTACAGGGGCAAAACTATAATTTTGGCCCAGCTGTACTTATGAGAAATTTGTGAAAGGTCATCGCACTATTGACTGAGTATATCCAATGGACATAAAAATATATCTGTAGTGTGAAGAGTGTAGTTGTCGATATTTAGTGAAATGACCAATAGTTAATGGATGTTAGATAATTTAATTAAAGGAGTTTAATTAATTATTCGAGTACCATTAGAGCTTCAATCTGCAGGTTCATGAGTCCCCTCTGTAGCTCAACAGGGATTAATAAGAATTAATTTTGGATTAATTTGTATTATTCAAATTAAATGAGGGAATTAATTACATGTGATATAATTAATTTAATTTAATTACATATCATATAATTAATATAATGTATTTGACACATTATAATATATTTGAAAGGAATTATGTATTTGAATATGATTTAAATATTAATTATATGGATGAGATTCATATAATTAAATTTAGTATAAATGTGATTTATATTGAATATCATGCAATAATGAGATAATTAAAACTATGGGTTATATTGTATTTGATACAATATAAAACTATAGGTTATGTGTTATATTTGATATTATTGGAATATAAAGAGTGACAATAGCGGAAGTGAAGATTGATAACGTTCTAATTATCTAAAAAACAAGAATAAGCATGCATAAAGGGTTAGAAAATAAAACCTTTGTAGAATCCACCACAATCTTCCTCTCCCGAGCTCGATCGACACCACCAATGGTAAGCCCTCACTATTCTTCGGTTGAAGAACACGGTTGTGGGACCGTTTTGTTAGTGAACTAAAGGAAATTTCACTCTATTAAAGTGGAAAGTAAAGATATTTTGGCGGAAGTGTAAAGTCAAAGTCAAAGAAGTATTGGTTCTTACAAAAATAAAAGATCCAAACTATTTAAAGACAAATTACTTGCAAAATCCTATCTTGTATGTCTTCCATCTCAAACTCCACTAGCATGTAATCTTTAGGTGTCAAGCTTTGGAAGTGTCACTTCAAAGTCCATTTAATTCTATCTCCATCTTTAAATATTTAAATTATTTCTCCAATTTCATTTAATTCTAATTTGAACACTTCAATTATCACGCTATTCTAGAGCTAATCTATTTATGCGAGGGACCTCGTGGACCTACAGATAACCCCATTCATTTAGTTGAACTCCCTCACACAGGTTGCTCGTAATAACGGTTGGGTCGAATCTCAACACCTGTCTCTTATACACATCTAGATGTGTATAAGAGACAGCACACAGGTTGCTCGTAATAACGGTTGGGTCGAATCTCAACACGGGTCCTTTCAGCATGCTTTGTCCTCACTCACATGCATCCTAGGAAAACTCCCAGGAGATCACCCAACATAGGATTGCTCCAAGCTAAGCACGCTTAATTTTGGAGTTCTTATGATTGAGCCACCGAAAAAGAAGGTGCACCTTGTTGGTATAGGTAGTAACTTTCAATTTTTTTAAGCCTTTCTTAACCATACTTTTATGTCCTCAGGATCCCTCTCATTCGGATGTGATATCGGTTCATTCATGTACCCCTCCTGAACTCGGGTTGTTACATAACACTTTACAACTCTTCGTAACAAGTACAGGGTAGGCTGCATCCAATAGTGTTACCAGAATAAGGTACCCAACCTTATTCATATACTATAGATCATTTTGACTATTTACTTGAACATGTTCCACTTGTATATCTCTACTAAAGTTCAAATACTCATGTAGTCAAGGGACTTAGGTTTATTGTATTTTTAAAGAACAATATATTCAAGAACAACTTTATTGATTTTTCAGAATAAGTTCTATTGTTTACAAACCACGAGTTTTAGGACATAAAACCCAACAGATCCTTCAAGGTTGTTCGTATCCTCAGCTAGGTCAATTACCGTTTTACCATGAGTTACATTTTTTTCTCCTTAAGTACCACTATCCCTCTAATAAACAATTGATTTAGGATCTTAATGACTAAATCCAATCCCTCTCAGACCAACGAGAGGATAGGCCCCTTGTTCAAGACTTGGGATCAGCCCTTAAGGGAACAACCTTTCTACTATCCCTAAAATGGGTAGGAGTGAATTCCATCTTACAAATTCTATGTCCCCAGCTATCTACCCGTTCTTATCCCTGAAATGGGAGCCATATTGAGCAGTGTTGTTGAGCTTACCCTCATCTATACAGATCAAGGGACAATCGCGAATAAATAGGAGTTCATAGATAGCTCAGGATTCAAATCAAGTTATCTAGGTTATCAAGAAGTAAAATTAATCAATGTTTACAGTAAACGGTGTTAATACGTAACAGTGATTATTTTGTGGTCTATCTTACACAATCTCATTGTGTAGAACACCCCTGCTCACGTGTCTTTACCTGAACGAACTGATCACATCGTTTATGACACTTTACAACATTTGTGATAATCATAAAACGGGTCGTATTCAATAGTATCTCTAGAAATATGTACCCAACCTAATCCAAGTACTATAGACAGTTTAGGCTATTTTACTCGAACTTGATCTAGTTTATGTCTCCACATAAAATCCAAGTATTCATAACAATAGTCAAAGGTTTAAAGTTTATTGGATTTAGAGTTATTAAAAAATCAACAACATTTGTAACTTCCTACCCAACAGATATTAAATAATTTGTTACATTATTTATTTTTGAATTAAATATTGGGAGGAAGTTGTAACTCCCTACCTGCTATTCTCTCAACTTCATACGTGTGTGTGTGGTGGTTGGCAAAGAAGTGTTTTTCTTTTTCTCTTTTGGAAGAGATATCTCTCTGTAGTTTTCCCAAGGACATCACAATGATTCTTTTTCCTCTCAAAATTCACTTTTCCTCTCTTTCAAAATCTCAGAGCCCACACAACTCCTGAGAATTCTCTTCCCTATAGAGAATATGGAGGAAGATTTTGTAGTGGTGGTCATCTTTGATCGTGATTATTTGTGATCATTTTTACTGGACAGGAGATTTTGGTGAAGAATTGTTCTTCAAGGGTTAGTCACAGTTCTAACCCCTCTCCCTTTCTTTTCTATGCATGCTGTAAATTGATTTCTGTTGTGATGCATAATTTTGGTTCTATAAAAAATTTTATTCTGTGAAAATGTTTTTAAGATAATCTCCGCTTCCGCAATGGACCTTAGGATTCCTTCACAAATATCATCTGATACGGATCCATGGGCATTGAGGGGACATGATTGTCATGTAGATAGCTTCGGTGCACAACGTTGCTGATCTGTCTACAAAGGCTCTCACGACTAAGGTGTTTGAAGGTCACCTGGAGAATATGGGTCTACAAAACAGGTCGCATCTAGCCTAGGGCAAGTGGGAGATTTTATACTAAGCGTGTATTGTATGCCCTGGTTTCTTGTTTTTGTGTATTGTTGTAATAGTTTGATTGTTATGATGTACACCTCACTAGCTTTAGGAAAAGTGGGAGACTATTGGGATCGATGCCCTAAATCTCATGGTCTTATAGTTTGTAATCATATTATACAAACTTTTTATTTATCTAATAAACTAAGAGTATTTTATTTGATATTTAGTTGCATTAACCCACAAAACAAAAAACTAAGATCCAAAGTTATCTTCTATAATTTAAACATGTATATGGAGACATACAGATGGATCATCTTTAAGTGATAACCTAAACGGTCTGTAGTAGATGGATAAGGTTGGGTACCTTATCCTTGTGATACTACAAATATGGCTCGCTTTGTAGTTGTTACAATTGTTGTAAAGTGCTACAAATGATCTAACCTTGATCATTCATGTGAAGACATGTGAGCGGGAGTATTCTATACAAAGAGTTTGTATAAACTAGACCACTAAATAAGTAGTCTCTCTATATAACACCATTGCTAAAAGAGTTGTGAGTTGTGAACTCGTACCTGTGAAGGCGATTCTTTGATCTGAATGGATGAGAGTGGCCAGTTTCGCCGACTCAATATACCTACCATTTTAGGGATTCATTTGATTGGAGAGCTAGGAACGCAACTAGGAATTTGTAGGGGGTTTATGTCCTAAAACTCATGGTTTGTAAACAATAAAACTTATTCTGAAAATTCAATAAGTTGTTATTGAATATATGAATTGCTTATTTCGTTTTAGAAATAAATCTAATAAACTAAAAGATCCATGACTATTACATGAGTACTTGAACTTTATGTCGAAACATAAAAGTGGATCAGGTTCGAGTAAATAGTCAAAATGATCTATAATATATGAATAAGGTTGGGCGCCTTATTCTGGTAATACCATCAGATGCGGCACACTCTGTAGTTGTTACAAGGAGTTGTAAAGTGCTACAGACGAAGTGATCCTAATTCGTACATGTTATGACATGAGGAGTGGGGGCGTCCTGTGTAATGGGTTTGTATAAGATCGGACCACAAAATCAGTCACTCTTACTTTATAACGCTGTTTATTGTTTAGGACTGGCTATTTCAAAGTGATGACCTAGGTAACTTGACCTTAATCCTGAGCTAACTATAAACTCCTGTTTATTCAGGATTATCCTTAGATTTGCAGGAATAGTAAAGAGGTTATTCCCTTAAGTGCTGGTCATGAACAAGAGGTCCCACCCTCTCATTGGCCCGAGAGGACTCGGTTTGTTGATCGAATCACAAACCAATTGTTCATTAGAGAATCAATGGGACTTAAGGAACAAGAGGTAATCTCGGGGGTAAAACAGCCATTTGACCTAACCGTTATTATGAACAACCTATGGAGGGTTAACTTACTAATTCTGGTTATATCGAGTGGACATAATATATCTATAGTGAGGTGAGTGCAACTCTGGGCTTTAGTGGAGTGACCCAACAGTTAACGAATGAGGGTTAATTCGATGGAAAGAGTTTAACCAATTAGTCTTGGATCGTTGGAGCCCATGATTTATAGGTCCATAAGGTCCCCCTACTAGCTCATAAATGGATTAGCCTTAGAGTAGCATGATAAGATAATTTGAAACGTTCAAATTAGAATTAAGGGAATTAGTAATTATATGTCATATAATTACACATTTAATTTTGGAATTAAACGAAATTGGAGAATCAAATAATATTTAAATATGATTTAAATATTAAATTCATGAATAGGGATTCATGATGGTGGAATTAATGTTAAATTAATTTAATATTTGATATTGAATTAATTAGAATTAATTAAATTATTTAATTAATTATTTCTTATTAATTTTATTAGAAAATTAATTAATTAATTAATTTTGTAAATTTAATAAAGATTTCAATTTTGAAAATAAAATGAATTTTGGAAATCAATTTATAGAACAAAATTGAAATAATGGAAAATGGAAAAGATGGATTTCTCCAATTTCCATTTCTAGTAGCTTACTCATTCTCCACCAATTTTTTGATTCAATCTTCTAAGCATGAGCTGTTGTTCATGTAGCAATCTTCTTTGCATGATAGTCTTGCAATAAATAGAGAAGATTGGGTTGAGAATCGAGCATGCAACTAATGCATTTGTTGAGTTTTTGCTGAAAAACTTAAGGTTGAAGAAGATCTTCTTCCATGGTGCAGCAATGATCTTCTTCTCCAAAATCCCTTTATTCAAACTTATTTTGAGTCCCACAACTCAATCTAAGACACTAAGAGAATAGTAGGGAATGCCTTAAGGTAGTTCACAAGCAGATTTGGAGGAGATTTGCAGCTGGAATCGAGATTCAAGTGGTTCTACAAAGGTATGTTATGAAACTCTCTTATTAGTTTATTAGCATGCTTAATTTAAAGCCAAAATTAATGAATTAGAATGTTTATTGATCCGTTGTACTTTTGCTATGCGTTCTCTGGTTCTAACAGAATTTACTCCTTTATAGTAAGAGTAAGTAGAGAAATTGCTCACTTAAGGGCTGATTCCTGGGCTTGAACAATATGGACCCACACTCTCTATTGGCTTGAGAGGGTTCGGTAATAGTTGGACTATAACTTATTATTGATTAGCGGGATCAGTGGTACTTAAGGAATGAGATGTAATTATAGGGAAAAATAGTAATTTTGGCTCAACTTTACTTACGAACAATTTGTGAATGGTCAATAAGCCATTGATTGGTTACATCAAATGGCATAGAAATATATCTGTAGTGCAAAGAGTGCAACTATCGGTCTTTAGTGAAGTAACTGATAGTTAGTGGAAGTTGGTTAATTTATTAAAGTGTTTAACTAATTAATCATGTACTATTAGAGCTTCAATCTATAGGTCCATAAGTCCCCTCGGTAGCTCAATTGGGAGTAATGAGAATCAAATTAATTTTGGATTAATTTGAATAGTTCAAATTAACATAGGGAATTAATTATATATGATATAATTAATATATTGTAAATGATACCTTATAACATAAAGTTTTTTTTAGACAAAATTAATATGTGAATGTGATTCAAATATTAATTATATGAATGTGATTCATATAAATATTATAGGTTAAATTTAATATGAATTTTGATTCATATTATGTACTATAAGTTAAATGAGAGAAGGTTAAACTATAGGTTATATTATATGTGACATAATATAAGCTATAGCTTATATGTTATATCTAATATATGATATNAAGGCACTTTCAAATTCCCACTCCAAAAACCAAATCCCAGCTCAAAGCTCAATCAAACCCCTTACTCTTATTTTTATATATATTTGAATTAAAGTAATGGGAGAAGAGTTATGGGTATAACTTTCACCCATTTTCTCTCATTTTTATCGTGCATATCAGGAAGAGAGGGGGAGTTGTTTTTTAATCTGCTTCTTCCTTTTGAGTTTGATAGAACAACAGGCCTAAAAAAAAGGAACTTCTCTGCAATTCTTACTCTCAATAAAATTCTCTTCATGCCAAAATTAAAAACGAAGCCCACACACTCTCATCAATTCTCACCCTTTGAGAATATTGAGATTTCATTATGGTGGTGTCTGTTTTTTGGATTCTTTGTGTTACTATATTTTGGCGTGTTCGAGTTCATGGGAGAATTCAAGAAGTTCGTGATCGGAGAGCATTTGGCGAAGATTTAGTCTTCATGGGTAAATAGACTCAAATCTCGTTAATTTCTCTTAAATTTTTGTACAACATGCTTAATTAAATGTGTTCCATGCTTCCGTCTTCTGAATTTATGTATGTTTACGTAAAATTAAAATTAGGGTTACGATTCGCTTCCGCATAGGGTGTTCACACATCCTTTAGCCGCATTGCATTAAGACAGTGAAGTGTGCATGAGCAAAATCTACCCTTATTCGGTCTGGTGTCTAATTCCTTTAGGAGTTCTAAGCAGCTACTACCGAATGTTCCCTTGGATAGCTGAATCCTAGAGTAATTATAACCTAGTTTCTTTACCCTATGGTGTCTCTTATTCCTAAGGTGACATGACCATCCTATTCGTAGGCTCTTAGTCTTATATCCCATTGTGAGATTCGTTTACACTCTAGCCGTCTCAATACTAAAGCTCTACTAGATTGTTAAATTAAGTGACCAGATCCATTTATCAATTATAACATTGATTTCAACAAAAGGAATGCACAATTCAAGTTGATGAAACACAACATTGTTTAAGCCACAATAACCCTAGGGCATCCACATTGTTGAACCTCTAGGAGAACTTAGCTCATGGTAGATGACAGAATAAACATCTTTATTGAATCATAAACCATAACTACATGTTAACGTTGGAGTGAGAAAATTAAATAACTACAATGAGCGAATGAAATAGAAATGTTGGAAAGAAAGTGCAATCTCGAGGTGGGATCTTCGGGCAAACCCTCGACCTTTAGTCTTTACCTAGGAAGATTCCTCTTTTTCAAGGTAGAATCATGCTTCACCACATGTTTTCACGAGGTGAAGGACCTAAAGCTACTACACCTTAGAGGAACCTTCGTTCGTAAGGCTACTGACTTGAGAGATTGAAAATTTGTCCAAAAGACTACTGGAAAATCACAAGAACGGTGAGGGAAAACGTGGTGACTTTGGGGGACAACGAGCTCTGTTGAAGTGGAGGTCTTTGTTGCCTTATATAAGCCCCAAAAAGTTTGGGAAGAGCTGAATTTCGTGCTCAGAAGATTTACCAGGCAAAATCGAGACTGAAAAATAGCTAAATCGTAACTACTCTTGACTGGTTCAAAATCTGGAAAATTAGGGCACGCTAATACGATCACACCAGCCGCATCGAAGCAAAACCCTCCAGAAATAGCCAAAAACCTGCCAAGATCAACAAATATCTTGTGCAATGCAAATTAAGGCTCTCCTGACTTATATAAGAAATTTAAGACTAACTTTAGAGGGGAAACCCATGTAAGAACACATTTTTCCAAGTAAAAATACACAAATAAGAGCCTAAAAACATGCATTTCATGACATGCATTATTTATATAAAGTTAATTTCGAATAAGATTCAAAATTAAACTATGTAATAAAAGAAAATTTATTTTATTTGAATAAGATTCAAACAATAGATAATATGAATGATATTCATATTAAAACTATAGGTTAAGCGATATTGTGAATAAGATTCAAATATATATATATATATATATATATTAGAATTGAATAAGATCCATATTAAAACTATAGGTTAGGAGAGAAATGCATATTTGAATATAATTCAAATATTTAATTAAATATTAGATATTTAATTAATAAATTAAATTAAATGAATAAGAAAGTGTATAGTTATCAATTTTAATTAACTAAATTAAATGATTTTAATTTGATTAAATTAAATGATTTTAATTTGATTAAATTAAATAAGTAAGAAAGTGAGAGTTATCCCATGACATGAGATATCACCCAAAAAAAAAGTTTTTTTTAGGAGTGAGTTGGTTACTTCTTGTAAGGGAAAACTTCTTGTGAATCAAGTTCTTCCATCTTCATTCTCTCAAAAAAAAATTTTAACAGAGAAAAATGATGTAAATCGTGTACACGCAAGTGTATGTGGTTAAGTTATAATAATTAAAACGGCTTAAGAGGTCGAGTATCATCTTCAGGGATCAATTCAATAGTTATTGTTTAGCTATCTCATAATTGTGTCAATTTTAACTAAGGAATCGAAATCGAATTAAGTTTGTAAGAGCGATAAAAGAAACAATAAAAGAGTTATGGAAATTCAAGAGTAAATGTGTAGGTATTGAATCCATTAATTATTTCACTAGGTCTACTTTAGCCAATTCATGGACTTATGTGTAAACAATATGTTTAAGTTTAGAAACCTAATTCAAGATTATTTTCTCTAAAAAATAACCTATTCTCATGCAACTTAAATGATAACTAATTTCTTGATATCCAATTAAGAAGCAATGCATTAAGAATTGTCATCAACAACTTTCACTATTAGTTTAGTTATTTCAATGAAAGACTAATAATGATTTAGTGATATAGATCCGATTAAACATTCAATCTCTCGATTATACATTCAACCTAACATTCATTGAAGACCAATCAGTATAAATAAAATACAATATCATTAAAATACATAGAGTTCAACAAACATCCATGAAAAAATTAAATCTTAACCTAAATTCATAATAACTTCATCAATACCCTAAAACTAATAAGTCTAGCCACTCATATCTTGCACAAACATATTTTCATATATAAATCCAAGCATAGAAATTAAAGAAAGAAAATGAACCGAAGAAGAACTTTTTCGAAGACTTCCTTAATCTCTTGAATCCTTCAAACTCGCCTCCATCGTCACCTCGAGAGCTCGAATGGTCTCTAAAAAATATCCTTCAAATTCTCTAATTTTATAGCATAAACTCTCTTTTAAGTCTAAATAAATATATTCAATTTCGTGCTAAGCATCCCCCGGAATGCTAAAGGGCTTCAAAATATATAGAGGATCAAAACAGGAGTCTAAGAACTTGCCAAAATTACAAAATTCCATATTTGTAAAGCCTAGCGCCGGGACGCGCTCCATGTGAAAGCCCTTTGCACGTGCCCATATGCTACAGCGTAATGAATGTTGTAAATCTTGTTTACTGTATTTTCTTCTTTTCCATATTATGACTTTCAAAACAAAATTGAAAGTCAAACGGTCACTTCTTTCTACGGTAGGATTCGACCCTACACACAGATCTCCGCAGAATAGCCCACCAACCACTCAACCTTCAGATTAATTGGAGTAATCAGAAGCTTTTAATTAACCCAACGTCGATCCTCCCAGATTGCCCAACAAAGTGATGCCAAACAGTAAAAACTCCTCTACACTCAGACGCTTAGCAAGCATACTAGAACATCACGAATAGGACTCTTTGAGTCCACCACCCGATTAATTCCAGGTAACGGCTTATCCCATAAATCCTTTGCCTTTTTGCAATTGAAAAAACATAATTCTTTGCACAACCCAAACCCCACAACTGAATTGAAACTTTTCTGATTGCAAGATTTATGTTTGTAGGTATGGTTGAACATTTTCCACAAAAAAGGGAAAAAAAATAACTTTAGGGAGAAAAATAGCACTATAGACTATTTTGGACAATTGTCAGAAATAGCATGTTTAAGTTTTTATCTTACAAAATTAGTACGTATTTTGAAAAGTCGTAAAAATAAGCATGAGATTTTATTTAAAAAATTAATTTCCTCCAACTTATTGGTCGTTAGGGGCTTTCTCGGTACATCTCGCTAGATTATACATCGAGATTATTATACTCTAAGATTATGTGCATCTTGGAATTAATCTCGGGCAAAATAACACCGAGATTCTATATATTTGAGCTTTTGGAGTGAAATTCTAGACATAATTAACACCAAAATTCATATATTTGAGCTTTCTCGATGGAATCTCAAACAAGATTAACACCGAGATTCTATATATATCCAAAATTTTGTCCAAATTTTTGAAAAAATTGATCTTCAGAACATTTAAAAATGTTGAATCAATTTGAAAAATTCATTTTGATAATTGGAAAACCCATTTGAAAATTTGAAAATTCATATAATTGTGAAAACATAAATTATGCTAAATTTTGAAAAATTACATAATAATTTGATATAATATTTAGTAAACATAACCGATGGAGTAAGAGTTGGTATAAAATTTAGGAAGATTACATAAAAAATTAGCAAATCTCGATATGTAATAAGGTGAGATGTACCCTCAAAACAACCGATAAGTTAGAAAAAATTTATTTTTTAACTAATTCTCGATGGTTGATCTCGCCCAAGATGGACCAAGAAAAATTATTTTTGCAAGTTTAAAAAAAAGTAGACTTAAACGTACTATTTTCTACCATGTCCCAACCATTTTCCACCAAAGCCCATTCAGATTAGAGGAGAAGGAAGAAGGATCCAAAAGGTCAGTAACAGTAAGCTTGTAAACATTTCTGGTTAAAAATAAACCATTCTTAGTAAAGTACTAAATCCAAGCATCCGGGATAATAGCTGGGCTGTCTCCATCTTTTGTTGCCGAACCACGTGGCAAAAACCTGTTGGATTAGATTTTTATTGATTTATAATAGAAGATATTTTACATCAACGTTTTCTCTCACTCCTTTTTTTTTTCTTTCATAAAACTTTGTAAGCGTCTTGTAGAAGAAACCCTATCTCTGTCCTTTTTTTTCTTTCATAAAACCCTGTGAGCGTCTTGCAGAGAAAACTCAAAGCACACTTAATCTTTAATTTTCTTATTTTTGTTTATTTTTTGCTGGCTTCTCAGATTAAAGACTTCTCGTAGGCACTTTCTAAGGTGTTTTACCAGTGTTTAATGGGCGTACCACAACCTATGTTCATATGGATTCATTTTTGTTTCCCATTCTTGGACTGAGTCGATTTGTCTTCTCACCGGTTCGTTGTTGGTGGCCATATTTTTTCTCCTTTTGCCAATCATTAACGTCATCCGATCGCTTAAGCCTATTCCGTTGTGATTTCAGGTTTGGGTTCGTTATTATATTTTATTATTTTATTTTATAGTAGAAAAAATGTTAGAACTTTTTATACCGAGTTGAGTTGCATTGTTGTGGATCTTTCTTTATTTAATTTTTAATGTTTTTATTGATTTGTTATGAATTCATGTTATGATTGTTGTGATTTGAACATCATTTTCTGAAGTCATGGAGAACGTAAGAGATACAAACGTGCCTACCATTAGTTTGGAAGACAATACTCCTTGTGAAGTTAATACTAATTTTGAAAAAGTTCGTTTGGAAAAAAACTGTTGGGAATGCGACCAAAGTCCCATATTGGTTAGATAAGAGGAGGATCATGGGTATATAAGTGAGGATGACTATCTCCATTGGTATGAAGCATTTTGGGGTGAAACAAAAAACAAAGTCATGAGACTTTATGTCTAAAGTGGATAATTTCATACTATTGTGAGATAGTTTGAGAGTCTTGTCCCTATCAATTTTTTTTTTCCTTAGAAGCATGACTAGCAATTGAAGAATCCAAATATTTGTCAACTCTCTCTATCAATAGCTTAATGGGATCTCTTCAATCTCATGAGCTCGGATTGAAGTTGTTTGCTCAGATTGAAGTTGTTTGATTCTAGAGGGCGATTTGGTGGAAGAAGAGGTGGACGTGGCGGTAGAGGCAATGGACGATCCAACGTCGTAACAAATTCTGAGTCAGAGATCAGAGACAATCAATCTTCTTCAAATAGAGGAAGGGGAAGAAGTTCAAATAGAGGAAGAGGCAGAAGTGGTGGTCGTGGAGATTTTTCTCACATACAATGTTTCAATTGTAGACGTTATGGACATTTTCAAGCAGACTATTGGCCTAAGAAGGAACCACTCTAATGCATGAGCAACAAGATAATGATCAAGGTCTTCTCTTCCTCACATTCAATGTCCAAGAAACAAGTACTAAAGAAATATGGTATCTTGATAGTGGTTGCAGTAACCATGTGACAGGAAGAAAGGATATTTTTATATCTTTAAATGAATCTCATCAAAATGTAGTGAAGACTGGTGACAATAAGAAGCTTAAGGTCAAAGAAAATGAGATATTCTTATCAAGACAAAAAAAGGGAGCAAAAAGAATTACTGATGTGTATTATGTTTCAGGTCGCAAACACAATCTTTTAAGTGTTGAGCAATTTCTCCTAAGAGGACATGATGTTATCTTTAAAGATAACATATGTGAGATTAGAACTAAGAATGGAGGTCTCATAACGAAGGTACGCATGACTCACAACAAAATGTTTCCAATTAAAATATGCTATGAGAAGCTGTTTGTTTTAAGACTTTAGTAAATGATTCTTCATAGTTGTGGCATTGTTGATTCGGGCACCTGAGTTTTGACACTTTGTCTCACATGTGTCAACAACATATGGTGAGAGGAATGCCAAATATTAAAAAGGAAGATCAACTTTGTGAAGCATGTGTTTTCAGAAAGCATCATCGAAATTCATTTTCGACTAGAGATTCTTGGAGAGCATCAAAACCTCTCGAGCTTGTCCATACAGACTTATGTGGACCCAGGAGAACCACTACACATGGAGGTAATCGTTATTTTCTCACATTTATTTAGACTACAGTTGGAAAACGTGGATTTATCTGCTAAAAGAAAAGAGCTCTACTTTCGAATGTTTCAAGACATTTAAAGTAAGGGTGGAAAATGAAAGTAACTTGAAATTGAAAGCATTGTGTTCGGATCATGGAGGAGAATATATAGTCTTTGCAGATTTCTTAAAGGAAAATGGAATCAAGCATCAGAAGACTGTTCGAAGAACTCCTCAACAAAATGGAGTTGCAGAGAGGAAAAACAGAATAATAATGGAACTTGCAAGAAGTATGTCGAAGGCCAAGAAGCTTCCAGATCAATTTTGGGGAGATGCAGTAACTTGTGCTGTTTATCTCCTAAATTGAGCTTCAACTAAAAGTGTGCAAGGTATTACTCCTCAAGAAACATGGAGCGGATTGAAACCGACTGTTAGTCACCTAAAGGTATTTGGGTGTATTGCTTACTCTCATATTTTAGATGAGAAAAGAGGTAAACTAGATGATAAATCAGAAAAATGTATTTTTGTTGGGTACAGTGAGAACTCCAAGGCTTACAAATTATACAACCCTGTAAGTAAGAAAGTTATTATTAGTCGAGATGTCAAGTTCGATCAAGCAAAATTCTAGCAATGGGATGCACCAAATAAAGACCAGAATTCATTACTTGTTGACATGAATGGCAAAGAAGATTCTTGAGACTTGGAGCTTGAAGAGAATCAACCACTGACTTCACCTTCTTCATCACACCCCACAAATGATGAAGAAACTACTCTAAGGAAGACAAGAAATATTCGAGAGATCTATAATACTTCAAGAAGAATACAAGATGATGAACATGTTGATTTTGCTTTATTTGCAGATGTTGATCCTATATACTTTGAAGAAGCAATTCAAGATGAGAAATGGAAAGATGCAATGGATCAAGAGATTGATGCAATCAGAAGAAACGAGACATGGGAGTTAGTCAAATTACCAGAGAATAGAAAAGCTCTTGGAGTCAAATGGATCTATAGAACAAAACTAAAGCAAATGGAGAAGCGTAGAAATACAAGGCCAAACTCGTAGTAAAAGGTTACAAACAAAAGTTTGGTGTGGATTATGAAGAAGTTTTTGTACCAGTAACTCGTCTAGAGACTGGTCGTTTGATTTTAGCCCTTGCAGTACAAAATAACTGGAAAGTTCATCAAATGGATGTCAAATCAACATTTCTAAATGGATATTTAGAGGACGAAATTTATGTTGAGCAGCCCCTAGTTATGCCAAAATTGGAGAACAAAATAAGGTGTGTCGATTGAAGAAAGCATTGTATGGGCTAAAGCAAGCACCAAGAGCCTGGTACAAACGTATCGATGATTTTTTTTTTTTTTTTTAAGGATGGTTTCAGAAGATGTCCATATGAACATGCTTTCTACACCAAAAAAGACAAAAATGGTAATTTCTTGATGTTTTGTCTATATGTTGATGATTTAATCTTTACGAAAAATTCAAACATGATGTTTGACAAGTTCAAAGAGAGCATGAAGAAAGAATTTGAGATGACTGATATGGGTTTACTTCATTACTTTCTTGGTATTGAAGTTAAACAAGGTGATAATGAGATTGCAATTTCCCAAAAGAAGTATGCAAAAGATTTATTGATAAAGTTCAAAATGGAGAATGCTTATCCTGCTAGTACTCCTATGGAACTGGGTTTAAAGTTAAGCAAGCATGATGATAGTGAAGTTTTTTATGCCACCATCTATAGAAGTATTGTTGGAAGTTTAATGTATTTAACTACAACTAGACCTGATCTTATGTTCTCAGTAAGTTTATTGAGTAGATTTATGGCATCACCAAAGAGAAATCATTGGGAAGTTAGAAAGAAAGTTCGTAGATATATTCTTGGAACTGTTGATCATGGAATCCACTATAAAAGGAATGTGGATAATGTTCTTGTTGGCTACAGTGATAGTGATTGAGGAGGAAATATTGATGATTTCAAAAGTACTTCTGGGTATGTCTTTAATATTGGTTCTGGAGCAGTTTTGTGGGCATCAAAGAAGAAAGATGTTATAGCATTGTCAACAATAGAAGCTGAATACATTTCTTTGTCTGCAGCTAGTTGTCAAGCACTTTGGCTTAGAAAGGTACTACATGAATTGAAGTGTCCTCAAGAGAAAGGGACCGTCATGTTCTGTGACAATAAATCATCTATTTCACTTTCAAAGAATCCAGTTTTTCAAGGAAGAAGCAAACACATACAGATCAAGTACCATTTCATCAGAGAATTGATCGAAGATGGAGAAGTATATATCAAATATTGCAAGACACAAGATCAAGTTGCAGATATATTCACAAAAGCATTAAAGACAGACTTATTTTTGAAAATGAAAGAGAAGCTCGGAGCCAGAGAAGTCTAGCTTAAGGGGGCATGTTAGAAATTAATAAGCTAGATACATTATGGATAACATATTCCTAGATACATTTCTAATTTCAAGATACATGCATTTCTAGATACATATAATTGTTCAAATACACGAATGGTATGTATATATGTACTTCATTTATTTTCTGTCTTTTAGGAAGTGTCTCTTGAGTACTATATAAAGAGTTCATTTCCCTTATTTGTGTGTGATAACTTGTAGAAATACAAGTTATTTATGTTACTTTATTTAGATATTGCAGCTAAAAGAGAGAAAATATGCATCGAATGTAAGGAAATTGGCTAAGAAATGCAAGAATTGTAAATTGTCGCCAATACACCCACTAACACCATTGTGATGGCAGAAAAGGATTTTTCCATTCTGTTTTGCAGGAAATCAAGTCACCGCTTGCATGCATGGCTCAAGAGAAACTAAAACAACGCATCTCCGTCGCATTGCACCCGTCAACCAATAATGAAGAGATGATCAACGCAATGACGGCGCATGTGACAGTCGATCTAAAGCTTAACTTTAACCGCATGCGGTAATAAAAAAAAAAACAACTTCGCTTGCAGGCACACGATCGAAGATGCAAAAGAGCAATGTAATTGCGAAGGATTCTGAAACATGTACAGCTAACCGTTGTGCATTTCTAACGGGATTGATTGCATAACAGAAGGAATATTCATTCCACAATTTTCGGAATTTTCTTAACAATAAAGTAGGGTCCACACTGCAGAGAGTCAAAGTTGAGCCTATAAATAGCCTCTGAAATTCCATTGCAAAATATACTTGATACGGGGCTATGTTGATACTTGTATATTGAGAGAAAAATTGTTCTGAGTGCTGATTGGAGAAGATCCAAGAAGAATTAAGAGACAAGGCCGAGAGCTGAGTCTCAGGGCAAATCCTTCAAATCCCCGCTGTGAAGCTCTGTACCAAGGTCATTCCTACCGGACGAGCAAGCCTGAGAGAGAAGCTCTTCCTTCCATTCAATCCATACGCCGACAAGCGAATCTACCGTACAAATCTGTGTCAAGACGTTGGCACTCTTCTGTATTTGTTTCTATCTTTTATCATCAATTGTATTAATTTCTTAATTTATATCATTCACACCATGCATCAGACGCTTGATTCTATAATTAAATGTCATGATCATTTTCATCTCCATATTTCTGTCTATTTCCATTCCTCCATGAATCGCTTTCTCCACGATGTTTTCTTAATCCCTTGGTAATTAGCATGAATCTAACAAGTAAATTAATCTGTGCTAAAGAAATAAATATGTTTAGCTAAAGCATGCTATAAGGCATCTACACCTGTGAGAGTAGAAGTGAAGATGTCATTCTGTCTGTCGAAAGAATGTTAGAAGAATGCGTTAACTAAAGCGAGAAGTACTTTCAGATATGGAAGCAACCTTGCGTTCATACGTTCATCCATGTTTCACCACAGAGATGTGGGAATGCGGTCAATCACCGAGAGGTGTACGCCAAGGGAAAACAGAACCTTATTCATATCTTTAACGCAATTAATGAACTTGCGATGTTTATACTAATTATCTTTTCTCTTTCTGATTCATACATAAAGCCTTGCCACCGCATAACACGACCCTTTGTATAATTTTCAAAGTCAGTCTCAAACTCGGTATCATGTATCATGTATCCTGTATCTTGTATCATAATAGCTTAGGTTTACTTTTATTGGACTTTATTTTATTATCGCAACTTTACTTTATCGCACAATTTTACTTTACCACAATTTACATTTCATGTACAAACCAATCTTTCATTAATTGTAAAAACCCCCGGTCGCATATATCACGAATGTAACGCATTAACCTAAAAAAATCCCTGTGTTCGACCTCGGATCACTCCGAGAAACTTGCATTGGAATTATACTTGGTTTCAGCGTAAGAAAACTTGTGACAACACATAGTATACTACAAGCAATTCATTAATAACGCATACATCTAGAAGTAGTATCGCATAAAGTGTGAATAAGCATAACACATCATCCACATTCCATTTCCACCCTGAGTCATCAAGTTTATGGAAACATGAGCTCGCATGATCCATCATTCATCACCATCCATATGCTTATTTAGAACCTTCAATTCACAAGCGTTACAAGTTTATGGCGCTGTTGCCAGGAATTGGTAACGGTTAGTGCTGAGTACTTTTGTAGTATGTGCAGGACAGATCTCTTTGTACTGATTGTTTATCGTGGAGAGCAGTCTGACGGTTTATGAGTACTAGAGTGATCTATAAATTCTAAGCTGACCCAGAGATCAGATATATTTTTCGCGCAGGAGCACATCAGAACCAGATTAAGCACTGGAATTTCAAGACCTACGATTGCAGAGAATGCAAGGTTTGATAAATGTGCAACGCATTCTCCATACCGGATGTGACTCCCGAAGGAATTAGATTGTATCTCTTCCCGTACACACTGCGGGACGAGGCAAGGAGGTGAACAATGTCCTTGATGACATTGTGCAGGCAAAGCTTGACCGCCTGCAGAGGGGTGCTATTACGGTAACTCTAAAAACAAACTTCCTTCAATTAGCATCCCTATATCTATGTTTAATTTCTTTCTTTACAGCTTTCATTTACTGCTTTCTAAATTGTGTTATTTACTGCTTATTAGAACTAGCCTTTAATGCTTTCTGTATTTACCTTCAATTTAATTCAATTGTGTATTTCCATGTCATGTTTAATTCCTTTAATTTGTATGCATTAGTAGCGCTGTTATTAAAATTTTTGTGAATGATTGGATGAAACGTTGAACACCGCAAAGTCTTTTCAACTTGCGTTATTGATGAATTAAAAAGAAAAATAAAAATTGGTATGTAATGCGATGATGGTTGCATTTTGTGATAACAAGATACAACTTGTGTCCATTATACCCAAATGCATCACGTTGAGGGGTGTGTTGCGCGCGTATGTGTTCTTTGCCCGTCCTTAACGAAAATGCACTATGTTGAGGTAGTGTTGCGCTGGTAGAAATGTCGTGCACCCATCCTCCAGAAATGCATTGAGTTAGGGGGTGTGTTGTGGGAATACATGCATTGTTGCCCGTCCCCTGCAAAGATGCATTTGCGTTAATGGAAGCGCGGTGTTAATTCTTAATCGTGCACCCGTCTGAATCAAATTCAAAAGATAACTTCAATTCATTATTTTTCTATGTTTTATTCAATTCTTTGATTCTTTGTACAGGAAAAATTTTCTGTATTGCGATGTTTGTAATTATTTGTATACTTAGTTAATTTTCAATACAACTGAGTACATAATTCTCTCTATATGCCTATACCTCTTCTTTATCATCCTTTGTCAATTTCTGCAATATTCTTGATCTTTTATTTTTTGCATTCTTCATTATGCTGCCATGATGTATTATATGCATACACTTAGAAACATTTCCCACACTTTATAATATCTAACTAACACTTAGTTAATTCGTGGCTATAGCAATACTTTACCTTTTATCTTTCAAAATTCTGCTTAAACTTTCTTTTTGAAATTTTGTCTAAGTGTTTGTCTATTCTGTCCAAACAACGTAATGAGAACCTTGTGCATCTCTAAATTTGGAGGTGGGGAAGGTCTGAGCAGATGAGATCAAGATTATGCGGTCATTAAGAAAATGCGTTCATTTTCCATAAAAAAAAAAAAATTAATAAATTTTCATACAAAACTCAAATGTCAGTGCAAGGGAAAAACTCAAAAAAACAAAAAAACAATCCCAACCTGATAAGTGTTAGTCGTAAAAGGAACCTGCTCGTAGTTGGATATTCGCATGACACCCGTGGGAGCAAGCCAAAACGAAGGTGGGTTTCCAAGAACGACGCATTATGAGAAGAAAAATGATTAATAAAAGAAAATTAAAAGAATGCAAGAGACGATTCCTCTGAAAATCAAGAGTTAAAGTTGAGATTGGCACACAACCGTAGTTAGATATTCGCATGACACCCGTGGGAACAAGTCAAAACGAAAAGTGTAACCATGATCAACAGTCTCAAATAAATGACACAAGATTTAACCACCGCATATGGACGCATCAAGTTGTTTTAACAAGAAGAGGTAAACATTCTATTTAAAAACTAGAAAGGAATTTTTTAGCAGAAATTTGTTGTATAGAAGAATAAAGTAGGCTTTGTTAGGAATTAGCAAGGATAGAAGGAAACTGCGTTGTCAAGTAATGTGCCTAAGTAGAGCATTCAAAGCAACCAATCGACGCAAAATTTAGGATAGGAATTGAACATTATTACCCTAGTGGAAGATATCTTTGAGGACAAGCATATATCTAGATTTTGAGGTATGATAACTTGTAGAAATACAAGTTATTTATGCTGCTTCATTTAGATATTGCGGCTAAAAGAGAGAAAATATGCTTCGAATGTAAGGAAATTGGCTAAGAAATGCAAGAATTATAAATTGTCGCCAATACACCCATTAACACCATTGCGATGGTAGAAAAGGATTTTTCCATTCTGTTTTGTAGGAAATCAAGTCACCACTTGCGTGCATGGCTTAAGAGAAACTGAACAACGCATCTCCGTCGCATTGCGTCCGTCAACGAATAATGAAGAGACGATCAACGCAATGACGGCGCATGCGACAGTCGATCCAGAGCTTAACTTCAACCGCATGCGGTAATAAAAAAACAACACTGCATGCGGGCATACGATCAAAGATGCAAAAGAGCAACGCAATTGCGGAGGATTCTGACACGTGTACAGCTAACCGTTGTGTATTTCTGATGGGATTGATTGCATAACAGAAGGAATATTCATTCCATCATTTCCGAAATTTCCTTAACAATAAAGTGGGGTCCACACTGCAGAGAGTCAAAGCTGAGCCTATAAATAGCCTCTGAAATTCCATTGCAAAATATACTTGATACGGGGCTATTTTGATACTTGTATATTGAGAGAGAGACTGATCTGAGTGCTGATCGGAGAAGATCCGGGAAGAATTAAGAGATAAGGCCGAGAGGTGAGTCTCAGGGCAAATACTTCAAATTCCACCGTGAAGCTCTGTACCAAGGTGACTCCTACCGGACGAGCAAGCCTGAGAGGGAAACTCTTCTTTCCATTTAATCCATACGTCGGCAAGCGAATTCACCGTACAGATCTGTATCAAGACGTTGGCACTCTTCTGTATTTGTTTCTATCTCTTATCATCAATTGTATTCATTTTCTTAATTTCTATCATTCACACCATGTATCAGACGCTTGATTCTATAATTAAATGTCATGATCATTTTCATCTCCATATTTCTGTCTATTTCCGTTCCTCTATGAATCGCTTTCTCCATGATGTTTTCTTAATCCCTTGGTAATTAGCATGAATCTAACAAGTAAATTAATTAGTGCTAAAGAAATAAATATGTTTAGTTAAAGCATGCTAGATGACATCTTCACCTGTGAGAGCAGAAGTGAAGATGTCATTCTGCCTGTCAAGAGAATGTTAGAAGAATGCATTAACTAAAGCGAGAAGTACTTCCAGAGATGGAAGCAACCTTGCGTTCATTACGTTCATCCCTGTTTCACCACAGAGATGTGGGAATGCAGTCGGTCACCGAGAGTTGTATGCCAAGGGAAAGCGGAACCTTATTCATACTTTAACGCAATTAATGAACTTGCGATGTTTATACTAATTATCTTTTCTCTTTATGATTCATACATTAAGTCTTGCCACCGCATAACACGACCCTTTGTATAATCTTCACAGTCAGTCTCAAACTCGGTATCATGTATCCTATATCCTGTATCATAATAGCTTAGGTTTACTTTTATTACACTTTATTTTATTATCGCAACTTTACTTTATCGCATAATTTTACTTTACCGCAATTTACATTCCATGTACACACCAATCTTTCATTAATTGTAAAAATCCCCAGTCGCATATATCACAAATGTAACGCATTAACCTAAAACAATCCCTGTGTTCGACATCGGATCACTCCAAGAAACTTGTGTTTGAATTATACTTGGTTTCAGCGCAAGGAAACTTGTAACGACGCATAGCATACTACAAGCAATTCATTAATAACGCATACATCTAGAAGTAGTATCACATAAAGTGTGAATAAGCATAACACATCATCCACATTCCATTTCGACCCCGAGTCATCAAGTTTATGGCAACATGAGCTCGCATGATCCATCATTCATCACCATCCATATGCTTATTTAGAACCTTCAATTCACAAGCGTTACAGTATGCAAGAGAGAAAAGAATCAAAAATCAATAGAAGAAAATTAAAGTTTAAAAAGAAACTGAGTTTCAAGAGAACAATATTCTTCTTTTGTGCGTTCTTGAGTCTTGTAAGATAACAAGTTTCTTCTCTTAAAAGTTTGTGAGATTTAGAGTGAATTTAGAATGGGCTCGTCAATGCTTTCAACAAAAACACGAAGCCTACTATTGGTACTCAATTTGAGCCGATGATTGGGATGAAGTTTAATTCGATTGATGATGCATATCGATTCTATGCCAATTATGGAGGAAATATTGGATTTAATGTAAGGAAAAGATATCATTAAAAAAATGGAGTTATTTCAAGAGTTGTTTTTTGTTGCTCCAAATAAGGGTTTCATCAAGAAAAGAAGCAAAAAGAAAGTGTTTCATATACTCGACCAATAACAAGAATGGGATGTAAATCTAATATAGTGCTTGCTTGGAAAGAATGGTAAATACAAAGTAGTGTCATTTAATGGAAATAAAAAACGTGTCTACCATTAGTTTGCAAGACAATACTCCCTGTGAAGTTAATACTAATTTTGATGAAGTTCATTTGGAAAAAAATATAGAACCTACTATTAGTACTCAATTTGAGCCGACAATTGGGATGAAGTTTAATTCGATTGATGATGCATATCGATTCTATGCCAATTATGGAGGAATATTGGATTTATTGTAAGGAAAATATATCATAAAAAAATGGAGTTATTTTAAGAGTTGTTTTTTGTTGCTCCAAAAAAGGGTTTCGTCAAGTAGAGAAGGAAAAAGAAAGTGTTTCATATACTCAACCGATAACAAGAATGGGATGTAAAGCTAATATAGCTTGCTTGCTTGGAAAGAATGGTAAATACAAAGTAGTGTCATTTAATGGAAATCACAATCATGACCTTGTTAGAACACCTATAAAGCATATTTTAAAGGTTAATAGGAACATTTCCCGTGCTTAAAAAGCTCTAACTTAAGATGCAGACATATCGAGAATTTCAATTAAAGCAACCATGGAACTAATGATGCACGCAACATAGAGGATTCAAGTTTAATGGGAGATAATGTAGTAGAAACATGTGGAATTAAGAGAAAGCCTACAGTTGGTCGTCCTCATAATCAAATGAAAGATCCACTTGAAAGGAGGAGACATAAATGTGAAATCGAACAAAGCTTCTTCCTCATCCAATCACATTATAATCCTCACACAGGTACCAAAACAATATGTCATAAATTCACTCGATTCTAGAGTAAATACATTTCGCTATTCTAATGATTATTTTTCAATTAGGAAAATATTATGGAAAAAGATGCACAGACAAAAAATGTGTTGTCGATTATAAACTAACAAACAATATCTATGGATACACAAACAACATGTCATTCACTCAATTACTTGAGGTTAACTTTCTATTCAAAATATATCAATTGGATTTATAGAGATTATTCATTAAATGATTTTTTTTTTTTTCTTTTTGCAAGAAACATTGGCACTTGGCTACAAAAATCTAACAATTGAAGATTAATAATTTAGAGCATTAGTGTATTTTGTTCAAGCTTACTTTGAACTAACTTTGTTTGGAATCCATTATTGTTGAATGTTTCTTTATAATTTAGACGTGATTTTTTTGTTACATTGTTATTTTAGGTCTTCTATTTGTAATTGACTATTTATAAAAGGTCTTGTAATTTACCATGTATAGAATCTAACCTCTAATTTTTGTAAAATGGATTGGCAATTGAATTAGATTTTGAGTAATTGTTTCAAATTTTATTAATAATAGCAAAAATGTATAATATATATCATTAGGTGTACAATTGATTGTGTTAAGAATAAAATATTGCCAATTAGGAATAAAGTAACTTCACGAGACAAAAGACTGAAATGAACTCAACATCACGAGAGACATGTTCGCCTCGTGATTTGACTTTAAACATGCTTAAAATGATGGAGGAGAATGGTGATTAATGAATATGATGAATGGAGATGGATGAAAAAGTGATTTCTCTCGAGGTAAGAGAATTAGGTCATGCATTGGTAGTGGATGCATGCACACCTTGTGAATGCGTACAAGTTCTCTCAAATCAGACCTAGGTATAAATCTAACTTAAGTTTCTTGGTAAGTCCAGAGTCAAACGCAAGGACTCTAGAATGCTTCTAACGCAGACTTTGTTTTTGGATCTAATACAGACGTTTCCTAATTAACTTGAGAAATGTTGGTTATTTATATTGAGCTAATGACACACATGCAAGAAGAAATAAGACTTCAAAGGGAGAAAGGTATTTATAGACCAATGGTTCTAAGTGTAAGTGGTATGCGTTGATTTCCTGACAAGTTTACTAAGCCTATGTAAGCACAATGAAGATAAGATGAAGATGATACGAATGCTTGTTTACAATCTAAATATATGTGCTATGCGTTGAAAATTCTATTTTTTAGTTCATGCTAAGTTCAGCATCTCTCGATGCAAAAGTCACATGTAATCATATTTCTAGGGTGCATGCATTGGTCATAAAGAAAAGGAAAAAGATGTGAGCAACTCTATCTCTAGACTTACTTCATGCCCTAACTTAATGTGTCGCTAATTATATTGCTCTCTCGAGTGACTTGATCACTTAATTACTTTAATCAACTAATCAGGGAGACTTAAGCAACATATTTCATGCTCTCATTAAGCCAGAAAATTTCACAAACACACAATTTTGAAGATAAATAGATGGAAAAGTGATAATGGCCAAAGTTAAGATTGAATTAAAGATAACCACTGTTTATACAAACAATCTCAACTTAGTGAAATGAAATGGTGAATGGAAGTGAAGTATGAAAAGTAGAAGTCAAACCGTAGAGTTCAAGTCCTCTTTGGTTTGTTTTTTATGCTTGCTACAACCAAGATGGTAGAGAAGTCGAAAGAGATATCTCTCTCAAGCTTCTCTCTAACAACACCTCTTGATCAACGGTGAAACAGTGTCTTCCCTCCTACTTCTTGCTTGCAAACAATAAAGTCTATTTACTGGTACTGAAAAGAAAAGTTTCTAACTGTTTGGCTCTAAAAATGTCTAACTATGATTCTAAAGGTGACTTCTCCTTATATAGGTAAATCTCAACAACTTGGTGATTAGACTTGCATTAAATTCCATACCCTGGAGTAGCCACCTGCTACTTCTGAAATATTTAGACGTCGCCAGTCAAATACTCATGCCTGCAAGTGGTGATTTGTCAGAAAATGCACGAGCCAATGTATCCTTCATGCGTTGAATATTCTCAGATGCATACCCCTTGCGTTGGCCTTGCCTGCAACATTTAGTAAATTTCTTTGGTTCCTGCGTTGAAATGTGTTAGTGAAATAACTTTTTACTTAAAAGGATACTTTTGTATGAGTTTACTATATGTATGGAATTCCATGCATTTTTATTTCATAATAAGTACATTTATATCATTAAAGATCCTAATTATTCCAACTTTAAGAGAACAATAACTTATATTTCTACAAGTTATCAAGACTCAATACTAACTTTTGTCTCTTGTGAAATTGAGTTCATTATTGTAAGCTTATCTCATGAAGTTCTTCATGAGGCAAAAGATAGAAATGAACTCAACTTCAAAAGAGACACAAGACTGACTTCTATCTCTCCTGAAGTTGAGTTCATTGTTGTAAGTTTGTCTCATGAGTAATTTCATGAGGCAAAAGACAGAAATGAACTCAACTTCAAGAGAGACACAAAACTGACTTCTGTCTCTCCTGAAGTTGAGTTCAATGTTGTAACTTTGTCTCATGAAGTAACTTATAACAATGAACTCAATTGGAAGACGTGCAACGGCCACGAACGATGAGTTTTTTTGTTTTTTGTTTTTTTTAATAGAGGAATGGGAGTCTTTGCGAGAAGAGATTCCAAACATGGTGAAGAAAAATCAATGAGGAGAAGAAGAATGGATAACCCTAAGTTCCACGGGAAGATGAGCTGCATTTGATTTTCGGAGATTTAATTTAGCTCTTTGAAATGACCATTTAATGAGGGACAAAATTTCCATTTCACGTGGTGGGTCCCTCCACTTAAAAGTCTGAAAAGTTGGAAAAGAAGGAAACTTAAATCACTTTTTCTAGCCTAACCTAACAGACGTTAACTCTAACAGAAAGTATATTATTAAAAAAACCATAATTCATAGGTCAATAAATGTTTGAAACGTGGTTGGGTTACAAAAGATAGAAGTAGCCTAGCCTACACCTAAGTTTTATCACACCCTTCCCAGAAAATGCTCCTCAGCTTTTTTAACGTCGCAATTACCATCCTCCGGTAATAACTCACACACTTTCATATGTCATGAACCTCAATAGTAGGGGTCACTAAAAGTTCCCTAGGATCCACGTGCGATGAAACACCGATGTATCCTCCCCATTGCCAGTATGCTGCCTAATGCCCATTTTATCCTCGTAAAACATAAATAAAATGTCTTCTATTTAATTCAATATAAATAGGATTACAAATTAAAAATATCAATCACTTAGTTTGAGAGAAAAACTAATTTAGTTATTAATCTAAATAAATTTTATAAATTTTGTGACATAAAAAAATATTGATCGAGATCAATATTTTTAGGGGAGAAAAAAGTCGCCTCTCTCTAGCTGAATGAAGGTTTAACACATTAAAATAAATAAAAGCAATTTAAACTTTGTGTCCAAGTTCATCCAACTATTAGGTTTTGTTATGTCAATTTTTCTTTTAACTGTTTTTTCTTTGGTTTATTCTTTGACCTTTTGGTGAGAGTTTGTATTTTTGTTTCTTGGCATCTTCACTATTATATATGAAATATGCTACTGTTCATTTATTATACATTTAAATTCAATTTTGGTTCCCTACTCATAAAACTACTTCTTTTTTTTTTTACTTTTTTTTTTCTTTTACCGATTTTAGTCACTGCACTTTTAAAAAATGACAGTTTAGTATTTATTTACAAAGTTCTAACAAAAAAAATTATATACACAATGAAACTTTTCTTAGTAAAGGACGATGGTAATATTTTTAAAAATCTATTGAGGGTGGAATTGCGTTGAAATTGTGATTGAAAAAGAATATGAAAAGAATGTCATCTTAATTTAAAGGTTAAACTACATGTTTAAGCCCGTTGGATAATTATTTAATTTTAAATTTTTGTTTTTTAGAAAATTTTAAGTCCATTTTCTCTCAATTTCTTACAATAATCTACATCTTATTTAAGTACATAGTTGTTTTCTTAGCCAAATTTTAAATATAATTTTTTTTTAATTTTTAAATTTTGACTTGATTTTTGAAAATATTAATAAAAAATAGATTTAAAAAAATCAAGAAATTTAAAGCTGAAATGAATGTATATAGACTTACTTTTTCAGAAACTAAAAATCAAAACGTCAAACTGTATCTTCACTATAGATTTTTAATATAATCTAAAGAACATGATTTTATTAAATAAAAAGGCATGGTTTTAAAACGATCGTCTGAAATTTGGATTTATGTAGAAAAATAATAATAAATGTAAAAATTAAATTTAAAAAAGAAAAAACAAAAGATGATGTGTTTTGTTTGATTGAGAAATCGGATCCAAATGATCTTATATCATAGTGTAAATATTTTATTCCATTTCATATTGAATTTGGCTTCTTATGTGAACACTATTTGCCTATCATTGATTCCCATGATCCCACCACTTTTATCTTCCTTGAAAAACTATAATACATTAATCAAATCAAATTTAATTTCAATTATATAAAAATTATTTATTAAGGAAAATAAAGACCAAATATCTTTTTTTTGTTTGACAAAATAAAATTTAGAAGCATCTTTTTTTAAAAAAATGAAAAACAATGAGTTAATTGGTGTAATTTGTTTCAATACACCTCATCCCTTCTTATAAGCTTTTTCACCTAGTTCCTAAATTTTAAGTTTTAATTGCGTTTTTTTTTTAATTTGAAACACCCATTTTTAATTTTTGTAATTGACAAGATATTAATTTTTTGAAATAAAAAAAAAAATGATGTTAACATGATAGTCCATTAGATGAAAACCATAGAAATTAGGTCTTAATATATGGCCAAATTAGGTTTAAAATGGGTTGATTTTACAAAAGGCCACCAAACCACAAATGAATAATATTCTCAAATTCCAATTAATGAATTTTTGAAATATAGGATTAACCTATACAATTATGGCATAATATTTGACCACATATATATGTGTATATATATATATGAAAAAAAATGAGGGAGAATGTTGATAGCAATATCAGGATTTCAATTTTTAGAGGTACATCGATAAAATATCAATACGATAAATAGTTTTGTAAGCCAAAAAATTTAGATTAATATTAAGTTATATTTACTTCCAATTTGCATGTGGATACGTCGATAGATATATCAACATGTTGATATTTTAATCATTGCATTTGTGAGAGTATTTTGCTAAATGAGCATGGTGAGCTAGCGAATGAGCTATTTAGTTAATTTTTATTGACATTATTTTTTTAAAAGTTTTTTTACAAGAGCAAATAACAAACCGTTATAATAACATTGAGTCATATTTATTTATTTATTTTTAAAAAAAGAAACATTGAGGTCATATCCGCATCACCAAAATACAAAACCAATTAGATAAATCATCCCACCAACAATAAGACTCTACGCCATCCACGATCCAATAATATATACCATCAACCACCAAATTTTGGGATCTTCAAATGTGACACAAGTGACTTCAAAACATACAAAAAAAAAAATTACTTTCACCTAAATTTGGAGGATAGGTATATAGATAATACATATTATATTGAAACTAAAATATTTCCACATGAAATCATGGAGTAAAAATCATGAAATTAATATATAGATAGTCTCAATGTTATCGTTCATAACATATTACACTAGTGTTAATACATCTTACTTGACTGACAATAATTGCATCACATTTACATTATTTGACCCAATCACCAAAAGAAAAATGCACTGTCAATCTCACCACATGTAAATCGATAGCAATAATCTAAATTTCAATAAGTAATACATCAAACGAACCTGAAACAACCTTCTCACTTGCTATAATGAGTACATATACACTTGAATGATCTCGAAGTACCTAATTGATACTATCTTTACATTCTTTGGCAACCGACATTGATAATTAACGACGGTCGAAGTATTGACATGAAACTTTGTCTATCCTTGGAAAAAGAAAAGTTCGAGACCCTTCTACAAATGCAAATATGAAATATATAATTTAGTGAAAAGAAATACTATGAATACAAAGTTAAAAATATAAAATTAAAACATTACGAAATATTGGCAGTGTCATTGGTGTTTGATCTTTGAGAAAAGAAAGGAGACCAAAAGATTGTATCATAGGACCGACCGCAGTGGATAATTTGTTGTCCCAATATATAAAGGAAAAAAGCTCCATTGTACTCTGTTGACTTTCTCCACTTAAGCCTGCATATGCAGTATGTTTTTATTGTCTCTTCTCTGTTTGCCACCTCCTTTATCTCTTAATTTATAAAATAAATAGCTTCATTATAATTATATTAAATATTTGAATTAACAAAAGTGCATTTTAAATTTTTTAGAAAACAATAGATTTTTTTTTAAAAAAAAAATTCATATTTTATGTTTTTAAATATGTTTTTGGCAATAAATTCAAAATATGATATCTACACTATCTAAACTTGATTTTTTCTATTGCTCCCTTTTAAATTATGAGATATCTTAAGTAATTTCACACTTAAATTATTAAAAAAAAATTATTTTATCTCCAATATCTCCTTCATAATTTAAAAGTTACGTTTTATTCTCTAATTTCTAATTCTTAAAAAAGATTTTAAAAAATCACATTTTATCTTTAATAATCTCTACTTCTCTATAAATAAAAGTTTTTTTTAAAAAAAATTATATTTTATCCTCTAATCTCTTATTAGAATTTTTTTAAAATCACATTTTATCTCTAATATCTACTTCAAGTTAAATAAAAGTAAAAATAAAAATAAAAACAAATCAAAATTTAATCCTCTAATTTCTTATTCATAGTCTCTTTAAATTACATGTTATCTCTAATCATTTCTATTTCACATTAAATAAAGTGTTTTTAGAAAAATAGAATAAAATCAAATTATGATTTGAAATCTAATTTTTCTCTATAAATAACCAATTTCAACCACTCATTTTCCATTTGGCGCCTCTCTCTCTTTTTTCTTAATTTCGTTAATCGGCCCTCCCTAACTTCTTTGCTATCTTCTTTTTTTAGATATTTATTTGTAAATATATTTTTAAATTTTGTTAATAATAAAATGTTTCCCAATGTTTCTTTTCCTTTCTTAAGAAGTTTAATTTATGTGTTTCAAATATTTCTTCTATTTTTTTTTAAGGAATATCTTTTTTGTTTGTATGTTCTTTTTTTATTTTTTTCCCACTTTTCACTTTTGTAAAAAAAAAGTAGAGTGATTTAATGTAACTTTTTATATGCTTTTGTAATTTTTTTTATATACACGCAACAAATTCATTCATTAATCTTCTCATATTGAACATAGTGGAGAAAATATCTTACCTTAATTTTGAGGTTTAAGAAATTTGTCAAAATTCAAACAATTTATAGGCCGACAAAGTTATAGAGAAGAAAGTGATTGTTTTAATGATTGTGTAGTTTGTTTATGTTTTAATTTTTGTAAATCCACATCAATGAGTTTAGGAGTTTATGATAATTTTTACCATGCTTTTGTTATTTTTTTCTCTTTTCAAATTTTTTGCAAGTACACACCAATTTCTAAACAAAATTGAAACAAAGTTTAAAATCATGAAGAGATCCTTGCAAATTAACGAGATTAAGTTTGTGGTTCCTGTTTGCATAGAAAAAAACATAGTTTTATTGAAATTAAAATTTTCTTTAAAAAAACTGAAATTAGAAGATAATTAAATCATCCAAATCAATTAAAAAAATAAATATAGATATGATTATAACAAAAAAAATAATAATGATACTTTAGTTTAAATTAAAATTTAAAATTGGAAGAATAATCAAATATCTAAACCAAAATAAATTTTAGAAAAATATAAAAAAAAATTGTTTAATTTAAAATTTAGAATGAAGTGGCTAATCAAATCATCCAATAAAAGCTTTTTTATCCGATAAGAAAAAAAAAATTATCATGGTATATTTTTTTAAAAAAAAAGAAAATATTTATTTAAATCAAAATTTGAAATGAATAAGATAATCAAATAAAAAAACATCATAGATTATTATAACGAAATTTTAAAAAACAAAAAAAAAAAGTATTTTGGTTTAATTTAAATTTTTAAAAGTAAGAGTCAATCCATCAAATAAAAAAGTTTAAACAAAAATAAGAAAAAAAAATATCACAATTTTTTTTTTTTTGAAAAAAACTTCGTTTAAATCAAAGTTTAAAATTAAGAAAATAATCAAATCTTTAAAATTAAATTAGCTAAAAGATAGTTATCACGAAATTTAAGAAAAAATATTACAAAATTGAATAATCAAATAATCCAAATCAAAATATCAAATACATTTTTTAACCAACTGACCATGAATTTTAAAATAATAATATTTATATTTTTGTTCATATCGAACTTTAATATTAGAAGGATAATCAAATCATCCAGATTAAAATAAAATATATTTTTTTTACTGTGATGATAATTATTACCTTTTTCTTATCACTATAAGAAATCTGACTTTTCCCGACGTCACATTTCGTCGGAAAAATGTGGAAAAAGCATCGAAAGAGCCTCTCCCAACAAATAAAAGGTCGTCAGGAGTTTGGTCAGGAGAAACCCATAGGGAGAGGATCTCCCGACGCACTTTAAAACTGCGTCAGAAGTTATTTGAGGAACTCCCGACGCACATATAGGGCGTCGAGAGTTCCCTGAATAACTCCCAACGCCGTTTTAAAGTACGTTGGGAGATCTTGAACTCCCGACAGTTGTTCTATGCGTCCGGAGTTCCAGAACTTCCGACGATTTTATTTAATGCGTCAGGAGATACAAGAACTCCCAACGCAGTAATATATGTGTGGGGAGTTCATTCATTAATTGAAAATTATTTTTAATCTATTGTTTGTAATTTTTTAAATTTTGATATGAAAACCTATAAAACATAGTAAACCAAATAAAGATTCACATAATTAAACAACGAAAATGAAGTCCATATTATAACAAGTAAATAAAAAATTACAATATCCAAACGAAATCGATACTAGAAGTTCATAAACATTCATATCACAAATACATAAAAGAAATAAAATCAAAACAACGTCTAGAACATGTCTCGAACACAACATTTTCAACAATTGTCTCAGCTCATCTCCGAACAATATTCTACAATAAAACAAAAACATTCAAATGTTATATCGGTAAATATCCACAATACGTTCAAACTTCAATACGGGTGGTCATGAGTCTCTACCCACCCCCACGACAAACATGTAACCTCTCAAACATAAAAAACACACAAAACAAGTAAACAATGATCAACACACATAAAACTCAAACTTTGTCCCCAAAATTGTTTTAATCCAATCTCAACGCACACCCCAACAACACATTAAACTTCATAAACATTCATAAACACACAAGAACTCCGAGTTCAAGGACAAGACGGGTGTAATGAAACTCTATACAAGAACTTCATAAACTTGAATGATAAATATGTGCATTAGTTAAAATTTAAAATTTGTATCAAAGTTGATATTATTGAAATCTAGTGAAATTGACACAATCTTTAACATTGTCTTTTTTTATTAATGGGTTAATTAATTGTAATATTTGTATCAAGTTTAGGTCTAATTTGATTAAATTGAAAGTCGTTAATAGAAATGGATACACACATTTGAATGGGTATGATTTTATACAAAAGGATGTGAAATAATGATTTAATAAATATACAAGATAAATAAAATGAGAATATTACCGGCGGCAGTGGTGGCTGAACGAGACGACGGCGGCGGCGGGACACTTGATTGCAGCGGCTGATCGAAGGGAGGAGTGGCGGTGGCGGCGGCAGAAAAAAAGGGGGAAAATGGGAGGGGAGGGAGAGGAGTGGGGGAGGGCGAACGGCGGCGGCAGCAGCAGGGAAGGAGAGGGAAAATGGGAGTGGGAGAGGGAGGGAGAGGAGAGGGGCGGCGGCGGCGGCGGTGGCGATTAAAAGATGGGAAAATGGGAGAGGGAGGGAGAATAGTAGGGAAGGAGAAGAGCCGGCGGAACGGCGCAGAGAGAGGTGGGGGCAGCGCTAGTTAGAGTTTTAGGGAAGAAATGGGGAAGAAGGGGTCTAGTTTACCTCTCCTGACGGCTAACGCATGGCGGGAAACTCCCGATGCCGGTTTTTGTCGGGAACTCCCGACGAACTTTTGTGGTGTTGGGAATTCCCCGAGAACTCCCGACGCTCGATTTAGGCGTCGAAAGAACTCATTTTTCTTGTAGTGTATAAAAAAAAAAAACAAAATGTTTTAATTTATATTTTCTTTTTATACATGTTTAGTCTATATATATTCTTTTATAATACATTCTATACTCCATTAAATAACCATTATTTTTTCTCACCCAACTTCCAAAATTTTCTTAATGTTTTTTCATGACTTATTTAAAAATTAAAACTTTCTTAGTCAATATTAAAGTTGTATTATTAAATTCTCTTTTAAAACTTTATGCGGTTGCACATAGTATCTCACTACTCTATTTCAAAAGTTATTCATGTTATGAAAATTCAAAAAAAAAAATATTTTAATTAGATGTGTATATTTCTAAGTTTTACACTCTATCATATAACATGTCTATTTACTTTCTTTATCTCCTATTTATGTTAGTTTATTGCGATCATATATACATTTATAAATAACATATGCTACATCTATATATAACTCTTCATCTTCTCTCTTATATTCTCTCATTTTTCTACCTATTCTTTTTTTCTTTAGCTCTCATTTTATAACGATTCAAATATTGTTGGATAGATTAGCCTAATTTACTGACTAAATATTTGATTATTATTAATTAAATTTTAAATATGGTTTAAATAACAAATTCTGTATAACAATTATAATATATAACTTATACTTTATTATATTGTATGCATTTTAATTTTAACAAAAATGAGATAGGATTAATATGAAATAATTTACCTATCATTTTCTCAAAATTAAACACTTCAAAAGTTAAACCAAACCAACTTGATTTCATTTATTTATACGATTTAAATCTCTCACATATACAAAGTACTAAAGTACTATAGAGTAATTAGAAATAAGAAAAAAGAAAAACAAAATACCTTTAGTCATTCATACACATTCTAAGTTCTATACCTATTGAATTTTCAACAATCATGATAATTGTTTTTATCTATATCATTATGTTTTACTATTGTACTGTATATCAATCATTTTTTTTTTTTACAATATGTGGATAAGGAATCCAACCTCCGACTTCGAGGTTAACAATATATCACTATGTTAGTTGAATATACTCATTTTGACAAAAAAAAAATAAATAAATTATAATTTACTAACATATAAATGGAACCAAAACTATCCGAAGTCGGTGAAATGTTAATCACTCATTCAAAAAAAAATAAAAAAATATTGAATGTGCATTTTATTCATGAATTTTTCAAATGTATATTTTTAGCCCTCAACCTAAAAGTGTGTGTTCAATTTTTGAATTTTCGAAATATACAATTATTTTAATCTTAAGTTTTTTAAAAACAGGTTAAATAAGTCCTGAAATAATAGTAAGTGTTTGAGATGTAAACTATTTTAGTTTGAGAATGAAATAGTAAACAGTAAAAAAAAACGATGAATGTAAAATGATAAAAACGATAGTAAATAGTAAATACTATAACAAATAGGGGGTTCGAAATAGTGTTTATGGTAGCTAATAGTATTTACTGAAAAAGAGGTAATTATTATAATCTTATGATAATTTTTGCCCTAAACACCCCTTTATATTTTAAATAACTATTTGGTTACATTTATTCTCTCTTAATTTTTTTTTCTAATTTAAAATATAATATAATTAATTGACGTAAAAAATTATTATAATAAACTAATTGAAGTAAAAAAATTATTTAAGAGACTTTTTAAATATATATTCTTAAAACTTCATACTAAAAATTCATTTAAAAAAGAAAAAAAAGTTCATACTAAAAATATACATTTACAGTTAGGAACCAAACACATTTTCTCTAAAAAATTCGGAACTAAAATAAAAGTATATTTTGAAAATGCTTCTATTCTAGAAAAATGAACATTTCAAAAAGATTATGTTTTTTTTTTAAAAAAAAATATAAATTGGAAATCAAATAAAATATGGATTGGGAAGGAAAATTCCATTTGCAGTTTTGGCATTTAAAAATTGGAAGGGATAAATCGGTTATTTCCAATCGTACGGTCCGGATTGTCGCATCAGGCATTAATAATTTGGTGTATGGATCCTTCCATTTTAATATCTTCGAAATTCACTCGGCATCACATGGCGCAACATGATTGGCGGTGACACAACATTTCATCTCTTCATCAATCATTTAGTTCATAATATATTAATTAATTAATTAATTTAAATTTTGTGTATTTTCATCAAATCCGACGTTCATGCTCGTCAAAACGATTCTTCAACTCCTTCATTGATTTTCGTCATTTTTAATTCCTTGTTTTTTTTTCCCCAAAGATTCTACAGATACTCATATTGCCTGGATCCAGAAATCCAAAACCTCCAAATAACCCAAATCTTTCCCCTTATTTAACTCCTCTCTTTCTCTCAATTTCAATTTCATCAGAGATCCATTTCGCAATGGCAATGAGAAATTCAGAATGCCGTACTTCAATTCTCCTCTGTTTCTTCTTCCTTTTCCTGTTTTCGGTTCAAATCGAGGCTAAGAATCAGAAGGAAGCCCTAGATGCTCTGTACAAAGCGAAATTCTTCAAGAACTCAAATAACGCAGCGGATGTTTCGTCGGAACTTTTCGTCTACAGTGAATCAGCGGCTGATCAAAACGCCGATGAGCTACGGAGCGTTGAGATTTACGATCAAACCGGAATGAAGCGGCAGGACAAAATCGAACGGCTACCAGGACAACCGGCGAACGTTAAATTGTCGCAGTACGGCGGATATGTGACGGTGAACAAATCCGCTGGCCGAGCCTTCTATTACTACTTCGTTGAAACTCCTCATAAAAAGAAATCGTTGCCGCTTCTTCTCTGGCTCAATGGAGGTACGCGTTTAATTGAACTTTTTTTTCATCAGATTGATCGATTTAATCGATTTTTTGAGTAGTGGTTCTGGTTTTTTGTGTTGTGGATTTCGATTTCTTTCAACATCCTATCTCCATTTTTGTCTCTCTCTCCAAATAATTGAGAGCAGAATGAAAGTGATGAAGAAGAAGAAGGAAGCTGTGATCAGTTTATTTCTTCACGTATTATTGGCTTCTTCTTCTTCCTCAGCCTTGATTAATTAAATGCCACGAGTTCGCAGTTCAGTTGCTTTTAATTCTTTTTATTTTATTAATTATTCTTTTTGCATAGCTTTTTATATAGATATTTTTTGGAAGGAAAAAAAAGGGGGAAATTGTAGAATTAAGTATAACTGTTTTGACTCCTCTCTCTGAGGAGAATATCTCGGCATGCATGGTGAGCTGTTTTTTATTTTTATTATTATTTTTTATTTTTATTTTTTTCTTCTTCTTCTTCTTCTTCTTTTCTCTCTCTGTCCCCCCAGTGAGCTGGGAGTTGCATTTATTTATTTATTGAAATGGAGATATTGTTATGTTAGATAGATATTTTCGGAAAAATTATAAAAAACTAAAAATATAGAAATATTTGAATTAGTAAATACGCAATCCATTAATTATTTATATTAATAGACATTTTGTACATGAAATGAAAAATTTTATGATTGAAACCGAATCATATGGATATAACTGTTTATTAATTTCATGATTTTTACTCCATGTTTTTTTTGTTGAAATATTTTAATTTTAGTATATATATAATTTTCAATATACCTATATTCAGAAAACTCAATTTTCAAAATTAGTTTAAAATATATTTCAAAAATTATTTTGAGTGGTTGTCAAAATACTCCACAATATATTCCAAATAGTATTCAAATGACCAGAAAATCCAAAATCCAAAATTATAAGGATTGGGTTAGGTCAGTTTTAATTTTAGGTTGTTGAGGTTGTTTTTTATGTTTTTTTCAGGTTAGGTCGGGTCCGGATTATACTTTTAAAACTCCAAATTGACTTAACCCAACTCGAATTTTTAATATATATATAACTCATAAACATTATAATTCATATATATTTTTTTGACTTTTTTTATGAAATTTAAAAGAGATATCTTGAACTTTGATATTTAACATTTGATTTTTACGAAATTTTAGGTTATTAATACGTGTTCTACACAAAATTAAGTATTTTACATTAATAATAATGTAAATAAATATATAAGGTCAAAATTCTGATTGGGTTGTGTTAGGTTGGAGACCCTATTCGAGGCATTCGGGTTATCATGGAATCACCAATTTGAAGATTGGTCAAAAAAATTCCACCAATTCAATCAAATATAATCTATATATTTCTTTTATATTTTTAAACTGAATTTGATTTATTGAAATTGATTTTGGTCGATTAAAAATATGTTTTCGAAATAAGCATATTCAAAATCAATTAAACCGGACAAAAAGGGATTCTTTTTATTTAGCTAAACTTGACAATTATTTTCACTCTCAGTTTTCTACCCATTTTAAAACTTATCTGTTCTTTTTTGAAACAAATGTCCTAACACAAGAAGCCAAATTGTACCCCACCCCCACCCAAGGAAAAGAGACAATGACAGATAAAAAAACATCTATTTATTGCTTAAATTAAAATATAAATTGCGTTATAACATGCATAATTTGTGAAGTTCATCAAAATGTATTTTTTGAAAGAACAAAATTGGTAAGTTTATCACTATTATTATATTTTAGCATTGTTATTGTATTTTTCTTAAATATATATACTCAACTCTATATATAAATACAGTTTAAATCATTGGTGCACATGAAGCCACATGGAATGTATGTCTAAGTTAAGAATAAATACCAGTAAATTAATGTCACATTAATAGATATAATTGACATGTATATTTTTTAAAAAAATAAAATTGATTTTTATTGTATATATATTTTTAAAAAAAAACATCATAGACCATGGAAAGATAAGATTATGGAAATAATGTGTAGGGCCTGGATGTTCGTCTCTTGCCTATGGAGCAATGGCTGAACTCGGTCCCTTCCGTGTTCGTAGCGACGGCAAAACCCTCTTCGAAAATCGGTTCTCATGGAATCACGGTACGGATTATTATTTTAACATTTATATATCTACTTTTTAATATTAACTCGTAAGATTATTTACCTCTCAATTTCAGTATGTGTTCTAAAGTTATTTTATTTTTGAAAAATTTGCAATATTATTTTAAAAAAAAAAATAAAAGAGATACGAAATGATAGTTTGAGGTCCCCATATTAGAATTTTACTCTATGATAACACTGCAACATTATGAAAGAGTGTAGCTTGTTATTTATTCTTTTTTAAAAATAATTTAAAACTTTTTCATTGTTTATAGATAGAAGTAGAACAAACTAATGATAACACTTTAGGCTTAACCATTTGTTTTTGTTTGTTTTGTTTTTTTATATATTTGAAAATTAAACTTATATCACCTTATTTACTCCCTTTTCAAAATTAAGTCAGATTTTGAAAATTAAAAAACCAAAAATTACATTTTGTTTTTAGAATTTGATTAAAAAGTCAAATTAGGTCTTTAACAAATGTGAATGTCGTTTATAGAATTTATGAGAAAACAAGTAAAATTTTTAGAAAGCTTTTTTGTGTTATCAACTCTTACCTAAAAGTAAAGAAAAGAGGTTTTTTAGGTAGTATTCTCCCTCCTATCCATGTGAAGAGCTTTGGGAGTATTTGGCTAAGTTTGTTGTTTGGTTTGTTTGTTTTTCTATAAAAATAATTGAGAAGTTTTGAGAGAAAATAAATATAAAATTTAAAACTAAAAATTAGAAAACAAAATTACAACTCGTTTGACTTGATTATTGTTGTAGCTGCAAATGTGTTGTTTTTGGAGTCACCAACGGGAGTTGGATTCTCGTACTCAAATACAACGTCGGATTACAAAACCAACGGAGACAAGAGCACGGCAGAAAACAACTACGTATTTTTGGTAAACTGGCTGGAGAGGTTCCCGGAATACAAGCACCAAGATTTCTATATCGCCGGCGAGAGCTACGCCGGCCACTACGTCCCTCAACTGGCTCACACCATTCTCTCACACAATAAGAAGGCGGGAAGAAATATTGTCAATCTCAAAGGCATTATTGTAAGTGCACCTCTCTCTCTCTAACTAAATAGGGTCCATTGCAAATCATAACATTTGAGAAAAATTAATACCTAACCTTGTCTACAAACAAGTCAACATCACTAGAGTTTTAGGGATATCCCTTTGTTTCAATCTTTAGAGTCTCAGATTACTAGGGAGATTAATCCATCTATTTTATCTAACTTTTAAAAGCAATAAATTCAAAAATTTTAAAAAATAATTATGATCTAGAATATTTTGTTTCCGTTCATATTTAATCGCATTGATTTTAAATATTTAAAATAGATGAATAAGACAAATTTTATATTTCTTAAGTAATGATTAAGTGTAAACAACGCATATGTTTCTCACTTTTTTACCATATAAAAAATTTTAAAAAAAATAAAACTACCACAAAATATATGTTATTTGACTATTTCTTTCCTTGGCAATTGAAAATTCAAATATCCGTAGGCACTCGCTGGTTTCATAATAATAGAAGTTTGCACTTAAGATTTAAGATCCATGGCGAATCATGAGAACACACAACTCCAACTATCACAATCTGACGTCAGTAATTAATAATTATCCACCAAAAAAAGTCCCTCGTGAGTCATGGGAGGGAGGAGGAGATTGCCCCACCGCCCAAATTATTGATTTCTTCATTCTAAAATTATATGTATAAAATATAATAATAATAATAATTAAAAATGACCTCAATTAAGTTCTAAATTTCCTTTTTAAAAAAATGACCTCTAAATTTCGTTATGCGATTACAGTCTTAGACTTTATTTTTGATCTATTACCATTCGAAGTTTGTGAAATTTTATAACTACTCAACCTCTCAATATTACTGATGTTGAGATGAACATAGAAGTATTGAATTTAACTGAAATAATCTTATAACTGTTTTGAGAATTTTAATTTTGAAAACATTACTTTATACGCTTCAATATTTTGTTTTTATATTAATTATATACTATGTGTTTTCAATTTTTCGATTTTTCGATTAAACCCATCCATTTCGAAAAAACAAAATAATTTTATAAATATATTTTTTAGTTTTCATATTTAAAAACGTGAAGGAAAACAGATAAAGAAAATAAAGAAACCAAAGGGTAGGAGAATCGAAAACTAAACTAATATTTTTCTTAGGGCCCCTTTCCTTTGACGGAAGGGTCTTCGAAACAACTTGTCCTCCATTTCTATTCCTCATTCAAACGTTTTATTTTTTCTTCCAACTTTTTAACTACTCGTTTAGTTTGAAAATATCTTTCCATCAATATTAACGGTCCAACAAATATAAAATCTCGCTTAAGATTTTCATTGTAGGTTCATTGTATATAGGAAACTAGATTCTTAGATTGACTTTAAAAAAAAGTGTACTTCAAAAAACTCATTTTTATTTAAACACATTTGATAAAAACGGTTTGAAACACACTTTAAAAACTATTTTGAGTTATTTTCAAACACTTTAATTTTTTTTCAAAATGACTTATTTTTAAAATTAAACACTTGAAAATATATTCCAAACACATTTTTGTTACCAATAATCTTATGGGGTTTGGAGTTTCAAAAAAAATATGCTTTATAACTCTTACACTATGGGCCTTAAGACTTCATAACTCTTGTCCTAAATATGGAGATTTAGACACCATTTGAAATGATTTTTTTAAGATATTTGGGATAAGTGGTTGAATTTGTTTGTTTTGATGAGTTGTTAAATTTAGGGTGTCTAATCGTAAGACTCAAATGAGTTAAAACAAAGTAATTTTTTTTTTTTAGTAGGATGTAATTTTGAGATTGTTAAAATTATTTTTATAAATTTTGAAATGGCAGAAAATGGTATAATATCAAAATATTCAAAACATTGAAAGTGACAAAAATTATTGTTTTACTACTTGTAATGGTTAATTTCAGATTGGGAACGCAGTGATCAACGACGAAACAGACCAATTCGGAATGTACGACTTCTTCGCAAGCCACGCACTAATCGCCGACAGAACCGCAGAGGACATAAAGAAGTACTGCAACTTCACGTCAGACGCGGCGGTGCAGAGGCCGGAGTGCATAGCCGCTTCGAACATAGTGGAGTTGAACACAGGCGTAGTGGACATCTACAACATCTACTATCCCTTGTGTCGGAACAGCAGCCTGACAAACGTCCCAAGGAAAGCGACGGTAATGAACTTCGATCCTTGCACCGATTACTACACCTACGCCTACTTGAATCGAGCCGACGTTCAGAAGGCGATGCACGCCAACGTCACCAAGCTTTCCTACGATTGGGAGCCTTGTAGCGATGTCATGAGCGGCTGGTCCGATAGTGCTTCCACTGTTGTTCCTCTGCTGCGAGAGTTCATGGCTTCTGGCTTACGAGTTTGGGTTTTCAGGTACCCTTTTTCTTTTCCTTTGATTTTGATTTTGCGAGTTTTTTAAGGGTTGTTTTGCTGGCTCATTTGATTTTTTTTAGCTTTTAAAAATTAAAGTCCCTTTGGTAATTATTTTTATTTTTAAAAATTAAAGTTCATGAATATTACTTCTATTTTAAAATTTATTTTTTGTTATCAACCTTTCACCGTTAGTTTAAAAAATCAAGTCAAATTTTGAGAATTAAAAAAAACTTTTAAAAGATTGTTTTTGTTTTTGAAATTTAGCTAAAATTTCAACCATTGTACTTAAAAAAGATACAAATCATAGTAAAAAATGTAGATGATATATAAGCTTAATTTTCAAAAACAAAAATAAGAAAATAAAATGGTTACCAAATGAGTCTTAAATCTATGAATACTATTCTATTTTAAATTTCTTATTTATTTTATACTAATATCTTTAAAAAAAATTGTAAAAACATGTTTTTATTTTTGAAATTTTGCCATGAATTTAATTCTCATGGTTACAACAGATCAAATCATAGTAAAATAGAGAAAATAGGCTTACTCTTTTTCAATAAAATAAAACTAAAACAAAATATATAGTTACTAAATGGGCTTGAGGCTTTCAAGTTCATGTTTAATATATTTCTAAATTTTTAAAAATGTTTAACAAGTTGTTTAATATATATATATTTTTTAATACATCTTTGAATTTTTAATTTTATGCTTAATGAAACTTTTATCTACGAAATATTTTTAAGAATTCACGGATCTACTAATGACACAAATGAAAACTTTTGAGTTCTATTAAATACAAAATTTAAATTTTATCATCTTATTAGACATTTAATTAAAGAAACCGAGACCTACTAGACACAAAATTAAAGGTTCAAATACTTAAAACAACCATCCTTCATATTGTTGAACAAAATAAAACAACCATATTGTTGTCTACATGGACCAATACAAAACAACCATCAAATATTTGAATCTCCAATTGTTGAACTAAAAATGATTAGATTTGTAATTTAAGCCTTTTTGTTTTAATGTTTTGGTATATACTTAGAAAAGAAAGGTTGTTTTTAGTTTTTAAGACCATCATAATTATTTATATCTTAATTATTTACAAAATTGGGTGCAGTGGTGACTTTGATGGGAGAGTACCCATTACTTCTACCAAATATTCTATCGATTCAATGAAACTTCCTGTGAAGAAATCTTGGTACCCTTGGTTCATTGCTGATGAGGTACGTACTTTCATTACTCTATTTCCCTCTTAAATTTTACCTTAACTTTCTGCATTCTACGCTACTAACTTTTTGGTACACATTTCTTAAACTTGTGTTTATAAACTGGTACATGTGTGAAATTCGGTATTTAAGCTATTTTAATATACAAGTAAAGAAAATAACTTTAGAAGTGAGTGAAATAGAATGTCGATTTTTTAGGTTGGAGGATATGCGGAAGTATACGAAGGGGAATTGACATTAGCAACAGTGAGAGGAGCAGGTCATGAAGTGCCAAGCTACCAGCCAAGAAGAGCACTTGCACTCATCAAACACTTCCTTCAAGGCTCTCCTCTCCCTTCTTCACATCGTCGTTCTACATAATCTTATTTATGTCAATATCTTTAAGTTACCATCCATAATATTTTTCAATTGTGGTCCTTTATATTATTTATCTATTTCTTGTTGCATTCCCTTTTCACAAACTTCATTGAGGGAATGTGATGGGATAATTCTTTTACCAATTTACTTTCTCAAGATGGATGTAGTAAGAAAAAATTATTAGTCAAGAAAAACTTATTAGTTATAATTGACTATTTTGATGAAAAAAGACTAATTCTAATGTCAAAATGCAATATTCATCATGGTAAAATTAAAAATATATATATGTAAGTTTTTTTTTTTATTTGTTGTCAACTATTAAATTATGTGATCAATATGAACAAAACTTTGTAGATAAAGTACCGATTATCATTTTCAAAGTCAATGATTCGATTTTTCATCCTTGTAATTGTTGAACTATATAAGCGATATGTGATATGACAAAATTTAAAAAAAAAAAAATCAAGTATTTTTACCTTTCACTTGTGATAACCATCAAACTTAAAAGGAATTATTATGCATGAACCTGAAAAAAAAAAAATTCAATATACATGCACAATACACAAGTTGATATAACCAAGATTATAATCCATCCAACTTTTATTCATAAAAAATTATATTAAGAAATAACAACTTTAAAAGCTGTCGAAAGCATTCAAATAGAATAATCCATACAATATATACTTATTAGAGCACGACTTTTGTAATATCAGTTAGTTTGTTGTTCTGTTGTAAATTTATTATTCTTGCTCCTGTAATATTGGCTATATAAAAGCCTTTTTCTCCAATTAATAAAATGATCAAGTTTTATTTACTTGTTATCTCAATATAGTATGGACAACATTACCTGAAAAAGAATCAACTTCGTGGAGAACTCTCGAATTTGACACAAGATCATAACTCTGTTACGACTTATTGTGCGAAACTGAAAACTCCGTGGAACCAACTTGCTTCCAACAGACCAATCTGTTCTTGTGGTCGTTGTTTGTATGGTGGAGTAAAGTATCCTATCGATTACTTTCAGACTACATATATGATGCTTTTCTTAATGGGCATGAATGATTTTTTTACTCAAATTCGTACTCAATTGCATCTCATGAAATCTGAGCATACGATTCAAAGAGCTTTTTCCTTAATTCTTCGAGAAGTTGAACAATGCACATCCATCTCTGTTTTTACTCCTCAAATTAACAATGCTGCCTTATTTGCGAAAAGTTGTTCACCTATTTCATCTAATTCATCCAATCTTATTCAGTCTACCTCACAAACAAATTGTGTAACCAAAAAAAAAAGAAAAAGGAGAAAAATGAATAATAATAATAATAATAATAATAAAAAAAAGGTCAGACAGGGAGGCTTAGTCGAGTAGGTGAAGAGAAAGCAAGGAAGTGGTGGGTTAATTTATTTGGAAGTTTTGGTTTGTCCCACATCGGTGAATGTATAAAAAGAGCAGCGGGAATGACGTATAAAAGGAAATGTAGGGAGAGCGTCGGAACATACTTACCTGGACGGGGCTTTTGGGCGATCAAGAAGATCCATAGCCTAGGTTGGTGACCTCCATTGCACATCCCGGAGAGGTACCTACCTTAGGTCTGTCCAATGTGGCAGAGCCTACGTCATAATTTGTGATAGTGGGGGCCTGCGTTCGCGCGGCCCCTATTAATTTGTATTTCAAAGTTTTCATCGTTATCTTAATTGATATTTGGTCAACTGCTTTCCGTTTTGAGTCTTTAAAAAGTCTGAAAATTCTTCTCACTTATAATATAATGTGTAATATATATTTATTCTAATTTTATTTAATCTAATGAAAGTTAGGGTTGAGTGGAGAGCAAGTGCCAGCGAATGAGGATGCTTGTGATGATATCAGTATCTTCTGTACAAAAACAAAGGCCGCCATTGCGGATGAGACTCTATTCATTCATGCTAATGAATGTTTCTCGAGGAATCCATTGGTCATATAACAATAGAACGGCCGTCTCCTATCCTCAAAGGACCACGTTTGAGGGCTCTCGCGACCGCATAAGATGCCATGGCAGGTATAAGAGAGGGACAACGACCCAGACCTGCAAGGAAAAACTGATGTATTCGGAAAATACTTGGCTTTTAGTGTGCGAGCCATCAATGACAAAACCCCAATCCTCTCTTTTCATTTTAGATAAGTCATATGGTTCCAGCTTAACCCAATGGGTTTTACTACATTTTTTCAACTCATTCTTACCCGAAATTTGCCATGATATGCGCGTAAGTTTTACCTCAAACTTCTTTTATAAAATTTTTCTAAGGATATCTCATAACCCAATTTCAGCAATGAAGATGCCTTCAAAATTTGGGGTGGGAGAGGTTTGAGCTAATGCGTTTGAACTAATAAATATCTCTTTATTACTAATAAATTCTTTTATAAACAAATTAAAATAATAAGAAATTACTCAAAGTTTTGTCCATTCTTCACCTAAAACTCCACCATTGCCACCACGTCTTCAAGCTTTTCTTTGGAGAATTATGAGTGAGAGCCCAATTTTCTTCTCTGGAAAAGAAGAAGAGAGATCACCACAATCGTGCAACCACATTAAAGTAGCACCATTTGAGCTAAAGGGAACAAGAAATTGTGACCTGCGGCTTGACATATTTTATTTCTTGCTTTCCATTAAATTTTCTTGACATTTTCCTTTTGTATTAAGTTGTAGAGATTGAAAAATTCTTTAACATTAATATGAATACAATGTCTTCTATATTCTATCCATCCATATTTCCTTTCATAAGCATGCAGGCTAAATTCTTAATGGGTTGAGGAAGATAAGCCATCATTTTTACTAAGTTGTACATAAATAGGCGTTCATCTTGTTTAATGCATATATAGTGAGTTGCTGAGATCAAATTGAGAGATTGGTCTAAGTAAAAAAAAAATAATAAGCTACTTGAGAGAGTATGTAATTATGGAACTCGTTAAACAAGGATAAAAGTGGCTTTAAAGATAAAGATAATTTGTTGCAATCAAAACTCATCGCATGTGATAGTTCTCAAAAAGAGCTATATTTGGGTCCCTAATTCTATCATTTTTTTTTTTAAAATTATCCATATGCTTTAAATGATCATTTTATAGCTAATTCTATCTTGAGGGCAAAATGAGTCATTTAAAAGAAAAACAAGCAAAATAAGAGTCAAATTGGAGTTTGGAGGGATCAAATATGAAAAAGACAGAAAAATTACCAAAATGCTACTCAGTGCAGCATCGCAATCTTATGTGCAATGTTGCTTGACGCTCTAAGGCAGAAAGAAAGTTTGAGGCATCCAAGTAGCGTCGCACCCTCGCTCAACACTGGCGCGAGATGCTTGAAGATAGTAGCATCAGATACAGGGCAGTGTCGCAACGCTGCGAGTTATGACAAAATTGTATGCAAATACACGTGCATGCCTCATCTCAAGCAAGCGTGGCAACAATGTCGCGCCTTTACTCTAATGCTCGAGGTCTGAAATCAGAGCATTGCAACGCTCATTGGAGTGTCGTAACGCCGTGACTATGATATAAAATCCATTTTTTTAGACTTTGCAGGGGAGACACGAAACCAGAGAGATTTTTTTAGAGCACCTTGATTGAACTCTGTGAATTTTCACCATTCTTTAGTTTCCGAAGCGGAAGCGAGAATGTCGGCTTGAGTAACTTTTCATTCAATTGTTGTAATTTTCTTTGATTGATTGTAGAATCAAGACGAAGGCTAAGGTAAACTTAATCTTGGAAAATAGATAGCTAGGGAAATTTCTTGAGAGTTTTGTAATTTTTCCTTATGAAATTTATAATTCTGGAATGATCTTTGTATGCATTTTTAGAAGAAATTGGTAGGGATGAACTGACGACTCGGATCTATTTATTTCTTGTTTGCAAATTTTACTTGGCTACTTTGCATAATGGTACATAAAGTTGCATGAATTAGATTTTCTTGTATAGGATAAAGACAATTTATGAATTCTTGCATGAGTGATCTAACTTAATTTCATCCAACAAATTGTTCTTTAAGTCTAGACTTTTCGGCTTAAAGTGTAGGGTGAAATTCCTAACACAGTGGAATAATATAGACCATTACTCGTTATTAATTCTAGTTATTTTGAAATACTAGTACATTAAGAAATTCCGATACATTACAAAGACCGAAAACAAAACTAAACAACCTATTGTAACATCATCCTAGGTCAAATATGCATAAATTTGTTTTAAAGAGAAAGGGAAATGAATCCTTACCTTTGTAGAACCGAATTGAAAAACACCAATACTCCTTTGGATAAAAATCAACACCACCAAGAAGCTACCTTTCTATTCTCTGAAAAACTTGAGGTGTGATTTTGTGGGAACAAAAAAATTGGGAAAAGGAGAAGGAGAATTTTGAGAGGAAAAAACTATAGAACCCTTCCGTGTTTCAATTTGCAGTCTTTTAACCAACAGGAGAGAGATGCAACGAAGGATAACCCACATCTCAGATAACACTCAATAACTCCTCTACCTGAGAGTTATTTATTTAATTAATTTAGTTGATAATTAAATAATAATTAATTTCATCTAATTTAATTAATGATTTCATTTAAGTTATATTAAATGAAATATCTCTCACATAATCTATAGGTTCAATTCAATTAATTAAATTAAATTAATAATTAATTCATTCTCAAATTAGTTAATTACCAAATTAAATACGAAATATTTAATTTAATCATATTCAATTGTATTTCTCTTATAACTTATAATTTTTTAATTCATATTAAATTAATATTTGAACTCTTTCAAATATTTAATTCCCCTAAAACATATCAAAAATTAAATTTAAATTATAAAAGTTAATAAAAATGTAAACTTTATATTATAATGTATCATTGTACATAATATTAGTTCCCTAAGTGAATTTGAACATTTCAAACTTTATTCAAGACATAGTTATATCAATTCCCTTTACGAGCTAGGAAGGGAACCTCATGGACCCACAAATCAGAAGCTCCAACGTTATGAGATGAATTGGCTAAACTCATTAATGAAATTAATCAATATTCGTTAACTGTGGGTACACTCCACTAAAGACCCACAACTGCACTATTCTCACTGCATATATATATTTCTATGTTCATGAATATAGACTAATAGCAGTAAATTAGTTCTTCACGAGTGTTCGTAATACCAGCCGAGTCAAATTACCGTTTTACCCCTGGATTACCTCAGTATCCTTAAGTACTAATGCTCCTCTAATGAAAAACCTGTTTATAGTCCAACCATTAAACATAAACCCTCTTGGGCTATTGAGAGAGTAGGGCCATTTTTTCTAGTCTCGGAAACATCACTTAAGGGAACACTTATCTACTTACCCTAAAGTTGGGAAGGAGTGAAATCTATCTTGTATTATTATGTTTCCACCTCCCCACTCAGTCTTTGTCCCTAAGATGGTAGGCATATTGAGTCGGTGAATTAGCCACTCACCCATACAAATCAACGAACAATCTCTCATGAAAATGAGTTCATAATACACTCAAGATCAAGACTAAGTTACCTAGGTCATCCTATTGAAATAAAAATCTAACTAGTCAACGATGTTATATCTAGTAGTTATTATTTCAAAGTCCGGTTTTATGCAAATTCATTGCATAGGATACCCTACTTGCATGTCACTTACACGAACGTGTTGGATCATTGCGTTTGTATCAAATACAAAGTAGGTCATATCCATATTACCATTTCAATAATGCCTTTCTCAATGGAACGTTGAAGGAGGATGTTTATATGTGCCAACCGTTGGGGTATGAAGATCCTTCTACACCACAACATATATGTAAGTTGAATAAAGCTATCTATGGACTTAAGCAGGCTTTGAGGGCGTGGAATGATAAGTTGCATTCTTGTTTGCTTTGTTTCGACTTTCTTATTAGTCGATTGGACTTCTCTCTGTTTTACTTGCGACGGGGTTCCTCTATTACTCTCTTGTTAGTCTATGTGGATGACTTAATCCTGAGTAGTAACAATACTTATCTCATTTCTCATCTAATACGAATTTTGAAGTCCCAATTTGCTCTCAAAGACTTGAGAAAACTAGGATATTTTCTTGGAATACAGGTGACATATGCACCCAACGATATTCATCTCAGCCAGGAAAAATATATTCATGATTTGTTAGTGAAGCTCAATCTACAAAATATTAACCTCTATCTTTCTCCAGTAGTCCTTGGCAAATCATTCTCTTTATGAAGGTACTACGATGTCAGATCCTTTGCCTTATTGAAGCACGATTAGGACCCTATAATATTTAACTAACACTCGTCCGGATATAGTCTATATTGTCAACAAACTTAGCCATTTTTAAAAGTCCCCACCAACGTCCACTGGCTTGCTACGAAGCGTGTACTTCATTATCTCAAAGGTACTTCTGATTATGGCCTTCTAATTCAGTTGAATGATTCAATTACCATCACTAGTTTCTTGGATATGGATTGTAATGGTGAGCATGGATGGCCGAAAAATCGAGCTGAACGATCGAAACTGACCGTACCGAAGGTTGGAGGTTGTTTTTTTTCCAAAAACTGATCAGGGTCGATTTTAAAAAATTCCAGTAAAAAAGTGAACTGAATCGACCGACATTTCACTCCGAATTGCCCGATTCCGACTGAACCACCCATTTATTATTTTACTATAAGTATACTTTTAACTTTATTATAAATAATAAAATAAAATATTCTAAAAAATAAAAAAAAATCCTTCTTTTTAAATATCTTAAAGATATTTTCACTCTCCTTTTTAAATCCTAATTTTGTATTGGAATTTTCTATTAGTATTAATTATAAATTATGTTGGAATTTTATAGTTTGCATGACCATTTTAGTTTAGGTATTATTTTAATGGATATTTGTTTGAAGTAAACTAATTAGAATAGAAAAATTATGAGTGTAGTGTAAAAAAAAAAAAAAAAATTTATAAGTTTAAATGAGGGCTAGAAACTGATACCGGAAAAAGAAGAAAAAAAGGTCAAAACTTAAAAAAAAAAAAAAAGGATAGTTTAAACCGAAACCGATCGACCCGACCCCAAACCGACTAATAGATTTAAGCAAATTTTTTTTATGAGTGGTTTTGACTTTTGTAAATCAAAGAGGGTGGTTTCGATGGTAGTTTTCATAGAAAACCGACCCCGCCCGACCGGTGCTCACTCTTAATGGATTGAGCTGCCAGTGTCAATGATCGAAAGTCAGTTGCTGCTCATTGTGTTTTTCTTGGTTCCTCTCTAGTTTCTTGGTCCTCCAAGAAACAGACCACCGCAGTTCGTTTAAGCACTAATTCGGAGTACCGTGCCTTAGCTCATGCCTCTGTAAAAATCATTGAAGTTCAAATTTTGGTAGCTAAAATTGGCTTTCCTTTGTGTCACACTCCTATTCTTTGGTGTGACAACTTGGGAGCTGGAGCTTTGGCAGCTAATCTGGTATTCCATACGCGCATCAAGCACATTGAGATTGATGTGCATTATGTCTATGATTAAGTTCTCCAAGGTCTTCTTGAATTACGGTATGTTCCTTCTAACGAGTAGCTTGGCGATTGTCTAAAGAAGACTCTTACAGTCAGTTTTCATATTTGCAAAACAAACTCGAGCCATTTTTCTTACCTTCTCGTTTGAAGGGGGATATTAAGGATGCTAAATGTATAAGTCAGCAGAGTCAACTATGTGACTCATCACCAAGTGGCAGCTGACGTGGAGCCAAAAGAGTAGACGACCCTATGATATTCTAGAAGGGTTCGTCGTTTCAATTTTGTTATTGCTCACCCAATTGGATTGCTCCACACCACACTGTTTGGCTATAATATTCTCATTTATTATTCTTTTGCAATTGGGAAAAATATTCTCGAATTGTGTATATATTATGTGCCTGTTCTTCTCTTCAAGATGTGATATAACAAAGAAATAATCGGTGAAAGAATTCTCGCTAGTAATATTTTTTTGTTTTGTTATTTACTTCTTAGTAATATTTTTAAAAATTAAGCCAAACTAAGAGAGGTCAAATGTTTGAATATTTGACTTCATACTGTTAAACTAAAAACCAAATAAATTTGTAATTCTAACATTTTTGTTTCAATGTCTTGGAATATACTTTAAAAAATATTGTTTTTAGTTTTTATGATAATCATAACTATTGATAGGAGAGTACCTATTACTTTTACCAAATATTCTATCGACTCAATGAAGCTTCTAGTGAAGAAATCTCGGTACCCTTAGTTCATTGCTAAGAGGTACGTACTTTCATTGCTCTATTTCCCTCTTAAATTTTACCTTATCTTTCTATATTCTACTCTACTAAGTTTTTGGGACACATGTCTTAAACTTGTGTTATAACTAGTTACATTTGTGAAATTCGATATTTAAGCTATTTTAATATAGAAGTATAGCAAATAACATTAAAAATGAATGAAATAGAATGTTGATTTCAATTTTTGATATTTAATGTTAAATTTTTAGGTTGGAGGATTTGCGGAAGTGTATGAAGGGGAGTCGACATTGGCAATAGTGAGAGGAGCAAGTCATAAACTGCCAAGCTACCAGCCAAGAAAAACACTTGCACTCATCAAACACTTCCTTTAAGGCTTCTCTCTCATATTTTCACATTATCGTTGTCATAATCTTATTTCCATCTATAATTTTGAATTATACTACAAGAAATCGCACTTCTCTCGACGCCCCAAATCATCGGGAAGGAGTAGAAACTGCATCGGGAGATCCTCTCCCGATGACAGATGGATCGTTGGGAGTTTGGTCAGAAAAAATCTATCAAGAGAGGATCTCCCGACGCATAAAACAGGCCGACAGGAGTTCTATAAACTCCCGATGCACTGTTTTATGTAGAACTCTCGACGGTCTGTTTTGTTTGTTGGGAGTTACGAGAACTTCCAACGCGGTAAAATACGTGTGGGGAGTTCCTTCATTAGTTGAATATTGGCTTTTAAATTTTTTTAATTTATAATTTGTAATTTGTTTAAATTTGAATTGAATAACATGTAAAGCATTATTAACCAACCCAAACAAATTCACATAATAAATAAAACAAAGAAAACGAAGTCCATACTATAACAAATAAATGAAAAGTTACAAAATCCTAAAATAAAACAAAGTTGATACTAAATAAAAGAAATTTGTTTTTAGAAATACATGGAAGAAATAAAATGAAAACAATATCAATAAATACAGAAAAGAAAACAACGTCTGGAACACAATATCTTGAACAATCGTCCAACCTCATCTCCAAACAACATCCTACAATAAAATAAAAACATTCAAATGTCATAATCTTTTACAAACAAGAACAATTATAACCGAACGAACACCCCCCCCCCCCCCCCCCACAACATGTTCAAACTTCATAAACATCCATAAACACACAAAAACTTCAAGTTCAACGGCAGAACGAGCAAAACGAGTCTAATCAAACTCTACCCACCCCCACGACATTCCCACGCTCATAAACATAAAAAACACACAAAAACCTACAAGTTCAACTCCAAAACGATTATAATCGAACTCTACCCACCCCCACAACATATTAAAACTCCATAAACAAGAACGAACATACGTAAACTCGACCCACCCCCCACAACACATTCAAACTTGATAAACATTCATAAACACACAAAAACTCAAAGTTCAACGACAAAATGAGCAAAACGAGTGTAATCAAACTCTACCCACCCTCCACGATAAATGTGAAACTTCTCATAAACATTAAAAAACACACAAAAGCCTACAAATTCAACTCTAAAACGATTATAACCGAACTCTACACTCCCACAACATATTCGAACTTCATAAACAAGAATGAACACATATAAAACTCAAACTTTCTCCCTAAAACAATCTAAACCAAACTCGACCCACCCCCCACAACACGTTCAAAATTCATAAACATCTATAAACACAGAAAAACTCCAAGTTCGACCCACTCCTACACATAATAACGACAAAAAACACATTAAAATCTAGTTGTTTGACTACCATAACTGCAAGATAGCCAATAATTCTTTATCATAAACTACTAAGACAAAACTACTTTGTTACCATAACTGCATGATAGCAACATATTAGACAACTAAATAATGAAGTAATTATAATTAATTTGAGGACCCTTCTCTCTATGATCGTATCATGTCTTCAATAATTTTTTTTTCATTTCTTCCATTTGTCTTGCATGACCCTCTTTCATTTGTTTTTGAATGTCTTCAAGTTCCTTAATCATTGACTGAGATTGTTCGAAATTGGCTCTCAATTCCCTCACCTTCCTCTCCGTTCCTTGAGTAGATGACGAACTTGATGAGTTGCTGCCCTTTCTTGACTTAGGTTTAGGGCCCCAACCTAGGCCTTTTGAATATCCGGGTCGTCTATCCAAAACTGTCTCACAGATTTCATCTATTGTTAGTAGTTGAGAACCTTCTGGAGTGAGATTGAATTATAATTCCATTATTTGATTCTGAACATATTAATTAAATGTGTAAGTATGAGCGACTGAAGTTAGAAATGAAAAATAACACGAAAGTAAAACAAAAAATGTTTCATGTACATTTTCAGCTGCCTCGTTCACAAACTTGCCATCTTTAGAGTGTGTTTCCCTAAATAGTCAACACGTCCTATTTTTCGACCTTTCTTTGCCTGTAACTCTGCTTGAATTTGTAGGAACGAATTCGATCCACCTACATGGTCGAACGATAATCTCTCTATTTTTCCTGTTTGTCTCCGACATTTCCTACATTCGAACAAAAAAATAAAAAATGAATATTCTATAATAGTAAATGCAGTAAATGATAGATGCCCTAAATTATTCTAACCTGAAACGCTTCACTCGAAGCGGTCACACAAAAAATACCAATCTTCTAGTCTATTTTTAAACCAGCTAGGCAAGTTGGCACGTGCTTGCTGCGGATTGCCACATTTCCTATAATGTCTGTGCAAATCTGCTGTAAATTATTTGAAGGAGTTTTACATTTGATGTTCTATAAAATGGTTAGGTCGTTGACTAGATAGATCAAGCATAAAATGAGGCTACAAAAGAATAAAAGAAGAATTAGCATATATGATGTTCATAACTCTTAGTTTATAATTGACTTTAAAAGAATAAACTTATAACGTACCAACAATTGTCTCTTAGCCAATTTCATAAACTCGTTTGGAACCTGAGCAAAAATACGACATCATACTGGAAATGCAGATCTCACAGCGACACCAATCGCATTACTAAATCATACCGAATGTTGAGATATCGGCTTTGTCTCCCCCTCATTTATCACGATTGTAATTCTCCCATGTTTTTGGACGTATTTTTCCAACTCGATGTTCCGCGAATGCTCGCGTTTCCTCCGAGTGGATGTTGAGCTACTATCTGAGGAATAAAAAATTTAAAACAGTTTAGGATGTATTTCAGTTAATTGAATATATTTCAAAATATACTAACCTGAAGTGTCACCCATAAAAGATACCGTGTTGCCTAGATTGAAGGAAATCAAACATGAGAATTTCCATGAGCAGCGGAAGGGATTGTTCTGATGGAACACGAGACATACGCAGCGGAATTAGGATCTAATTACACTCTAATTGCTTTTAAACAAAAAGAAATTAGCATGCAAAATAAAGGAAAATCAGTAAATTAACTTAACTCTGAAGTCCCGAAAACGTTTTTCCTCGCTAAATCTCGACCCGAACTCTTCCGGACCAGTATTAGAGTTGACCTACTATCCTCTAGATTCATAACCGAGTTGTGGGACCCAGTGGATGAAGAAAATCGAGAGAGAGAAAAAGATGGAAAAGAAATGGATTTTCCTTTTTTCAGCCCAAAATTTAGAAAACAATTTTGCAAAAGTCAAAGGTTTTTTCATTCAAAATGAAAACCCAATTTATAGAAAAAAACCATGCAACAATTAAATGAAACAAATCCATAAAAACCCAACACCAATAATCCACTATTTTAGTGGGCTTAATGTCTCCACTATAAGCCAACACTTAGCCCACTATTTTGTTAGTAGAATTATCCAACAAAAGTTTGGAATTTCCCATTAACTTTAGTAAAAAGGCAAAATAGTCATTTTGTCAAAGTCAAACTTTGACCAAAAAGTTAACATTTTGACTTTTTATGATTTTTTTTCATGTTGACTAATTTTGACCGCTCGAGCATGAATCTGCATTCATTTTCTCGAAATTCAAATCATATTTGAATATAAGGTCGGTCAAAGTTTGACTTTTCAAAGTCAAAAGTCAACTCTTTGACTTTTTACATCATTGACCATTTCCATTATTTCCGAGCTTCCGAATATAAACATATTCAAATTCTTGATATTTAAACCACATTTAAATATTAAAGTTGTATCTCTAAACTGAAAAACCCGACCACTATATCACATATACTTGTCGGTTTCTCTCTCTTCACCTAATTCGAACAATTCAAATTATTCTATCATACCGTTCTAAGTTTATTCCATATGAGCTAGTAGGGGAACCTAATGGACCTATAGATCATGGGCTCCACGATCCGAGATTAGCTGGCTAAACTCTTTAGATGAATCTAATCAACATTCGTTAACTAACAGGTCATTCCACTATAGTTCTGTAGTTGCACTCCCCTCACTATAGATATATTTGTGTCCATTTGATATAACCATGATTAGTAAGCTAATCCTTCATAGGTTGTTCGTAATCTCGGCTGGGTCATAAAAACCGTTTTACTCCCGAGACTACATCTTATTCCTTAAGTTCCACTAATCCTTTAATGAATAATTGGTTTAAGGTCCAACCTATAAACCGAATCCCTCTCGGACCAAGGAGAGGGTGAGGCCCCTTGTTCAAGACCTGGATTCAGTAATAAAGGGAACAACCTATCTACTATCCCTATAATGGGTCGGAGTGAATTCCATCTTGCACCCTATGTTCCCAGCTATCCACCCGATCTTACCCTTGAAATGGGAGGCTTATTGGGCCAGCGATGATGAGTTGCCTTCACCTATGTAGATCTAAGGATAATTCCGAGTGAACATGAGTTCATAGTTAGCTCAGGATTAAGATTAAGTTACCTAGGTCATCAATTAACGAAATAGTCAGTTTTATACATAAAACAACATTTAGAACATAAAAAGTGACTATTTCATGGTTCAGTCTTATGCAAACTCATTGCATAGGATGCCCCCACTCACATATCTCTATATGAACGATTCAGGATCACATCGTTTGTACTAACTACAAAGTGAGCCGCATCCATAATGTCCCCAGAATAAGGCGCCTAACCTTATTCATATACTATAGACCATTTTGGCTATATATTTGAATTTGATCCATCTTTATGTCACTACATAAAGTTCAAACTACATTACATAGCCTCAGGACCTTAGTTTATTAGATTCAAGATTACAATTTCAATAACAACTTTATCGAAAAACAAAACAAAATATGTTTATTAATTTACAAACGATGAGTTTTAGGACATAAAATCCAACACGTTTCAAATTCCATTCGAATTGAATACAAATAAATACAGTCTAACTGGAAACTAATAGGTCATGCACAAGGCGAAATTACAGCATGCTAAACGATGATACAAGGGATAGAGTATACATACCTTTGAGGAACCATTCTTCACGAATCCCTTGATCAATCTCCAAGCGTCCAAGAACAGTAACTCTCAAACGCAACGACTGGAACAACACGAATACAACGAACAACTAGTAGCTTCTCGAACCCAATCGAGTCTAACTCGATCCACGAACTGAGTGAGGACACCACCACAACGGTTATCTTGGTATTCTCGGTGTGAGAATCCAGAAGTTGTGAGCTCTGTATGATTTTGGCTTGAGAAAGAGACTGGAGGGCTACGATCGATTAGATGATTGAGCAAGTGGGAGATAAGCAACTGGTCTATCGTATAGACGATGTGTTCGATCGTTTAACAAATGACAACTTATCGTATAGACTTAGCCACTTGATCGTGTAACTACGATCAGCTAAATGACTACCGTAAAGTCAAAGGTAAGTGATCGCTTAGCTGATCGTGTAGTCTCTCAATGCTATCGCTTAGTGAAACTTTTTCACTTGATAGCTTAATCCGTGAGTACTTTCCGAATCAAGTAACTTCCAAATTTAGGAAAAAAATTTTCCTTTTATCTCACGGTTACCATAAAACCATCAATAACCTCCCACTCAATCGGTTATTTAGAGAAAAAGAAATTAATTATCATATATTAATATGACAACTTACCATATTATATTTTTAACCTATAGTTTTTAGTATTTCATCATATGAAACATAAAAACCATAGTTCTTTTTCAATTTTATGGTACTTAATGTAAATCATATTTACAGTAATTCCTCCAAGTAATGTATCTCATACATCACGCCAATTATATCACATATAATTGAATTTCCTCTTGTCAATTTGAACATTTCAAACTATCCCCAAGAATTGATTTCCACTTGAATCCATTGAGCTACTAAGGGGACCTTATGGGCCCGTAGCTTAAAGCTCCAAAGGTATGTGAATAACTGACTAAACTCTTTAGTCACGAGATCCACCATCTGTTAACTGTCAGGCACTCCACTAAAGACCGACAACTGCACTCTTCTCACTACAGATATATTTCTGTATCCATATCAACCAATCAACAGTGTGATAATCTTTCACAGGTCGCTGGTAAGTACAGTTGATCCAATTTACCGTTATGCCCCTGTAGTTACATCTAATTCCATAAATACCACTGATTCTTCTAATAAACAATAAGTCATAGTCCTACTATGACTGGGTCCTCTCTTCCAAAGAGAGGGTGTGTCCACTATATTCAAGACCCGAAATCAACCCTTAAGGGAGTAATCTATTTACTTACCCCTGCTTTAGGGAAGGAGTGAATTCCATCTTGTGTAACTGAGTTCCCAGCTCTTCAATCAGACAAATCCCCAAAAAGATAGGCTTTTTGAGTTGACAATCTTGTCACTCTCACCCATACTAATCAAAGAACGACCCTCAAAGGCAAGAGTTCCCAAAACACTCAGGATTAAGGTCATGTCACCTATGGTCGTTTTAGTGAGATGTAAGTCTCAATTATCAACGGCGTTATATAAAGAGACGAATCATCTCGTGGTCCGGTCTTATACACACTCTTTATATAGAACACCACCGCTCACATGTCTCCACATGAATGGTCAGGATCAAACTATCTGTAGTAGTTCATAACACTTATTGGGATTAGTGTCCTAATTCTCTCGTTATTGGGTATCAAATTGACTGTTTATAGAGAAAGAGAATTGAGTAGATAATGTGTAAATAAAGAAAGAAAATTGAGTAGATACATGATTACTCATCATCGTCATCTAAATCAAATTATTCATCAGCATTTGAACTGTTATTGGGAGATAATCGTTCTTCATCATCGTTTATGAAGCCATCATCGCTATGTCGAATAATTGGTCTTTCCACAACTATAGAATCAACGTCAACTCTGCATAAAGTAACCTCCTCAATGGTTTCAACTACTTGGACTCCACCGAAAATTTCTAGTAAATCTAGTTGTGCATTTTCAACATCATCTACTTCTGGTACATCCCATATTCACTTATTTTGGACTACTTGAACAACTTTCCAATTATTTTGAACAACATCCCATGTCATCAATGTAAAAGACTTGTTGTGCTTGGATAGCAAAGATGAAAGGCTCATCGACATACAAAAAGTATGATATATTGATCGATTTGTATCCAAAATCCACATGTGTCCTATTACTTTTGTTGTTATCCATGTCAAACCATCTACACTTGAACAAAAAAACACGTCTTTTGTTCTTATATTGAAAATCTAATACTTTGTCTAGAACACCGTAGAAATTGTTATCCACACTTCTGTTCCCACTGATCTCCTCGACCACCAGGACTCCATTATTTTGTGTAGCTTGACGATTATCACGCTTTACAGTGTGAAATCGTACCCCATTAACAATGCATCCATTGTAAGGGCGCACCTCAGACGAAGGTTCCATTGCAAGTGAAAAGAAATCATCAAAGATATATTCTATCTCGCACTGCTGTAGAACCTGATAATTAATTATATATTAAAAATGATTACAAAAAATGAATCATCTCTCAACTTCCAATACTATGTATACCTGAGATCTGAACCAATCCGGAAATTTGTGTTAATATCTTATATATAAGTCAGAGGCACTTTGAGCTTTACGACGAATTAACCTCAAGTGTTGCATAGAAAATTGATCATTTGAAAGTTATATCAAAGTATTTATCCTAGAACTTAGAAATTTATAAAGTTTGAAACGTAATTGCGATAGTCTGTTATTTCTTTACAATTGTTGAGAATGTATTAATGTGCGATATGTTTTTCCTCCGCTGATAGTGTCTGTAAAGTTGACATCCCTAATGGTCGTGCCCTTTGCCTAAATAATTCAAATTCACCAAATATCTCATGATCGGGAATGTTATAATCATTTCGTTCATCTCTATTGAATCTTGTTTCAATCCAACTTAGATATCGTGAGCAGAAGTTCCATGATTCATTCATTGCATATGCTTCCGCTATAGACCCCTCATGACATACTTTGTTCTATACAAATTTTTTTAATGTTCATAAACTTATTTCAATAGGATACATCCAATTGTAACTAACTGAACCCACCACTTTGGTTTCATATGGTAGATGAACAGCAAGGTGTACCATTACATCGAAGAAGGCAAACGAGAATATTTTCTCCAACTTACAAAGTATGACTATGATGTCTGCTTGTAGTCTATTCAAATCACTTATATGTATTATTTTTGCACATAAGTCACTAAAGAATGTACACAATTCAACAATAGCATTGGATACATTCTTTGGTAGGTATGTTTGAATACCAATAGGAAGTAGTCAGTAAAGCAACACATGACAGTCGTGTGTTTTCAGCCCCGATATTTTCCATCTTTGTCATTTATACATTGTTATATGTTAGACACGAATCCATCAAGAAATTTCACTGATTTCAAATACTTAAAAACAAAATCCGTTCATTATTAGTTAATGTGTACACTGCATGTGGTCTTACAAATCTGTTATCGACTTGTATCAAGTGTAGGTCATTTCTTATCTTCAAATCTTGTAAGTCTAATCGAGCGTTCGTTGTATCCTTTGTCTTTCCTTCAATATTTAACAATGTGCCCACCAAATTGTCGCATATGTTTTTTTTCAATATGTATTACATCCAATTTATGTCGTAACAATAGTTTGGACCAATATGGAAATTGAAAAAAAATACTTTTCTTAGTCTAGTTTAAAGTTCGTTTTTTTATCTTGCTTCGATTGATGTTTGCTAAGTACATAAAAGTTCAATATACTTATTTGTTGTATGATCTCTTCTCCATTCATTACGACTGGAGGAGGTCTACGTTTAACTTTTCCATCATGTTGTCTACTTCGGCACCAACTATGATTCTCTAGAAGATAACGTCGATGTTCCATAAATGATATTTTCCCTCTTATCCCAAAGGATGAATTATCTTCTTTACATATTGGACATGCTTGATAACATTTTGTACTCCACCCAGATAGGTCACCGTATGCAGGGAAGTCATTAATATTCCATAATAAGGTGGCATATAATTGAAAAAACTCACTAATAACATAATAATAAGTTCATACACCAATTGTCCATAACTCTTTCAACTCTTCAATCAATGGCTGCAAGTAAACATCAATTTCCTTTCCAGGAGATTTTTGGACCAGGTATGTAAGACCCTAACACTAAATCTAAAGTGGAAGTTAAATAGAGAAGAAAAATCCTAAGTAAGGATATTGGAACAAAGGGAAGAAAACATTAAAATTATCCAAAAAGGTGACCAAAGATCCAAACACCTATGAAGGGCTTAAAACATGTTTGACGCAAGAAGGCATGGAGGATGGAAGCAAGAAGTGTAAAACCCTAACACCAAAACTAAAGTTAAATAAAGAAGAAAAATCCTAAGTAAGGATATTGGAACAAAGGGGGAGAAAACATCAAAACTATCCAAAAAGGTGACCAAGGGTTGCATACCACCAAGAAAACGCATGCAAGAGCCATGCGGACAAGGCAGCAAGCATGCGTCGAAGGAGCATGCTAGGCGCGCCAGCCATGTGTCGAGGCCAAACGCATAGGTCGTGCGCCAAGTGCACATGCCATGTGTCAAGGCCTAATGCACAGGTCATGCGCTATGCACGTAGGCCATGCGGCGAGGACAAGCACAGGCCATGCGTCAAAATGCACACCCACGCGTCGATGGAGAACGCGCAACCCATACGTCGATGAGTGCCTGCCTATGCATCGAACGAGCAAGTGAGCCATCCTATGCACTATCGAGCGACCATGTGTCGATGCACTAGGCCAAACGCACGCCCATGCGGCCGATAGTGCCTATGCGGCAAAGCATGCCATGCATGCAAGCAACTAGGCAGCACACCATGCGATGATGGTCAGTAACATGCGTTCATGCCTAGTAGGCCGAGCAAGCACACCTAGCAAGCCCATGCGTCGAGGGTGAGCGGCCACTCTATGCATTAGTGAAAATCAACTCATGTGTTGGCTAAGTTGGACTTTGATGAAGGAAAGGTGAGTTGCTATACATTAAGAATCAAAGGAGAGGCTAATTGATGGAAAATTTCAAGGGAGAATGCCAAGGGTTATGAATATAAGACTTAAGCAATTTGAGTAGGAAAATATGTGAAGTGTTTTAAGGGATTTAGGTGGCAAAAGAGGGATCACATAAAACTCAAGTAGGAGGTGGCTAAGGGAGATTTCATGCAACAAAAGGGACTTTGGCTGGCAAGCTGAAGGGAAAACAACTCAAGGCTAGTATAGGGATAGGCTGGGTAGACTTCATGTTGGCAGCTTCAAAGTAAGACAAATGGGAGTTGTGTTGTCAACATAGGGTGAGTTTGAAATGGCTATAAATAGGGGAGTTGGGCAAAGGAAATTCATTCATACCAGCACCTAAGTCATGTGTTGAGAGCATTTTTAGAGAGTTATGTTGAGTTATTAGGCTAATTTGAGATCAAAAGAAATAAAGTTGCATTGGTGAGATAGTGAGGCAGCAAGACGCGTAGCCAGCTCAAGGCAGCCGGATGCACAGCCTTTCACGCACGCAGTGCTGCGTCCAGCCATCCATCCTTCTGCACGCACGCATCGCCCATCCCGTGCGCCAGCCAACGCGCCTGCCTACCCCGTGCAACGAATCCTTCGAGAGCTGTCTCTTATACACATCTAGATGTGTATAAGAGACAGTGCCTACCCCGTGCAACGAATCCTCAATGCGTCTGCCTTCCCCATGCAGCGCCCAACCCCAACGTGCAACGCCTAGCCCATCGCACACGTCCAGCGCGCAGCGCACACCTAACGCACCAGCTTGTGCAGCACCCCACACCCACCCTGCCTACTGCCCAACGTCCAGCTGCCTATTTTGGACCAAATAACCTCTAAAGAGACCAACTTTTGTATTTTGGAAGATTTTGAGTAGGGTAAGTTGGTATTTTCAATAAATAATGATATTTTGGCTAAATTTAACATTATCTATTTATATAACAAATATTAATTAAGGAATTTCCATTGATATGGAGAAATTCATAAGAAAGTAGTCCAAAGGTGATTTTAGTGGAAAACGTGCCAACGGTGAGTGTTTATTTAGTTTTATGCTTTGATATGTGAATAAATGCATATGTAAGTGCAAAATACATGCTTGTGATGTTATGATAATTGCCATGATATTGTTTGTGAAATTGCTATGGAAACTGAGATCATACCCTGATTACATAGTTAGCATGCTTAACAAAAGGTGCTTGGCGGGAAAATATAGTCGGTCTCGGTCAGCGAGAAATAATAGTCGGTGACGACCGACGGGAAATATAGTCAAGTACCTAAGCATGATTAGTGGGATAAAAAATTGTCGGTGTGCACATTGGCGGGAAGTGGGTTATAGGAAAGTTTCCATAGGTAGTTGTGATGATTGATAATGTATCCATGATATGAGCATGCCACGTATAGTATGAGACTGAAGAATGTTGATTAAATGAACATATACATGATCATGCATAAACTATACTGGAATTATGATTATGTGATTGATTTAAAAAAGATATGATTTGCAAAGTGATTATTATTTAAAAAAAACCACTCATTGGGCTTAGTAGCTCACACTCTTCCAAATGTTTTCTTATATCCTCCCTCCCCCAGGTAGCAAATCAGAGCGTTCAAGGAGGAGTCTGCTACCCACCATCACACCCAAATTTGGTAAATTCTCAGGGCACGGCTCGGATCATGTAACAAAGAATATAGTAAATTTAACTATATATATGAAAAATAGATCGAGTGTTGTAAACATACTGAAGTCTTTAATAGATATGAGGGGAATGTTAAATGTAAATATTGTCTTGGAATACTACTAGTTAACCCTCACGCTCCCTTCCCGGTCTTAGGGGTTAAGGCTAGGAAGAGGGTGTGACAAGAAGACTTGAAAAATGGCTAAGGGTTGCATATAACCAATGCAAAGGCATACATGAGCCATGCAGACACGCGCAGGCAGCATGCGTCGAGTGAGCATGCTAGTCGCGCAAGCCATATGTCGAGGCCAAGTGCACAGGCCATGCGCCAAACGCACAGGCCATGCGTCGAGGCCAAGCGCAAAGGCCATGCGTCGAGGACAAATGCACAGGCTGTGCGTCAAGCGCGCAGCCTATGCATCGTTGGTGTATTCTGAGCGTCTTACCTATGCGTAGAACGAGCAAGCGGGCAAGCCATCCTATGTGTCGAATGCTGCCGAGTCTGCTGATCAGCCATGTGTCGATACGCTATACCAAGCGCACGCCCATGCGGTGAGGCATGCCCATGTGGCCGAGCGTGCCTATACGGCCGAGCACGCCTATGCAGCAAAGCGCGCAAGCGTCTAGGCAACATGCCATGCATCGATGGATAGCACCATGCGTCCATGCTTAGTAGGTCGAGCAAGCACACCTAGCAAGCCATGTGTCGAGGGTGAGCGGCCACCCTATGCATTGGCTAAGTAGGACTTTGATGAAGGAAGGGTGAATTGCTATGCGTTTAAGAATCAAAGGTAAGGCTAATTGATGGAAAACTTCAAGGGAGGATGCCAATGGTATACGAGTATAAGTCTTAAACAATTTAAGTAGAGAAATATGTGAAGTAATTAAGTGATTTAGGTGGCAATAGGAGGATCACACAAAATTCTAGTAGGAAGTGGACAAAAGAGATTTCATGCAATTGAAGTCTGATCACCCCAAGCAGGAGGTGAGTAAAGAATATTTCATGCAAAAAAGGAGATTTTGGCTGGCAAGCTGAAATGAGAACAACTCAAAGCTAGGCTGGGTAGACTAAGTGTTGGCAGCTCTAAAGTGAGACAAATGAGAGTTGAGTTGTCACCATGAGTTTGGAATGGCTATAAATAGAGAGGTTGGGAAAGAGTAATTTATTCATACCATCACCTAAATCGTGTGTTGAGAGCATATTTAGAGAGTTACGTTTGAGTTATTAGGCTTCCAAGTTGATTGGAGATCAAAAGAAACAAGGTTGCGTTGGTGAGGCATTGCGTTAGCCGGACACACAGCCAACCCACACCCTGCACGCACGAAGCGTTGCGTCTGTCCGTCCGCATGCGCCTTGCTCGATGCATCCCACGCTCTAGCCCAGCGCAACTGCCTCCCCCGTGTGACGCATCACGCCCAATGCACGCCCAACACAACACATGCCCAAACGCGCCAGCCCCTGTGTGGCACAGCACGCCTACTCTGCCTACTACTCAACGCTCAACTGCCTACCACAGTCCAAATAACCTCTAAAGAGGCTAATTTTGGGATTTTGGCTAAATTGGAGTAGGGTAAGCTGGTATTTTCATTATATAATGATATTTTGGCTAGTTTGACATTATTTATTGATATAACAAGTATTAATTGATGAATTTTCATTGATATGGAGGAATTCTCAAGAAGGTATTCTCAAGGTGATTTTAATGGAAATACTTGCTTGCGGTGAGTGTTTACTTAGTTTTATGAGTTGATATGTGGATAAATGCATATGTAAGTGCCAAATGCATGTTTATGATGTTATATTGTTGCCATGATATTGCTTGTGAAATTGTTATGGAAACTGAGATTATACCCAGATTACATAAGTTAGTATGCTTAACAAAAGGTGCTTTACGGAAAAATATAGTCGGTGACGACCGGCGGGAAATATAGTCAAGTACCTAAGCATGTCGATGTGCACATTGGCGGAAAAAGTGGATTATAGAAAAGTTTCCATAAAAAGCTGTGATGATTGATAATATGTCCATGATATGAGCATGCCACGTATAACATGGAACTGGAGGATGTTGATTGAATGAATATATACATGATCATGCATAGATTATACTGGAATTGTGATTATGTGATTAATTTCCCAAAAATATGTTTTGCAAAGTGATTATTATTTTAAAAGAACAACTCACTAGGCTTAATAGCTCACACTCTTCCAAATGTTTTCTTATATCCCCCCTAGGTAGCAAAGCGGAACGTTCAGGAAGGAGTCTACTAACCACTATCACCCCAGGACTTAGTAAATTCTCAGGGCACGACTCGGATCATGTAATAAAGAATATAGGAAATTGAACTATGTGTATAAAAGATAGATAGAGTGTTGTAAACATGTTGAAATCTTTAATGGATATGGAGGGGGGAGGGGGGGAATGTTAAAATTAAATGTTTTCTTGGAATACTAGGTGTACCCTCACGCTCCCTTCCAGGTCTTGGGGGCTAAGGCTAGGGAGGGAGTATGACAAGGTATGAGCAAAGACATGAAGAAGTTTGTTTCCTTCATGCATTTCCAAGGGGACAAATTATAAGGAATTATCACCACAGGCCATATACTATAAAAAGTTCTCATATTTCCAAACGGATTGAACCCATTTGAAGCTAATCTCAAACAAACATTTCGGGGATCTAAAGAGAAATGAGGAAATTCACGATCAAAATGTTTTCATCCCTCTATAACACCTAGATGCCGCAATACATCCTCTATTTCAACTCACTTATCTTTATGCCATCTCATGTCAGAAGCGCCTTCTTTTGATGCAAACAATCATTTTAATCTCGATATCAATAAAAAATGACGCAATACCTTATGTGGTATTTTTTTTACCCTTGCCATTATTAACTTTATACCGAGACTCACCACAAACGGGGCATTGTTGCAAATCTGTAAATTTTTTCTAATACAATACACAATCATATTTGCACGCATGAATAGACTCATAACCTAGGCATAAATCACGCAATTTTCGCTTAGCTTCATAAAAGGAAGTAGGTATAGCGGGTCAGCTGGAAACACTGCTTTTAAAAATTCTAGCAACATGTCAAACGATTTGTTACTCTAGCCATTGAGAACTTTGATATGCATTAACTTCACTAAAAGGTTAAGGATGAAAATTGCGAACAACCAGAGTATAGTTCATTATGTGCTTCGATCATTAAATCCTCGAATATATTCGTGGTATCTCTTTCTTGACCATTAGATGACATTTCCTTCTTAGTCCCTTCTTTATTTTCATCTTCATTTTCATTTGGAACTTGTAGATCGTTTATAAGATTCAACATCTCATTTTCTTCGACAACGTTACCCTCTATACTATCTACTTTAACATTGTGTATTGAATGAGTTGTATTACTTTCAAACCCTCTAGATAAGTTTACAGCTCTCCATGATATACTCACTCACATTATGAGGGAGATATTCCATATGTTAATAGATGTCATTCCACAATATCTAATTTTCCCAAATTGAACTCCTTCTCTATACTCCACTGATAACTTATTTCTTAGTTTAATCAATTCTTTATTCATCCTTAAAAATAAATCTTTTCTGACCAACTTATAATCTAAAACAATAACCTGTATTAGAGGATAGAGTACAAAATTTTTATTAAGCATGAATTTTGATTAATTTAATAAACAATTCCACGTTTGTTCGGAGAATTTAAAATTTTAAATAATCTCTAATAGGTGATTTGACTTGTGTATACACAACATCCATGGAGTATAATTTGTAATAAAAAAAAAATAATGAACATTTAGGAATGTGATTATATATTTTCACTTTTCAGAAGCATATTTCTTCCATATTTCTTACCATGATTTGCATCTTTCTTAAGTACAATTATTATTAGACGAGACTTAAACTTTTCAATTTTGAATTTTTGTGATGTACTAGCTGCAAAGGACTAAAGACTAAACTAAGTCCAAAATTAAGTAATAAGTAAAATGGGTCCCTTTTTTGGCCCTAATGTTATTGATTTGATTTGAAAACCAATGTGTTTTTGGGGATATAAAGTTGAATTTTCCTTCGTGAAGTTAGTTGAATTAACAAAGTGAACACTATGTGATGTATCGTTTTACTTATACATGTGTCGAACATCTCACAAACTAAATAACATACGTTAGTTACTCCTATTATTATCAATTTGAATATCCACCTCTTCATGTTTATCATTTGAGAAGAATCTCTTTAAACTCTCTTAACAAATGAACACACTATTGTCATATCCTATAAGAGAGAACAGACAAGTCTTTCACAAGTACTGCCTTGAATAGTTGATTCTTAGGTTAACCAGACTGAACTGCTTTATACAATTATTAGAACTGAAGAAAATTTTAGACTTCAGAAAGAAAACTCAAGAAAATCATCAACTTCTAAAACCAGATTCCTATCCATGCTCATCATTAGAGACAATGACATAACTTTTAAGAAGAGTGATGATTAAATGTTCATAGAATTTTCAATAGAAGTTTTAGTCATATACACAAACATCATAATAAATTTGAAATATATTTTTAATTAGTTTTAGTTAAAAAAGTCACTAAATCCCTAACCTTAAGAATTAAAAGAAAAAAAAAGACTCAATCCACCAAATTGTAGAAATTGTAACATCCACAATCCACAATCCACAATTCACAATAACATCCACAATCCACCAAATTACAGAAATTGTAACGTAATGAAATGGGTCAATCTCAATTAAGGCAACAAGGAAAGAAAAAAATCCTATGTTATAAACATTAGATTTAATTTAAAGAACAACAAAAGAGATAGATGTTAAATGACAATAAATCAAAACAATAGTAATTGGATTTCAAATCCATGAGAAATGAAACAATGGCTTGAATTTACAAAATAAGAGAAAGGAAATGAAAGGGATGTGGGTGGACTTGTTGAAAGCTTGCGAAGGACACTGGAGCAGTAGACAACACGCGAACGACGAAGGCAAATGAAAGGAAATGAACGATGGACGACAGGCAAGGCACACGAAGAGAACGGTGAAGGAAATGAAGGAAATGAACGGCGAAGGAAATGAAGGAAATGAACGACGGACAGCAAGGCACGCGAAGAGACGCGAACGACGACGACAGGCAACAATGAAGAGAAGCAAATGAAATAGGACGACAACGGTAGCGAGCGGTGACGACAGGTGAGCGGATCGACGGCAGGCGAACAATAAGGCAGGCGGCGGTAGGCGACGGTGGGCTAGGGTTTGCAGATTGAGGTTAATGGGGAAGAAGGGAGGCTGTGATGCAATCTGGTATATACCAGATCGGATCTCCCGACAGCTATTGACGGCTGTCGAGAGATCCTAAGGAACTCCCGACGATTAAATCACTGCGTCGGGAGATAGGTCCGATCTCTCGATGGTCCCTTAGCACGTCAGGAGATAGGTCCTATCTCCCGACGCAGTGATTTAATCATTGGGAGTTCCTTAGGAACTCCCGATGGGCCCTTACGTCATCGGAAGAGACCCTATCCTGTCTCTTATACACATCTAGATGTGTATAAGAGACAGGTGTGTGTATGTATGTATAACTATATATTATATCAAATNTCTCCCGACGCAGTGATTTAATCATTGGGAGTTCCTTAGGAACTCCCGATGGGCCCTTACGTCATCGGAAGAGACCCTATCTCCCGACGACAGATTTAGGTGTGGGGCGAGCTTCTTTTTCTTGTAGTGTTACCATTCATAATATGTTTTAAATGTGGTCCTTGTTATTATTTATCTATTTCTTGTTGCATTTCCTTTTCACAAACTTGTTTGAGGGAATTTCATGATAATTCTTTTACCAATTTACTTTCTCAAGATCGTCGTAGCGAGAAAAAACTATTAGTTATGATTGACTACGTTGATTGAAAAAGGACAACTTCTAATGTCAACATCCAATATTTGTGACAAAGTTAAAAAAAAAATATGAAGATCACTTTAATCTCAAGTGATTATGTCCATTATTCTTTATTTATTGTCAACTATTAAACTATATGATCAATATGAATAAAACTTCGTGGATAAAGTACCAATTATCATTTTCAAAGTCGATGGTTCGATCTTCAATTCTTGTAATTGTTGACTATAAAATCATTACATTATAAACTATACGTGATAATGATATGATAAAATTGAAGAAAAATTAGGTATTTTACATTTCGCTTGATAACCATCAAACTTAAAAGAATAAATATATAGATTGAGTATACTCCATACAATATATATTCTCTTGGTTATCAAAGAATTTATTTCCCCTTAAAAATATAACAAAGTTGGAAAAATTGATGAATAAAGAAAAAAAAAGAGGGAAAGTTGAATAGGTGAAGAGAAAGCAGGGAAGTGGTAGGTTAATTTATTTGGAAGTTTTGATTTGTCCCACATCGGTGAAAGTTAAAAATGAGCAGCGGGAATGAGGTATAAAAGGAAATGTAGGGAGACCGTGGAAACATACTTACTTGGACGGGGCTTTTGGGCGATCAAGAAGATCCACAGCCTAGGTTGGTGACCTTCATTGCACATACCGGAGGGGTGCCTACCTAAGGTCTGTCCAACGTGGTAGAGTCTACGTCATAATTTGTGGTAGTGGGGGCCTGCGTTCGCGCGGCCCCTATCAATGTGTAGTTCAATAATTCCTTTACTGTTTCCTTAGATTAGATAGGAACCTTATTTCGATTTATAATTTGTTAATGAAGTTTTCGATTCTCATGGCGCAATCTTTTCTGTAGTTGTATGTTATTCATATATTTTGAGGTTGGGTAAAAATTGAGAAAAGTTGGAATAAGTGCACCAATAATTAAAGTCTATATCATTAAAAACGAAATTAATTATTTTTGTAAGCTACTTTTGAGTTCTTAAAATCAATAAATAACAAAGGATTGGAGGTGTAAATAGATTAAACAAAATAAAAAAAACAAAATGGTTGGATTTTCTCTCAAAAGTAAAATCAAAAAACAAAATGGTTAGATTTTCTCCCAATTTTTGTTGAGATGGGGAATTCGGAATATTCGAAATAAAATCTCAAAATTGAGGAAAAAAACAAAATTCTCCCCATCAAAATTTATGGAAATTTTAAATTATAGAGGAGAGTATCCATTACTTCTACCAAATATTCTATCGACTCAATAAAGCTTCTCATCAAGAAATCTTGGTATTCTTGATTCATTGCTGATGAGGTACTTCTATAAACATTATTTCCCTCTTAAATTTTACCTTAACTTTCTATATTCCACACTACTAAAATTTTGGTTAAAATTTCTTAAACTTGTGTTTGTAAGTGATCACACTTGCGAAATTTGGTATTAAAGATAAAAACGTGTGAAATGATGACTAGAATGAATATTTGATTAATTTTGACTATAACATTGTAACAATTCAACTCCATAGGACTTATATTAGGCCATTACTACATGTATGTATACATCTTAGAACGGTACTTTAATGAATTGGCCAAAACCAGATAAATTTTATAAAACAAATAACTTTAATTAAATCTAAATAATTGAAAATCTCTGATTAGGTTACCCTTAAAAAAATATAAAGCAACAACTGGATTTTTTTTAAAACATCCAATCGTGCAATAACTAAAGATTTTTGAATCAACGACAAAACAGAGATTTAAAATACAAAAAACATGGAAACATGAGTGGAAGCATATGATAGTTTCAGTGACACGATCACGGATTCCTCTTGTCATTTGCCGTTGTGTCCTTACTCTTATTAGAAAAACATAACATCATAAAGAATTAGTATAAAATACTCAATAAGTAATCCCACTATTGGGGTCAGGCTATGCATACATATTTGCAAATGTATGTATACTGGTGGGACAAGCATATTGTCATTCATAAAAAAAACATGAGATCGTAAACACTTAGAAACATAAAAACATGGATGGCCATCTAGTGAACAATGTAACCCAACTAACATGTATTTGGTGGCTTGAAGGAACATAAATATGGTAGGAAACCCGTCGGTCCCCAAGGTTGAACATGGTAGTGAATTCAAAAGATCACGGTGAAGGAACCATGAGATTCACAGCAGAAGTGGGATCTTTCCCAATTTTAAATGTTTCACATAATAAAAAATCACAGAACAAGAATTATACATTTTAATAAAAATACAACATGCTTTTGAGAAGTACAAAGGAATTAGGGTTAGGAATTTACTTACTCTTGAAGAACCAAAAGCCTTCAAGAAATTCCTCCCAAAAGGTCACAAGCACGAGTTCTTAGAGCACGAGTTCTTGGAGCACGAGTTGTGAGCACGAGTAAACCAAAAGGCCACCACCACAAGTGAAACCTCCGTATTCTCCTTGGGATGAGAATTCGAGCATGAGTTGTGGGCTTTGCACTATTTGGAAGAGGGAGGAAAAGATTTTGAGAGGAAAAAATTATTCTTTTGTGTGTTTTTGGAGAAAACATAGAGAAAATCACTGACATTCAGAGATTAGGGGAAGAAGGTGAAATATTCCATAACCTAACTTCCCAACCACGATTTATAGAGAGAAAAAATAGGGCGGGAGTTATTTTCATAACTCCGTCAATTAATTTAATTCAAAATTAAATTGAATTTAATATATATAAAAATAACTTATTATATGTATAGATTACTATATTTATATCAAATATAACACTTAACCTATAGTTTTTATATTGTATCAAACACAATATAACCTATAGTTTTTATTTATCTCAATCATTCATGATATTTAGTATTCACATTTATACTAAATATAATTATAGGAATCTCATCCATATAATTAATATTTGAATCATATTCAAATATTTAATTTCTCTCAAAATAAACTTTATATTATAATGTATCAAATACATTATATTAATTATATCACATATAATTAATTCCCTCAATTAATTCGAAGAATTCAAATTAATACAAAATTAATTCTCAATAATCCCTTTTGAGCTATAGAGGGGACCTTGTAGACCTGTAGATTAAAGCTCAAATGGTACTTGAATAATTAATTAAACTCATTTAATTAAATTACTCAACATCCATTAACTGCCGGTTACTCCACTAAAGACCGTCAGCTGTACTCTTTGCATTACAGATATATTTATGTATCCATTGGATATAACCAGTTAATAGTGCGATGACCTTTCACAAATTGTTCGTAAGTACAGCTGGGCCAAAATTACCCTTTTACCCCTGTAGTTACCTCTAACTTCTTAAGTACCACCAATCCCTCTAATGAACAAAGTCATAGTCCAACTATGACCAATCACCTCTCAGGTTAAGAGGATGTGGCCACATTGTTCAAGTCCCAGAATAAGCCCTTAAGTGAGAAATTTATTTACTTACCCAACATTAGGGAAGGAGTGAATTTCGTCTTGTATAGTTGTGTTCCTAGCTCCCTAATCAGACGAATCCACATATTGAGTCGGCGATCTGACCACTCTCATCCATGCAAATCAAAGGACCGCCTTCATAGGCAGGGGTTCATAGCTCACTCAGGATTGGGGTCATATCATCTATGGTCATCCTGGTGAAATGTAAGTCTCTATTATTAACAGTGTTTATATAATGAGATTATTCATTTCGTGGTCTGGTCTTATATAAACTTTTTGTATAGGATACCCCCGCTCACATTTCTCCACATGAATGATCAGGATCAGATCATTTGTAGCACTTTACAACACTTGTAACATCTACAAAGCGGGTCATAACCGTAGTATGTCAAGGATAAGGCAACCTTATCCTTCTACTATAGACCATTTAGGTTATCATTTAAATATGATGCACCTATATGTCTCTACATACATGTTTAAATTACATAAGATAACCTAGAATTTTTGTTTATTGGATTGAGTGTATGCTCATAAAATAACAATTATTTTAATAATAATAATTTGTTTATTCAGAGTTTACAAACTACGAGAATACAAGAGAGATTTAGGACACCGATCCCAACAATCTCCCACTTGTCCTAAAGCTTAGGGAGACAAATGTACAATACATATAAAGTACAAAATACAATAAACTAGGGCATACACTGTTGGGGATGATGCCCTGAATCTCATGTGTCTTGTAGTTTGTAATTGTAATGTACAAATAATTTATTTATTTAATAAGGTATGAAATGTTTTATTTGATATTTAGTATTATTAAACCACAAACCAATACACTAACATCCAACATTATCATCTGTACTATTAATATGTATGTAGAGACATACAGGTGGATCATGTTTAAGTGATAACTTAAATGGTCTATAGTAGATGGATAAGGTTTGATACCTTATCTTGATGACACTATGAATACGATCCGCTTTGTAGATGTTACAATTGTTGTAAAGTGCTACAAATGATCTGATCCAGATCATTCATGTACAGACATGTGAACGGGGGTGTTTCAAAAGAAGTTTGTATAAGACCGGACCACGACATGACTAGTCTCATTATATAACACCATTCATAATAAAGATTTACATTTCACTAGGATGACCATAGGTGACATGACCTGAATCCTAAATGAGTTGTGAAACTGCTTATGAAGGCGGTTCTTTGATTTGTATGGGTAAGAGTGGTCGCTGACTTAATAAGCCTACCATTTTGAAGATTCGTCTGATTGGGGAGCTGAGAACACAGCTACACAAGACATAATTCACTCATTCCCTGATGTCAGGGTAAGTAGATAAATTGCACCCTTAAGGTTTGATTCTGGGGCTCGAACAATATGGTATAATACCCTCTCTTGGCCCGAGAGGGATTTGGTCATAGTTGGACTATGACTTATTGTTCATTAGAAGGATCAGTGGTACTTAAGAAGTTAGATGTAACTACAGCGGCAAAAAGATAATTTTGGCCAAGCTGTACTTACGAACAATTTGTGAAGAGTCATCACGCTATTGACTGGTTATATCCAATGGACACATAAATATATATGTAGTGTGAAGAGTGCAACTGTTAGTCTTTAGTGGAGTGATCGATAGTTAATGGATGTTGAACAATTTAGTTAAAGGAGTTTAATTAATTATTCAAGTACCATTGGAGCTTCAATCTATAGGTCCATAAGGTCCCTTTTGTAACTCAACAAGGATTATTGGTAATTAATTTTAGATTAATTTGAATTGTTCGAATTAATTGAGGAAATTAATTATATGTGATATAATTAATTTAACTTAATTATATATGATATAATTATTATAATATATTTGATACATTATATAAAGTTTACTTGAGAGGAAATAAATATTTAAATATGATTCAAATATTAATTACGTGAATTGGATTCACATAATTAAATTTAGTATAAATGAATTTTATATTAAATACTATGCATGAATGAGTGAATTAAAACTATATGTTATATTTAATTTAATTTTAAATTTAAATTTAAAGGGAGGGAAATAACTTCCTTCTCGTTAATTCTCTCTGAATCTCACGTTGAGAGTGGGCTGTTGGAGTGTTTGATTCTTCTTTTTCTTCAATTTACAATATTCTGGGTAAAATCTTAAAAAAGAAAATCCTATAGACTCTTTTCTCCTCTCAATCTCTCTCCCAAAATCTCAGAGTTCACACCTCCTAAGAAACTCTCATCCTAAGAGAATACAGAGATAACTTATTGTGGTGGTATCCTCACTAGTGTTACTCTGTTCGTGATTGTTCGTGATCATCGTGGAGAGGAGGATTTACAAGAAGAAATTATTCTTCAAGGGTAAGTAAAATTTCTAAACTCTAACCTTTTTTTCCCTTCTCAAGCATGTTAAAAAATTAAAAATTGGGTTGATCCCTGTTAAGTTATATGTCCTAAAGCTTATAGTTTGTAAATAGTAAACATATATGAAATTTATTCAGAAAAATGTTGTTAAATAAAACTGAATTGATTGTTTAATAACTCTAAATCCAATAACCTACGAACCCTTGATAATTATCATGAATACTTGGACTTTATGTGGAGACATAAACTGGATCAAGTTCGAGTAAAATAACCTTAACAGTCTATAGTATTTAGATTAGGTTGGGTACCTATTTTTGGAGATACTATTAAATATGACTCATTTTATGATCGTTACAAATGTTTTAAAGTGTTATAAATGATGTGATCAGTTCGTTCATGTAGAGACATGTGAACGGGGGTGTTCTACACGATGAAATTGTGTAAGACTGACGACAAAATAATCACTATTACGTATTAACACCGTTTACTGTTAACACTGATTAATTTCACTTCTTGATGACCTAGATAACTTGATCTGAATTCGGAGCTATTTATGAAATCCTGTTTATTTGGGATTGTCTCTTGATCTTCATATGTGAGGTGATAGCACTGGAAATAAGCTATCTTCTTTCAATTAACTCAGGATTGTTTAGCTACTTAACTTGGTTAAATTGATTATTTTGTAGGACTCGAGTGTACAAACAGTGAATTAAGCATTTGGGACAAAAATACGCTAAAGTGATGAAGTTAGAAGCTAAATTGATCAAATGACGAAGGAGTGAAGAATATTGTCCTACTAAGCATTGCAACACTCTCATTAAACTAAGTCCAATGCTAGCTCAACGCTGGAAGGCAGAATGCTCAGATCCAGGCCAGTGTTATTTCAAAATTCAAGGATTAACTAATGAATTACAAATAAAAAAATAGCAATGCTTCGGAGATGCCCCAATGCCATCGTTGCACCGCTCGTCAACGCCGCTCTCCAACGCTCTAGGACAAAATAGGCAGTGTTGCAATGCTATGTGGTTTGACAGACTCATAGCCTTAGCGTGCGCGCAACGCAGCGTCAGGTCAGCGCTGCAATGCTTGCCTAACGCTCGGCCATTATGCACCGCAACATTGCAATTCTCTTCCTAGAGTTGCAACACTGCGACAATTTTATAAAAGAATAATTTGGGTCAGATGATTGGATCATATCGAGTACACCCAACTTTGAATGCCGTCGTTCTATTCTAGTTTGGTTTTAACCCCCTTTTCCGTCCAAAATTCTATAAAATTTCTTCCTCTTTACTAATTGTATTGAATTCAAGCATGATTCAAGGCTAAAGGGTAAGAACTTAGCTTGGGTTTGTTAGTTTAGTTTGGTTCTAATTCAATTCTTGAGACTCGTATTGTTATTTTGTGAGTTTTATTATGAATTTATGAGAATTTATCTTGAGCATATTCTTCAATTTTCATGTATGGGATAATCTGACAAATTAGCAGTTCATGTTTAATTGATTGCTTTGAATGACCCTAATTTGTAATCGTTATGTAGTCGTCACCTAGATGCATGAGTTAAATTAGTTTGTTATGTTAATTTGGGATTCCAATTAGCAAGTATTTACTTTCCAACTTAGATAAATCTTACTCAATTAATTGGTCAGACGATGGAAATCAGTTAATTGACTTAGCTTTGCCTTGAATCTTAATGTCTGTTGATTGATTGATTAGTTGAGGATTCCCGCTTTTCTGTTAATTAATTTAATTTTATAGACTACCAGATAAGATTCTAATCGAGTAGGCTAAGTTTTAATTCAAATATTCTCACGCATCTTTTGATTAGCCTGTGACAGAATTGATGAGGAATAAATTAAACTATAATTACCCAAGCTAAGTATTTGTTCGATTGATAAATTTAATTCACAACTCTTCACAGGAAACCCCCCTACTAGTTAGTATAAGGGGTTAGTTCGGTGCGTACAAATTTTATTTGCATAGGCGTGGGTTCACGGACGACGGTGAATCCGTCGACCGACCAAATTGGCGCCGTTGTTAGGGAGCTAATGGAATCCTTGATTTTTGAAACTTGTGTTTATCCGTGCTAATAAATTTTCCCTTTTGGTGCCTGACCCACGCTTCCAAAGGTGCTAGACAATGTATTTTGCAGAAATATCCAGGGAGGAGCGGAAAATCAAAAGAAAAATGAGACAGTAAACTGCGCTTGACAGAGAGATTCGTGTTGAAGACATATTGGGAGAAGAAAGCATTCCTGAAGATTTTCAGTGATGACGAAATGAGAAAAGACCCTCAAGGAGCTTGCAACACCTGACTTCACTTAGAAGCCCTTGTGCATTGCATATCCTGAGACGACAGGTAACTTTGAGCTTAAATTTGGCTTAATTCACTTACTTACTGCGTTTTCTAATCTACAGGGCGAGGATCTACACAAACATTCGAAGGAATTCTATGTGGTGTGCAATGGGATGAGACCTAATAGGGTGACCAAGGAGCAGATAAATATCAGAACATTTTCCTTTTCATTGAAGGGAGATGCCAAGGAGTGGCTTTACATTCTTCCACCAAGGAGTATCACGTCTTGAAAAGAATTGCAGAGGTAGTTCTTGGAGATGTTCTTTCCAACATCTCGAGCTGCTAATGTCAGAAAAGAAATTTACAGCATCATGCAGTTCAATGGGGAGATCCTTCATGAGTATTGAGAATGATTCGAAAAGACCTGTGCCAAATTCCCCACCATCAGATCTTAGACCAACTTTTGATCCAATACTTTTACGAGGGACTGGTGCAGACCGACAAAAGCAATATAGATGCAGCTGCAGGAGGAGCCTTAGTCAATAATACCCCAACTGAGGCAATGAATCTAATAGCTACCATTGCTGTAAATTCTCAACAGTTTGGAACCAGAGTTGCAGTCAATGTCAAATCCGCCAATGAGGTAGGTGAACTTAAGAAAGAAATATCTTACATAGTTTCTGTTGTTAAGTAGTTGGCGAAAGTGGAGATTGGACGACCCACTACTGTTTACCAAGTATTTCATGGGACTGGCCATTCAGCTGATGTTTGACTAAGTGCTATGCAAGGAGCAATTTCTGAGGTAAATGCCATTGGAGGCTACAATTACAATGGGAAAAACAGAAGGCGGGACCCATTCAGTAAGACTTACAATCCTGGGTGGAAAGACCATCCAAACTTCAAATGGGGAGGGCAGAATGAGTAGACTCAACCCCATCATGGAGCTTCGTCTAATTCAAGTATGTCCTTAGAAGACATTGCTGAAAGTCTTGCTGACAACTCTTTTAAATTTCAACAGGATACCCAGAATTTTCAGCAGGATACAAAGAAAGCCATTGAAGCTTTGGGACCAGTCTCACAGCTAGCCACCTCTATGAGCAAATTGGAAAGACAGTCTTGCAAAACTCTCGTCCTAGCCCGAGTCAATTCTTAGAGAAAATGTTAGTGCGATCACGTTAAGAAGTGGCAAGGAATTGGAGCTACCTGTTGAGTCAGTGAAAGAACCAGAATTGGAGAGTCCAAAAATTTCTTCTTCAAATTCAACCGTCTTACCACCACAAAATAACCAGGGAGTATCTTCTCACCCTGTGCCTAAAACGCTTTTCCTTCTAAGCTTGCAAGGCCAAAGGAACCAGTTGTAGACAAGGACAAGGAGCTTTTGGTGATGTTTAGAAGGGTGGAGATAAATATTCCTCTCCTCGATGCAGTCAAGAAAATTTCTAAATATGCCAAATTCCTAAAGGAGCTTTGCACGAGGAAGAAACAAGCCAAGGAAAAGGAGAGGATGGTGATAAGTCAATCTGTGTCTACGATCCTTCAAAAAAACTTGCCAGAAAAACAAAAGGATTCAGGTATGTTTTCTCTCTCTTGCATTATAGGTAAAAAGAAAATTGATAGGGTCATGCTAGATTTGGGTGCATCAATAAATGTTATGCCATATTCAGTTTATCAAGAATTAAAATTAAAGGACCTAACTGAGACTGGAGTTGTCATTCAATTAACTGATAGGTCTTTTATACACCTATTAGGAGTTATAGAGGATGTCCTAGTTTAGGTCAATGAATTTTATATACCTATTAGGAGTCATAGAAGATGTCTTAGTTCAGGTCAATGAATTGCTTTTTCCTACTGATTTCTATGTTCCTAAAATGGAAGAGCCCACATCTATCTCATATGCATCTATCTTACTTGGCTGGCCTTTTATGAAGACAACCAAGACTAAGATTGATGTGGATAGGGGCACTTTGTTTGTGGAATTTAATGGTGAGTTGGTTAAATTTAATATTTTCGATGCTATGAAAACTTCCACCATATAACAAGTACATTCTTTATGCTAGATTGATGTGTTTGACTCTTTTGAGCAGGAAGTTATATGGGACATCTATGACGACGATGAGGATGACACATGAGAGTTAATCCCACTTGGAAAGCTTGCAAACTTATCTATGACAGAGTTGGTAGGTATGCCATCATATTTTGATGATGAATCCTCTGACAAGGTGTTTCCTTCTATTTTATAGGCACCTAAATTGGAGTTCGAAGGAACTTTCAGACCACTTGAAGTATGCTTTGTTGGGGTTGATGCCCTAAATCTCGTAGGGTTCTATAGTTTGTAAATGTATTGAACAAACTCATCGTTTATTTAATAAAATATATGATATTTTATTCAAATCCATTATCTATAAAATATATGACATTTTAGTTGCATTAACCACAAACCAATAAACTAAAAATCCAAGGTTATCTTATAACTTAAACATGTATATAGAGACATACGGGTGGATTATGTTTAAGTGATAATCTAAATGGTCTGTAGTAGATGGATAAGGTTGGGTACCTTATCCTGGTGGCACTACGAGTATAGCCCCCTGTGTAGGTGTTGTATTGTTGTAAAGTGCTACAAATGATCTGATCTTGATCATTCATGTATAGACATGTGAACAAGGATATTTTATACATAGGAGTTTGTATAAGTCCGGACCGCGAAATGTATAGTCTTATTATATAACACCGTTCATAATAAAGATTTACATTTCACCAGGATGACCATAAGTAACATGACCTGAATCCCGAGTGAGTTATGAACTCTTTCCTATGAGGGTGGTCCTTTGATTTGTATGGGTGATGGCGGCCAGATCGCCGACTCAACAAGCCTACCATTTTGGGGATTTGTCTAACTGGGGAGTTGGGAACACAGCTACACAAGAGAGAATTCACTCCTTCCCCGAGTTAGAGGTAAGTAGATAAATTGCTCCTTTAAGGGATGATTCTGGGTCTTGAACAATGTGGCGCCACACCCTGTCTTGGCTCGAGAGGGGTTTAGTCATAGTTGGGCTATGATTTATTGTTCATTAGAGGAATCAGTGGTACTTTAAGGAGTCAGATGTAACTATAAGGGAAAAAATGGTAATTTTGGTCTAGCTGTACTTACGAGCAATTTGTGAAGGGTCATCGTGTTGGGAGTATTCTAAACTCACAATTCGTAAATGTTGTTAACATATTCTATTTATCAATAAAAATGTTGTTGAGTATTTTAATTCAATAAATTATTATTGATATTGCATTCAAAAATCCAATAAACAAATCTATGGTTATAACATGAATACTCTAACTTTATATGGCGACATAAAAGAGGATCAAGTTTAAGTATATCGCCAAAATGGTCTATAAGTATATGGATGAGATTGGATATCTCATCCTGGTAGCACTATTGGATGTGGCCCATTTTGTATACTGATACAAATGATGTGATTCGAAAATCATTCATGTGGAGACATGTGAGTGAGGGCATCCTGTGCAATGAGTTTGCATGAGATTGAACCTTGAAATAGTCACTTTTCTTCATAACAACCATTTACTATTAAAATTGACTATCTCAAACTCAATGACCTAGGGCAACTCGATCTTAATCCTAAGCTAACTATGAACTACTGTTTTTTTGGGATTATCCTTTGATCTGCATAATTGAGAGAGTAGTCCAACATCACTACTCAATTAGTCTCCCATTTTGGGGATAAGACCGGATAGATAGTTGGGGACATAGCTTTGCAATATGGAATTCGCTCCTACTTGATTAAGGGTTAGCAAATAGGTTGTTCTCTTAAGCACTGATACCTTGTCTTGAACAACGGAGTCCCGCTCTCTCATGAAAGAGAGGGTTATGGTTTATAAGTTAGACTATAAATCAATTGTTCAATGGAGGATCAATGGGAGCTTAAGAAGCAAGATGTATTTACAGGGGTAAAACGGTAATTTTTGACCCAGTTATAAATACGAACGACCTGTGAAAATTGACTTATTGGTTATGGTTAAACTGGACAGAAATATATCTACAGTGAGTAGAGTGCAACTATCGAGCTATAGTGGAATGTTTTGGTAGTTAACGAATAATGATTAATGCGGTTTAAAGAGTTTAACCAATTAATTGCAAATTGTTGGAGCTCATAATCTCTAGGTCTGTAAGGTCCCTCTACTAGCTCATAAATTGAGTAGTTAACGAATAATGATTAATTTGGATTAGTAAATTGAGTAATCTTAATGAAATTTGAAATTAAGGTTTAGAATTTGAAAAGTTCAAATTTAATTAGAGTTTCTATTAATTGTGTACAATACAACTGAAATGTTTAATTTTATCAAAATTAAACGAAATTGGAGAATCGATTAATGTTTAAATTATGATTTAAATATCAATTATATGAAATTAAATTCATTGTAGTGAAATTTTTGTTTTATTAATTTAATATTAGATATTAAATTAACAAAATTAATTAAAAATATTTAATTAATTAGTTTTATCTAAAATTAATTAATTGAATTAATTTTATAAAACTAATAAACAAATAAATTAGTCTGTTTTTGTTAATTTAATTCTAGAAATCAATTTTGTAAACAAAATTTGAAAAACAAAATGGAGATTTCTCCACTAAAGGTGCAAGCACCTTATTAATCCAATTCCACTCAATTCATGAAGAAGGAGCTGGCCTTCATGCAAGTTTTGAGATTGCATGATGAAAGCTTTATATTAGAGTGTTGGACTAAATCATGGGGCAAGCATTCAAAATTTCTACAAGAATTCTGCAGAATTCGAAACTCTCTTCAACCTTCTTCAGTCTTGATCAAAACCAGCTCAATTTAATGTTTCCACCACACAATCCTTGCAAGAGAATAGTAGAGAAGATCTTCATGATGATCTACTTGTACATTGAAGCATATTTTCGTGGAGCTCAGCTAGTTTTGAAGAAGTTTCATCAAAGGTATTGTGTTCAGCAAACCTTCTTATGTAATAGTTATTTTGAAGCATGTTTTAAACTCAAATTATGTGTAATTAGAGTGCTTATTGATTCTGATTTTATCCGCTACATGTTATTTACTCCATCACATCTTACTGTTGATTGGTTATATCTAATAGACACGAAATATATCTATAATGCGAAGAGTGCAACTGTCAGTCTTGAGTGGAATGCCCGATAGTTAACAGATGATGAATAATTTAATTAAAGAGTTTAATTCATTATTCGTGTATCATTGGAGCTTCAAGCTATAGGTCCATGAGGTCCCCTTGGTAGCTCAATAGGATTAATTGAGAATCAATTTTTGGATTAATTTGAATTGTTCAAATTAATAGAGGGATTTAATTATATATGATATAATTAAGTTATTTTAATTATATGATATAATTATTATTACATATTTGATACATTATAGCTTAATGAGAGAAAATAAATATTTGAATAAGATTCAAATATAGATTCTATGAATTAGATTCATAGTTGTTAAATTTAATGTAAAAGTGATTTATATTAAATGTCATATACGAGAGAAAAGAAACTATAAGTTATATTGTATGTGATACAATATTAAAACTATAGGTTATATGTTATATTTGATATAACATATAATTTAATATATATTATATGATAAGTTATTATTTTGAGTTATTTTGTGAACATTCTCAAACCTTCCTCCTTACCATTATATTCCGTTAATCCATTATAGTCAGAACCCACCACTCCTTGGTTCTTAAACTAAGAATACCGAAGAAGTCTTTATGGTCGTGTTCGTTATTGATCGAGGTTATTCTTGAAGAAAGTCTTCAAAGATTTCGTGAACTGTTCGAGGTTATTCTTGAAGAAAGTCTTCAAAGGTAAGGTTTCTAAAACTTTTTGAAAGCATGTTGTAATTGATATATAATGCATATCTTATTTCTTTATTTACCGTAAAATATCAATGATAAATAGGATTTGGGTCGATCTTGCTTCTGCTTACGGTTCCCTTCAGTTTGGGTTCCTTCAATTGGTATCAGAGCCAGGTTGCTAGTTATCTGATCCCAAATTCCATTTTTTCTGTTGAATCGATTTTACAATGATGATGGGTTTTTATAATCTACATTTTGTTTCATGCAATGAATGATTGTGAAGTGATTTTGTTGATGGATGTTTCGGGATAGGATACTCTGTTTTAAGGTTTTGTTTGTTTACAAATTTGGTTTGTAAAGTCCCCTGAGTTTTTTGGCATAATTTTTCTGTAGAGTCTGTAATTCATAGTTTGAGTCGTTCGTGCTATTCTCGGGGAGCTTCAAATAAGAGTTACAGAGCATTGTTTCGACGAAGAAGACGAAACAGTTCTACATCGTGTAGCATTTGCTAAACGATTGTGTAGCTAATGCTACAAGATCGTGTAGACTTTGCTAAACGATCGTATAGAGTTTGCTACAAGATCGCACAACCAGTTTGCTACACAATCACTGTTGAGGGTTCGTTTAAGGACGGTTTGGTTCGAGTAGTTCAAGGCCTGATTCACCTGTTTCGAACCAGAGGACTCTTGCTTATGTAATAGTTAGCCTTTTAAATTTCCTTTTAGGTGTCCTATCTTAGTCCATCAACTATTATTGTAAAAATACATATGATGTATGTTTTATCTTATATGTCATATTGTATGTCATATAGTTTTAAAACCCACCATGGTTATGCATTTATATTCATGCATCATTTTATATTATAAGTGTTATAATATATGAATATGTATGATTTAAATTTTCTAGCATGCTCATGCATCATATAGTATAAATGTTATAGTATATGTATGCATGCATTATAGCATATCCATGCATAATTTATTTTATAACTGTTATAATATATGGTTGAATGAATGTATGGAAAGTATGTTATAGCATGATTCATTACCTAGTTATATAATTGTTATATAAATTAGTAATGAATGAGGATTGCATGAAGCATGACATTACCTTAGGTTAATTTATAAATGTTATGATTAACTAAAGTATGTCAAGCATGCAATGGTTGTTTTTAATTGTTTCATTTATTTATAATTGTTATAACTAAATGAACTTAGAATGAAAATCAATAATTAAGAGTTGCACGCAAACCTTAGGCTATAATAATTTTTTTAAAATTATTTTAAAATATGATTGAGATAGACCTAAGATCACATTTCTAATGAGATTAGAAATCTAAGTTTAATCTTTTAATCGATTTAATATGATTAAATTGATTCATAATAAAAGATTAAATATGTAACAAATATAAATATAACTTTGATTTTGGATATGATCCAAAATTAATTTATGAGAGAATTAATTATTTGAGGTAATTCAAATATTAATTTAATATAAATTAGATTCATATTAAAACTGGTTAAAATTAATGTGTATTAAATGCTCATTAAAACTATAGATTATGAGAGAAATAGAATTGAATATGATCCAAATGTAGGTTAAATTGAATATCATATATTTAATTTGGTAGTTAATTAATTAGAGAATTAATTGATTATTTAATTTAATTTGATTTTATTTAATTAAATTAATTGAATTTAAATCGTGGGATAACTTCCATGTTTTCCTCTCTCTTCCTTTGTTAATAAAACCTTCAAAAAGTATAAAATATGCATTTTTTTAATGGTGTTTTTTACATAAAGGTTGTATGTGAAATTCTATCTAAATTTCTCTCTAGAAAATTACAAAATTCTGGTGATTTTCATTTTCCTTTTTTAGATTGGTTCCACAAACGAATACCACAATTACTTAGAGAATAAAAAGGTTCCCAAGTGGTGGTGTTCGAGAAATTCATACCAAAAGTGAATTGACATTTTTCCATTCGAGCCATCAACGAAAGTAGGTGACTTTCTTTTTTCTATAGGATTAAATTTCTAAATTTGAAAGTTTGTTTAACCTAATTTCACAGTATGTTGAGATTCTAGATCTCCCATCTTCTATTCTATATTTTTGCTAGTATATTTGTATTTCAATTTCTCAATTGATTTCAAGTTAGGTCTTGATTATTTTGCTGCATTAGAGTTTTTATCCTTTTAAATACAAATTTCGAATATCACATTTGATCAGCATTTTTGAAAATCTATAAAAGCAAGTTCATAGCAAAATATGTGGCTGTCATTTTATCTATTATAGCATTTATTTACAATTATAATTATTTATTTAATTAAAGCTGTAATGAGCCTTATCATCAAAATTTTTCTATTCATAGCATTTATCTGCTTTTTATAATTTTAATAAATCTTATTGTTGCATATTTTATAACTTCTTGAATATGTTCTTCATAATGCTACTGTTGTGTTTCATACATTATTACACATTAGAAGTCAAATAAAATTATATTTATATAATCTCCAAAATAAGCATTCAATACAAGATTCATATGGCCCAACAAAAAAGGGATATAGTAATGAGTACTACAAACTTGGAGATGAAACAAAACATAAAATTTATAAATTACAAAATAGGTTGATATCAAAATTCCAAAATAACTCCAACTTAATTGTGTTTGTTGTTGACCACAAAATACTTGGAGATGCATGCACTAATAATTCATCAACCTACAAAAAAAATATTAAGTAATAAAAAGTTCAAGTAAAGGTATTAAAATAAAGAAATAAAATAATCAATAAATATACGTACTACTTAAAACTTTATCAGATGACCATGAACTGTATTGCAGATTGCATCTTCTATGTACGTCATTTCTGAGTTTGGCCTCCATAAAAATGCATCATGTTTTATTGCTAAGTCTACCAAACTCTTACTGCTTGTGGACAAGGGGAACATGATGTACAAGAACTTTTGGGTCATTTGAAGACCAATGACCTTCAACAACTATCTCTCTTGTACCGCACCAATCTAGAAACTTGCACTTACAAAGAGCATTATTATTGTTAATAATCTTTATCAATAAGGTAATACCAAAAGCAATATATAACATAATGAGAAACTAAGATTTGTTAATGTAAAGTAGTTTAATAATCTACAAGGAGTAAATAAGAATATAAGAAATAAATAGTAAACACTTTATTGAAGGTAAAGATACCACGGGATCAATAGCAACATTATTAATCAAGGGTTCATTTGTAGCATTAAAGATTTCTTCACTTGTATTTCCCTAAAATTAAAAGAATTAAAAGAAACAAAGTAAAAATGTTAAATAATAAGAAAACATTAATATAAACCCACATTGTTTCTACTAGTACTTGCATGCCTGAACTTTGAGTATTTGAGAAATCAAAATCAAAGATCTCATTTCAATCATCTCTCTCTCCTTCTTACACTTTTCTTCAAATTGGGTATAAGTCTCTCTTTGAGATAATGCAGATAACTTTTGACACGGTCACCCCAAATCCTAGTCCTTAAATATGACCATAATGAGGACTAAGAACTTTTTTTATTGCATCATTGTTCACATTAGCTAAGGAAGTGTTTAGCCCTTCATTATCAATTCTTTTAATACGCTTCTAGAAATCCATCAATTAGCAAAACAAAAGTGGTAAAAGAAGAAAGAGCAAAAACTAAGAACAACAAAGTAAACTTTCACAAGTTTTTCAAAATTTTGAATTTCAAACTTTAAGAGCTCATAACATATTAAAATATTCATCTAGTATTTTCGAAGTGATACCTACCCCCTCCTTGACAACTTTATTACAATCATGACTTTTCAGATCAAATTTTCACATATCACTAAGGGGGTATTTGACTCACCAATATGAGTTGAGCTTGTTGGTATATTTGTTTGCCCACCAACTTTAAATGTTGGTAGAGTTGAGTTGGTATATTTTACCAACTCACCCCAACTCTCCCTTCTTCCCATGTTTTCAATGGCTTTACCCATCGGCCACTATCACACTTCAAGAATTAACTCCGGGCTCCGATAACTACCTCTGATGACAAATCTAGCGACCAACTCCGGGCTTCGATAACTACATCCGATTAAAATTTCGACGAAAAAATTCAGACTCTGACAACCACCTCTAATGACAGCTTCGATGACCAACTCTGAGCTTCGACAACCTTCACATGACCAATTCTAATGACCAATTTTAGTCTTCGACAACCACCTTTGGTGACCCAACTCTGACGACCACCTTCATGCTACCAACTCCGATGACCAATTGGCTCAGACAACATACTTCGATGACCAACTCCGACTACAACTCGATGAAAATTACCTTCGATGATCACCTTTGAGCGAACAACTCTGATGACTAACTTGGGGCTTTGACAACCACCTTCGATGACAAACTCCGACAACCAACTCTAATACCACCATCATGCGACTAACTTTGAGCATCGACAGTCACCTCCGACTACAATCTCCAACGAAAATCATCTTTGATGATCAATTTTGACGATCACTTTCGCCCGACAAACTCCGGGATTCGAAAACCACCTATGATGACAAACTTTGACAACCAACTCCAATACACCTAATTCATGCAACCAACTTCAAGCTCCGACAACCATCTCCAACTACAAACTTCAGTAAAAATCATCTTCGATAATCAATTTCGACAACCACTTTTGTCTACTATAAGACTGATGACTGTTAAAGTATGATTATTTTTTCTACATTAAGTGCAATATTGTACGTAAAATTTTGTAAATTTTTTATTATTTTATTGAATTCACATATCAAATGAGTGTTAACAATATTTAGACGAAAAGGATATATGTAGTTGAAAAGTATGTAAAATATAACAAAAAAAAACCATAAAATGAAAAAAAGTCCTAGAATATTTTCCAACAAAAATTAATGAAAAATAAAGATTTGTTCTTGTTGTGGAAAACCTCCCACTTTTACCGCTAGAATAAGCAGAAAAATAACAGAGAAATTAAAAGAAAGCAATAAAATTGGAAACACGAGAATTTACGTAATCCTAATTACAAGAGCACTCTCTCAAAGCTTTTAACTACTCACACCTTTTCCCACTCTCCAACTAGAGAATACAAAAGGAATTTAGTTTGAGTTAAAACACTAAGCTTAATGTGTTTCTAACTGGGACAACTTGAAACTAGAGGCATAGGCTCCTTTTAGAGGCTTGGAGCCCATCCCATTCTTCAATTTAACCGATGTGGGACAAACGACACTTCTAATATTTAGCCAAAATTAAACAGTCCTCTGGTGATTCTTCAAATTTAGAGGAAATGAATGTGAAATTTTTGAATAAATATGGTGATATTTCATTAGTTGTTAGAGGGAAATTTAATTAAAAAAAAATCATGATATAGTAAAAATATAGGGCAACAATAGGTAGAAGAAGAAAAAGAAGAAGATGATAATGAAATTCGTGGAGAAAAAATAGTTGGAAGTAAAAGTTTTGATGTTGCTTTGGTTTCTCATTTTATTTAAACCTATTTCTACAAGAAATGTAATGAGTTAATTGTTATTTATTGTCTAAAAAATAAATAAATAAATAAATAATTTTTAAAAAAAAATTAAAACAAAAAATTGCAATCCATATTTTATTCAAACAAAGATGGGTAGAATTATTGAGTAAAAAAGTTTCAAAACAAAAAATTTGTTGTAATCATAAAAGCATATTATTGAATAAAAAATTTTCAAAAAACTGCATTAGATACCCAAATATATGAACTCTGCACTCCAAACACAGAGATATGAACTTCACAGATATATGAACTCCCCGGATATATGAACTCCCAGACATATGAACTCCAAACATCCTATTTGAACTCTACGCCCCAAAGAGCCCCCAATAAGGGGAAAATGGAAACAAAATCTAATAATAACAATAACCACAATAACTCCAACAGTTTCAAGTGATACCTACCCCTTCTCCAAAAATCTTAATATAGTCACAACCTTTCAGATCTAACTTTTGTATATCACTAATTAAATAGTGCAGATGAACAAGGATATCAAAATATTGTGAAGTAGACACAATACAAAATGTCACATTTGCAAGTATATAATAAACTACCCCATATAGCACAACACGTTGAAGGCATTTTGAGAGAATTATATAAGTTTCAAAGTAGTCTTATTAATATATATGTATTTTCTAGATTTATAAAAAAACCCTAAAAGTGGAGATTGTTGGGGTTGATGCCCTAAAGTCTCGTATCCTGTAGTTTGTAAACAGTTTGTACGAATGTTTATATTGTATAATATATGATATTTACTTCACATCTTGATTTTGCTCAGTTATTTGTTTTATTTGCTTTACCACAAACCAATAAACAGAAAATCCCTAGTTATCTATATGTAACTTAAGCATGTATGCGGTGACATACAAGTGGACCATGTCTTGAGTGATAACCAAAATGGACTGTAGTATATAGATATAGGAGGAAAACCTTATCCTGGTAACGCTACGAATGCGGCCCCTTTATGGAATGGTCACAAGTGTTGTGACTTATCACAGATGGTCTAGTCCTGATCATTCGTGTAGGGGACATATGAGCGGGGGCGTCCTGTATAAAGAGTTTGTATAAGACCTGACCATGAAATGTTAACGTCTCGTTCTATAACACCATTCATGACAGAGACTTCACTTTACTAGGATGACTATAGGTAACATGACCTCAATCCTGAGTGAGATGGGAACTCCTGCCATTGAGGATAGTCCTTTGATTTGTATGGGCGCGAGTGGTCAGATCGCCGACTAAAACCTACCATTTTGGGGATTTGTCTAATTTGGGAGCTAGGAACTCAGCTACACAAGATGAAATTCACTCCTTCCCTGAGGTAGGGACAAGTAGATAGATAACTCCCTTAAGGGCTGATTCCAAGACTTGAACAATATGGAGCCACACACCTTCTCTTGGCCCGAGAGGTGTTCACACATAGTTGGACTATGTTGTATTGTCCATTAAAGGAATCAGTGGTACTTAAGGAGTGAGATGTAACTACAGGGGCAAAACGATAAATTGGCCCAGCTATACTTACAAGCATCTGTGAAGGGTCATCGTACTCATGATTGGTTATATCCGATGGACACATAAATATATCTGTGGTAAGAAGAGTTCAGCTATTGGTCTTTAGTGGAATGTTTGGCAGTTAACTGATGGTGGATCTCGTGGCTAAAAAGTTTAGTCAGCTATTCACGTACCGTTGGAGCTTCGAGCCTGTTGGGTTTTATATCCTAAAAACTCGTAGTTTGTAAAATGATAAACATTTTCTATAATCAATATACTTGTTATGAGTACTTGAACTTTATATGGAGACATAAGAGTGGATCAGGTTAGAATAAGTAGTCAAAATGATCTATGGTACATGAATAAGGTTGGGTACCTTATTCTGGTAACACCATTGGATGCGGCCTACTCTGTAGTTGTTACAAAGAGTTGTAAAGTGCTACATATGATGTGATCCTAATTCATACATGTTATGACATGAGGAGTGGGGGCGTCCTATGCAATGAGTTTGTATAAGATCAGAACCAAGAAATAAGTCACTCTTACTTTATAACCACCGTTTACTGTTAAAACTGACTATTTCATTTATTATTTAACCTGGGTTAACTCGATTTTAATCCTGAGCTAGCTATGAACTCATGTTTGTTCAGGATTATCCTTTGATCTGCAAACGGTGAGAGTAGTCCAACAGCACGGCTCAATAAGCTTACCATTTTGGGGATAAGATCGGATAAATAGCTGGGGACATAACCTTGCAAAATGGAATTCACTCCTACCCTATTTAGGGTTAGCAGATAGGTTGTTCTCTTAAATATTGACTCCAAGTCTTGAACAATCGGGGCCTCGCCTTCTCATGATAGAGAAAGGATTTGATTCATAGAGATTATGAATCATAATTGTTCATTAGAGGATCGGTAGGAACTTAAGGAACAAGATGTAGTCACAGGGGTAAAGCGGTATTTTTTGACCTAGCTGTGATTACGAACAACCTGTGAAGGATCGACTTACTGATTATGGTTATTAAGTGGATATAATATATCTACAGTGAGGGGAGTTTAACTATGGGTTGTAGTAGATGTCCCATTAGTTAACAAATGGGGGTTAGATTGGAATAATGAGTTTAGCCGATTAATCTCGAATCATTAGAGCCCATGATTTGTAGGTCAGCGAGGTCTCCCTACTTGCTCGTAGCGGACTAGCTCTAAAATAGCGTGATAAGTTAATTTGAAATGTTTAAATTATAATTAAGGAAATTAGTAATTATATGAGATATAATTACGTGTTTAATTAAGAATTAAACGGAATAGGAGATTTATATATATTTAAATATATAAAGATGGATATGTGTGAAAATTATAATTAAGTTTTATTTAATAATTAATTTATAAAATTAATTAAAATTTTCATTTTTAAAATAAAAATAGATTTTATAAAATCAAAATTTTATTTTTGAGATAAAATTGAAAAGGAAAAGACAAAACACACAAAATGGAAAAACAAGATTTTCCATTATCCATCTCCTTAGTTGCTCACTCAAAAGCAATCTTCTTGGCTTTGTCTTCTCCAAACATGAGTTGCAACTCATGCAACTCACTCATTTGCATGTTAATTTTCAATATAATGAAAATATTGGAATAAAAATCGAAGAGGCAATCTATAGAGATTTTGAGAGAAAATTGGGTTTGAAGAAAGAGTTCTTCAGCTAGTATTCTGCAGTGAGCATTTCTTCTTCTACCCTTGATTCAAGCTTGTTTTGAGTCCCACAACTCAATCTAGAGCACCAAGAGAATAGTGGAGAAGATCTTGAGGTGGTCTACAACAAGATTTAGAGAAGATAGCAGCTGGTGAAAAAGCTTTGAAGAAATTCTACAAGAGGTATGTCTTGAAACTCACTTTTTTCTGCAAAAGCATGCTTTATATTTTGCCAAAATTAGTGAATTTGAGTACTTATATGATCCTTGTGCTTCCACTGTTGTTGATTCAATTCTAAATTGGTATCAGAGAATCAAATAAGCATTCAATTCGATTTAATTTTGGTTTGGTGGTTGTTTTATATGATAAATATGTAACTGGTGCACCGATATGATTTTCTGAGTTTTGGTTGTTTAATTCTCTTTAGTTTCTCATTTAAATTTGTAATTGGATCTTACTTGATGAGCTTTAATGTGTTCTCAAGAGTCTGTAATTTATTTGGAGTCATTAGAGTTGAAATTAAGCTGTAAATCGAAGCAACAAGCGAAGAGACCGAGTTGCAGTTCCAGAAAATCAACCTCTGCTCTTATCGTCGTTGAGCTTCAATAGCTAAACGATCGTTTAGCTTCATGCGTTAAACGATGTGAAGAAAAGCTAAGCGATCATGTAGCTTTGGGTGTTGATCGTTGAGGTATCTTGCACTAGACGATCGTGTACCTGTTGGAGTTAAGCGATGCGTTGTATTGCTATACGATGGCACTACACGATCGTATAGCTTCGGGTGGGAGCTAAGCGATGCGATGAAGAGCTATACGATAGCCCTGAGCGATCGCTTAGCATGATCGTTTATTTTTTATCAGGAGCTAAACGATGCGTTGAGTTGCTATGCGATAGCACTATGCGATCGTTTGCCTCAATACGGCAGTTAATGATGTGTTGAGTTGCTATGTGATAGCACTACGCAATCGTTTACCTCTATGCGGCAGCTAAACGATGCTTGAGTTGCTATGCGATAGCACTACACGATCGTTTACCTCTATGCAGCAGCTAAACGATGCGTCGAGTTTCTAAGCGATAGCACTACACGATCGCTTACCTTTGTGCAGCAGTTGGGCGATGCGTTGAATGCTATGCGATGGCATTAAGCAATTGTTTACCTTTTGTGTGCGCTAAACGATCGGCTTCATGCATTAGACGATGGAGCTAAACAATCGTGTAGTAAATTGTTCATGCTAAACGATGGACTTGTGCGATAGTGTAAGACACTAAGTGTTCGTGTAGCTTCCTTCGACACTAGATGATAACACTATGCGATAGAAGGAAAACACTACACGATTGTGTAGCATTTACAAAAGGATCAGGAAAAATGCAAGACGATGATCGTTATTGCTAAACGATGAGACTTAGCAAGATGTTGAACATGTGTGAGGGCTACCGGTTCGATCGGTTCTCTTGTAGTCTGGTCTGGTTTAGCTTCGAATGGTTCTTGGTTGGTTTAATTCAGACTTGGCTGGTCCAGTTCAGACGGTTCGGGTTCGGTTCAAGCTACTTGAGTTCGTTTTGGAGCAGTTCGAGCAGTCCGGGAGTGGTTCGGAAGCTGTTTTTTAATAATTAGGTTTTGTTTGCTTGTTTTTTTTGCCAAAACTAAAAACCATATCAGTCTATGTTTAATTATTTATGCATTTGATGTATGTTATAATTAAATAAATCTTGTATGTGCATATAGTATGCCAATTAGATTTAAAATCCCATCATAAGAAGCATGTTTCATGCATTGAAAGTATGTTATAATTGTTATAATATATAGTATGCATGTTAGGGTTTCTTGTATTTAATATAAATGTTATATTAAAAGTTGAATGTCTCATGTATTTTATGGATGTATAGCATGTCTAAAGTTTTATAAGTTTTTATAAAATTGGGTTAGACATTTAAAATCCATAAACAACAGCTACATACTCACGTAGGTTGACCACCTGTTTTAATTGTTAAAACTTATAAAACCTAGGTTACAAACTCAACCGATATATAATCATATTTATGGCTGGGGGTACTTAAGTTGACGATTTATGGAACACCTCCTATCTGGGGATTATGGCCGAATTATTGAGCGTTGATAACTAATTTTATGAGCATACGTAAGTGATGTGAGGTAATAAAATGGTTTATCACCTAGACATCATAGTTAAAATCCAATTATAAGAGTTATACTTAGATAAACCACATAGACTTAGGGGTTGTTTTATTAGCGGAAAAGAACCTAAGTATAAATCTACCCAAAATAGAACACTTCAGTGGGAGATTAACAATATATTTGATATATAGTTATTAGCTCTCACGTCCTCAAGAGTTCACACCGTGAGATCTATGCTCGGCTTTTTATCGATTTTACCTCGACTACTCCATATGGAAAGTGTTTGCATGGGTCAATAACAAGGTGAATGAGGGAAGTGGTTTATAGTAAGTTGGGGAAGGAAATGGTCAACATTGTCCTACGGTCTCCTCTATTGGTTTGAACCGTGAGATTCCTATGTTGCGCTTGTTGTCGTTTTTATGCGGCACTAGATAGTCGTTAACCACGGTGATCCCTACGGAGGGTTGTAACATAGGATTCGGAACAACCCAGGCTTCAATAAAACGAATAGGGTCTTATAGTTCCGTCTTGGTTGTTGTCTTCTATTTCGGAGGCAAATTCATACCATCCTATAGGATCTGAAAATGGTGGGTCACACTTACAAGAATTACTAAGTTGTTAGTAAAGATCTTAACCAAAAACGATAACTAAACAACTATAGGAATAAGAGTTATTCAGGGGATAGTGTTTGGTCAAAATTGTTTGTTTTAGTGAAGGAGTATCTAACTACCCCATGGTAGCCTATATTCTAACTCACTAAAATATCGTTGCAAATAAATAATGGTTATGGGTACATTATTATTTTTTGCTAGAACTTGATTTTGGATTTAGTTATAATTTACAACTTAGAATTTGTTTGGATTTTATCAACATGTCAAATTCTTCTGTAATACTCATTTTCGATGTACATAACAGTAAAATCAAATCAACAAACAAATTACTAGCAGTTGATTATACCAAAAGAGTTTTAACAGGGGATCGTCCTCTATCTCCCAACTCATCTGAAATTATGAATTATGTAGATGAGAATGCTGAATTCGAACAACAAGATAAATATGATTTACTTGTTATCCAAGCATGTTTAGTGGAAAACGATAAAATCTAGATAATTGATTTAGGTGCCGCTAATCATGTATGTACTATCTCACAGGAAACAAGTTACTAGAGACAGTTGACAGAAAGTGAAACAATTTTTGAGATAGGGACCGGGGAGATTGTTTCAGCCAAAGCAGTGGGAGATATGAAGTTACTTATAGGAGATAAATACATTTGTTTGAAAAATGTATATTTCCTTCTATGAAAAGGAATCTAATGTCTGTCTCCTATTTCCTAGAACAAAATTATAAAGTTTATTTCGAAAATGGTGAAGTATTCATCAATATACGAAATAAATAGATTTGCTCTACAAAATTAGAAAATAACTTGTACATGTTAAAACCAACTGAGGTCAAAGCTGTGTTGAACATAGAGATGTTTAAAACTGTTGAGACTCATAAGAAAAGGAAGATTTCTCCAAATGCCTATCTTTGGCACTTGAGACTGGGTCACATAAATCTCAACAAGATTGAGAGATTGGTTAAGAACGGTCTTCTAAATAAGTTGGAAGACAGTTCATTACTACTATGTGAGTCTTTTCTTGAGGGTAAAATAAAAAAGAAATCTTTTTCTGGAAAAGGTCTTAGAGCCAAAGAAGCCCTAGAGCTCATTCACTCAGACCTTTGTGGGCCTCTAAATGTTATAGCAAGAACAGGGATGAATATTTCATCAGTTTTATAGATGATTATTCCAGGTATGGGCATGTTTACCTAATGCACCAAAAGTCTGAAACTTTTGAAAAGTTCAAAGAGTATAAGGATGAGTTTGAAAACCAATTAGGTAAAAAGATTAAAATGCTTCGATCGGATCGAGGTGGTGAGTATATGGACATAGAATTCCAAAACTATTTGATAAAACATGGAATTCAGTCTCAACTCACAATCCCTAGCACACCTCTGCAGATGGGTGTGGCAGAGAGGAGAAACAGAACCTTGTTGGACATGGTTCGTTCCATAATGAGTTACGCAGTTGAGACTACGGTGTATATTTTGAACATGGTTCCCTCGAAAAGTGTTTCTAAAACACCTTACGAGCTCTGGAGAAGATGTAAAGGAAATCTATATTACTTTAGAAGTTGGGGTTGTCCAGCACATGTGTTGGTGCAAAATCCTAAAAAGTTGGTACACCGTTCAAAAGTGTGTCTATTTGTAGGCTACCCAAAGGAAATAAGAGGTGGGCTCTTTTATGATCCTCAGGAAGATCAAGTATTTGATCGAGTAGGTTCTTCAACAAGAGTTGTTGATAGAGGGATCCGTCAACAAGAGTTGTTGATGAAACTAATACTCCACATTCTTCTTAAGAGTTGGGAATGCCTCGTCTTAGTGGGAAGGTTGTACAACAGCCTGACCGATACATGGGTTTAGCTGAAACTCAAATCATCATACTAGATGATGGTTTAAAGGATCCATTGTCTTTTAATCAAGCAATGAATGATGTGGATAAAGACAATTGGCTTAAAGCCGTGGACCTTGAAATGGAATCTATATATTTCAATTCTATCTGAGATCTTGTAGATCAACCAGAAGGGGTAAAACCCATCGGTTGCAAATGGATCTACAAGAGAATATGAGACCAAGCTGGTAAGGTACATACCTACAAAGCTAGACATGTGGCAAAAAGGTTTACCCAAAGAGAGGGGTTAGATTTTGAAGAAACCTTCTCTCTAGTTGCCATGATAAAGTCTATTAGAATACTCTTGTCCATAGCCACATTTTATGATTATGAAATACGAAAAATGGATGTCAAGACAACTTTTCTGAACGGTTATCTTGAAGATAGTATCTATGTGTCTCAACCAGAAGGGTTTATGCAGTAGGGTCAAGAGCAAAAAGTTTGAAAGCTTAATCGATCCATTTATGGATTAAAATAAGCTTGTAGACACTGGAATATGAGTCTTGACGCTACGATCAAATCTTATGGCTTTGAATAAAATGTTGACGAACCCTGTGTATACAAGAAAATCGTCAACAAAATGGTCATTTTTCTAGTGTTGTATGTTGATGATATTCTGCTCATTGGGAATGAGGTAGAATATCTAGTTGACATTAAGAGATGGTTGGATTCACAATTCCAAATGAAATATTTAGGAGAAGCACAGTATGTCCTTGGAATCCAAATAGTTCGGAATCGCGAAAACAGAACATTAACATTATCTCAAGCATCTTATATAGACAAGATGTTGTCTAGGTATAAAATGCAAAATTCCAAGAAAGGATCTTTACCTTTCAGGTATGGAATCCACTTGTCTAAGGAACAGAGTCATAAGACGTCTCAAGAGGTTGAGGAGATGAATCGAATTCCATATGCATCTGCAGTTGAAAGTTTGATGTATGCAATATTGTGTACTCGTCCCGATATATGCTATGCTGTAGGAATTGTCAGCAGATTTCAGTCCAATCTTGGTCATGACCATTGGATTGTTGTTAAACACATTCTCAAGTATCTGCGGAGAACGAGAGATTAGGTGCTCGTGTATGGTCCTAAGGATCTGATCCTTACTGGATACACTAATTCTGACTTTCAAACCGATATTGATTCGAGGAAATCAACTTCAGGGCCAGTATTTGCTCTTAACGAAGGAGCAGTGGTGTGGAGGACCTTTAAGCAGAGTTGTATTGCAGACTCCAAAATGGAAGTTGAGTATGTTGCAGCAAGTGAAGCAACAAAAGAAGCAGTATGGCTTAGAAAGTTCCTGACAGATCTAGAAGTAGTTCCTAATATGCACCTGCCTGTCACTCTCTGTTGTGACAACAGTGGAGCAGTTGCAAATTCAAAAGAACCACGAAGCCATAAAAGGGAAAAACATATCGAACAAAAGTACCATCTCATCAGGTAGATTGGACAGTTGTATTTACAAGCATCTTTGAAGGGTCATCGTACTCATGATTGGTTATATCCGATGGACACAGAAATATATCTGTGGTAAGAAGAGTTCAAATGTTGGTCTTTAGTGGAATGTTTAGCAGTTAATGGATGGTGGATCTCGTGGCTAAAGAGTTAGTCAGCTATTCACGTACCGTTGGAGCTTTGAGCTACAGGTCCATAAGGTCCCCTAGGTAGCTTGGATAAAGTCGAGAATTAGTTTTTGGTTAGTTTGAAATGTTCAAATCGACAAGAGGGAGTTTGATTATATATGATATAATTGAACTGGTGAATTATATATGATATAATTGGCTAAATGTATGAGATACATTATTTTGGAGAAAATTAGATATAAATATGATTTATAACAATTGGAGGAGAAATTACTATAGTAGATATATGATATCAAACTATAGAGTAAGAATATAATATGATTATATTCATTTATTAATTAAATTGGTTAATTATGTGATAATTGGTCGAAATCTTCTCCTTGATCGTGGGTTAGTGGGAAATTCAGTATTAAGTTTTTGTAACCGAAGAATAAAATGAAAATTTGTTTCATTTTGCATGATTTTTTTTTAAATAGCAATCGGTTTGGAAACATTTTGATCGCCTAGTTGAGAGCCTATACGATAAAGCTTCATCGCTTAAACGATCGCACACCCGCGTCTAAACGATCGCACACTTTTCTCTAAATGATCGCTTAGCTTTCCTAAATGATTGCCTAGCATGCCGTGTTTTCTAAAGGATCGTTTACCTATTACTAGACGTTCGCTTAGTAAAACCTACATGATCGTGTAGCTTTCTCTAAACGATAAGCATCAGTTATACATAGCTTTCTCTACCACTTGCTTATCATCTACACGATCAGCCCGTTCCTCCGACCTCTACCAAATTCACAAAGACCACTCTTTGGATTCTCACTCCGAGAATATTAAGGGCTCTAAGTGGTGGTGTTGTCCCCGTTCCTTCTTGGTCGTGCTTGTTCGTGTTGCTGTCGTTCGTGTAGACGATCGTGCTGTCATTGCTGACTGTTTTGTTAGGTGATGGAGAATGTAGAGGTTCTTCCACTGTGTTGAGTTCGAAATTGAAGAGAGTCTTCAACTGGTATGTGAACTCAATCGTTTGTATTTTATTATCAGGTTCTAATATTCCAATTTCATTGATGCAACGAATTGCATATACATTCTTGGTGGGTGCATATCTGCTCTGTTTAATTGTTAAATTGTTGTGGATGTGCGGATTAATGGAGTTTTCTTGGATGTTAGCCTCAGTTTGATTTAATTCTTTTGGATTTTCGGTTGATTGTACATGCCCCTACGTTTTTTGACATTATTAGTCATTATCGAGTCTGTAATTCAAAGTTTGTTTGAGTCTTGGGTCAATCATGAAGAAGTTTGAAGCAAGGGTTATTGTTCTTCGAGGAAGAAGAAGATCAAGGGTTGATCGAGTCGTGTAGACAATGGGGTAAGCGATCATTGAGCATCGGGTCATGTAGACGATGGGATGCTCGGGTATCGTTTAACACGCGCGCGCACTAGACGATCGTTTAGCTCAGCAAGCTTCATCGCTTAGTAACTGACTAAACAATCATTTAGCAATGCACATAAATCAATTTTACCTTTCGTCGCGTTAAGCGATCGCCTAGACTATCAGGCTTTGCAGCCTCGTTGTTGTCTAAACGATCATTTAGCTTTTGCGTCTATCGTCTAGTGTGTGTTGGGCGATCGTTTATCTTCAACGTTTACTAAATGATGGAGTTCTCCTGGCGGTTCAAGACCCAATTCGGCTGTGAACCAGTTTGTTCAATGGAAAATGTAATAGATAGGGTTATTTCATTCCCATTTTTTGTAAAGGCTCATCCCGATCCATTAATCCTTGATTTATTACATGCGATGTATGGTATTTATATGTCATATGGTATGCACATATAGTAAATTCCACCTTAGGTTATGTATTGGTCATGCATCATCTCTTAATTGTAATTGTTATAATGTAGAGAAGCATGATTTATGTAATAGCATGCTCATGCGTCATATAATATAAGAGTTATATTTATGCATGCATAAAAAGCATTGACATGCATCATCTTTATATTAAAATTGTTATAGTATAAGGGTGAATGGAAAGCATGTTTTCTTGGTTATTACGCATATATAAAAGTTATGTATAGTAATGATCGGACATTGCATGAAGCATGACACATAGGTTACTTTATAAGTGTTATAAACACCTAGTTGTGCTCGATGTATTTTAGTTGTTTCTTTTTAAAGTTAAAGAGAAATTGGAACTAAAAGCAATAAGAAAGACATGCATGCTCACTTAGGTTTAATTCATGGTTTTAAAATGTTTAAAACTTGGATGACATAGACCTAAGATCACGGTTCTAATATGATTAACAACCCTAAGGCTTTAATCTTTTAATTAGTTTAATAAGATTAAATTGACTAATAAAAGGTTAAAGTGTAGTAAATCTATCTATAAGGGACCTTTTGTCTAAGGTGGGTTATGTCTAGGCTGAGGTATTTAAGTTGACAGAAACATAACACCTCTACCTGGGAACTTACTTGTAAAGGTGAATTAGATAGATTTGATGCATGTATGCAAGTTAAGGACAGTCCATTAAAGTGTTTAAATATGACTACTTGAACTTGTTCATATTTCATAGACAAAAGTTGTTTAATGAACGGATTTAAAAAGACGACTTAGACTAAAATCAGTAGTCGGATTGTCTAAGTTAATGAACCCCTAGGTAGAACATTCAGAAGGAGGTAGTTGGGGCATGTGAAGATTCACTTAAACATTTCACGTTTCTCCTAAATAGTCCACACCGTGAGATTTACCCTTGACCTCGAGGTACCTTTGGCATGTCCCCTTAACAGATGGTGTTTGAGTAGGTCAATATCAAAGTGGATGGAGAGAGTGTTCATAGTAAGTGGGAGCGGGAAGTGCAATAGCATATCCCTCGGTCTCCCACGTTGGATTGAATAAAGTTACTATGCATCGCCTTGAGGCACCCTGGAAATGTCCCCCTAAAGGATGGCAGTTTTGCGCGTTTCTTTATTTGATATCCTGTAAGAGGATAAGGTAACTTAATCGCTTGTCCTAATCTGCTTTTTCCCTACGATGGGCTCATTAGGGCGGGACTCTAGCATCGAAAGCGAGGGGTCACACTTACGCAGAATTGTTAAAGGTTAACAGTTATGGAACGAATAAATGGTGGCTGTTAGGTTTAGTTCCAAGAGTTGGTTCTGCCTAATGGTTGAAAATGTCTCATCCCAGCGAAGGGGCATCTGATCACCCCACCGGTGACGTTTGTCCTGCCTCACTGGGGCATCATTGCAAAATAAAAGTCTTTCACTTAGGGTACTTGAAACTGTTTTGCAAAATTAATTGGTTAAACATGGTTTAGGAAAATCTAATAAAGTTTTGTTCGTATTTTAGCAACAATATTTTCAAAATGGCCATAACCACGTTATCTTAGCTTAGCGTCGAAAAATTAATTGGCGATAACTTCTCGACATGGAAACACATTATCACAATGATTCTTATCATCGAGGATCTCATGTTCGTCCTTATGGAGGTCTGTCCTTCTATTTCAGCTCCCAATGCTGCTCGAAATGTTTGGGAGGCATACGAGCAATAGACATGGGCGAATGAGAAGGCCCGAGCCCATGGTCTCAGCACGTGAGATCATGGAGTCCCTGCGAGGATGTTTGGACAAACGTCTGAAAGCTTATGCATGAGGCTCTTAAGTATATATTCAACTTCAAAATGGAAGAAGGCACCTCTTTTCGTGAACATGTGCTTAACATGATGGTCCATTTTAATATGGTGGAGTTGAATGGGTACCATCTATGAGGGTAGCCATGTTAGCATAATACTGCATTCTTTGCCGAAGAGCTCCTTACACTTTGTTAGTAATGTGATTCTTAACAAAGTGAAACATAACCTTACAACTCTCCTCAACAAGTTGCAGACCTACCAATCTTTAATGAAAAGTAAGGAGAGGAAGAAGAGTGAGGCAAATGTTGCTTCATCCTCGAGGACGTTCCATAGAGGTTTGACCTCAGGATCGAAGTCTACACCTTCTACTTGTAACTCTGTAAAGGGGAAGAAGAAGAAAGATGGTAAGGGAAAAGGGAAGGCGCCTACTAACCCAACGTCTGTCACCCCAAGAAGACGTTCACCACCGGTTGAAAAGGGAAAATGTTTCCACTGAAAGAGGAACTGTCCTCGTTGGATGAAAGAAAGGAAGGCCGCCAAGGCAGATAAAGGTAAATATGATTTACTTATACTTGAAACATACTTGAAACTTGTATAGTGGAGAATGATGATTCTGCCTAGATAATTGATTCGGGCGCCACTAATCACGTTTGTTCTTCTTTTCAGGGGATTACATCCTGGCGATAGTTGAAGGCTGGTGAGATGACGATGCGAGTAGGCACCGGGCATGTTGTCTCAGCTGTGGCAGTGGGAGGGCTCCAGTTAGCTTTACAAAATAGTTTTCTAGTTTTGAATGATGTATATATTGTTCCCAAACTTAAGAGAAACCTAATTTCTGTAAAGTGCTTGCTACAATGTAAATACATTGTTTCTTTTAATCTGGATAAAGCGCTTATTCATAAAGATGGTGTTACTATTTGTACAGCAAATCTGGAAAGTAATTTATATGTGCTAAAGTCGTTAGCCACTAATTCCCTCCATGACAAATAATTGTTTAAAACTGGCGTAACTCAATCAAAGCGTCGATGTATTTCTCCAAAAGAAAATTCCCATCTTTGGCATCTTCGTTTAGGGCACATCAATCTCAATAGGATTGAGAGATTGGTAAAGAATGAACTTCTAAGTGAGTTAGAATAAAATTCTTTACCAATGTGCGAATCTTGCCTTGAGGGTAAGATGACTAAACGACCTTTTACCGAAGAAGGTTATAGAGCCAAAGAGCCTCTTGAGTTAGTACATTCTGACCTTTTTGGTCCTATGAATGTGCGAGCTCGAGGTGGCTATGAGTATTTTATCAGTTTTACTGATGATTACTCTAGGTATGAGTATGTTTATCTTATGCAACGGAAGTCTGAATCCTTTGAAAAGTTTAAAGAATTCAAGGTTGAAGTTGAAAACACATTGGATAGATGGATTAAAACACTTCGATCGGATCGAGGTGGAGAGTTTTTGGACTCGGGATTCCAGGACTATTTGATAGAACATAGAATTGTTTCCCAACTCTCAGCACCGGGTATACCTCAGTAGAATGGTGTAGCAGAAATGAGAAATAGAACCTTGTTGGACATGGTTCATTCGATGATGAGTTATGCTTCCTTATCGTACTCGTTTTGGGATTTCGCAGTAGAGACTGCGATATACATACTCAAATGTGTTCCCTTCAAGAGTGTTGTGAGAACACCTTTGGGTTGTGGAACGGGCGTAAAGCTAGTTTGCGTCACTTCCGCATTTAGAGTTTCCTTGCACACGTGCTTAACACTAATCCCAAGAAATTGGAACCACGGTCTAGGTTATGCCTTTTTGTAGGCTATCCCAAAGGTACACAAGAGGGTTATTTTTATGATCTGTCGGAAAATAGGGTGTTTGTTTCCACAAACGCTACTTTCTTAGAGGAAGATCATATAAGGGAGCACAGTCCACAAAGTAAAGTTGTGTTGCGTGAGCTTTCCAATGAAACTACTGAAACTTCAACAAGAGTTGTTTAAGAGCCTGCTACATCAGCAAGAATTGTTGATGGGAGTTCATCTAGTAGGTCAGTTCCACTTCAAGAATTGAGGGAACCTCGACATAGTGGGAAAGTTGCGAACCCGTCCGTTCGCTATCTAGGTTTCATGAAAATCCTTGCTATAGTAACAGATGGCGACGTTGGGGATCCGTTGTCTTATCAGAAGGCAATGGAGGATGTTGATCGGGATGAATGGGTCAAAGCCATAGATCTCGAGATGGATTCGATGTACTTCAACTTAGTAGGGGATCTTATAGATCAACCTGATAAGGTAAGACCTATAGGTTATAAATGGATCTACAAGTGCAAACGAGGTGTTGATGGAAAGGTACAGACTTTTAAGGCTCGACTTGTGGCAAAGGGTTATACCCAGGTAAAGGGATTCGACTATGAGGAGACTTTTTTGCATGTTGTCATGTTAAAGTCGATTCGCATCCTTCTGTCTATTGTAGCTTATTATAACTATGAGATCTGACAAATGGATGTCAAGACGACCTTTCTGAATGGAAATCTTGAGGATACCATTTACATGGTGTAAGCTGAGGGATTCATAGCCCGAGGTCAAGAGCAAAATGTTTACAAGCTGAATCAGTCCATTTATAGGTTAAAACAAGCGTTTAGATCTTGAAATATATGGCTTGATTCTGCGATCAAGTCGTATGGCTTTGATCAGAACGTTGATGAACTTTGTGTCTACAAGAAGATCATCAATGCTTCAATAGTCTTCTTAGTGTTATATGTAGATGATATACTACTCATTGGAATGATGTAGTTCTACTCACTGCAGTTAAGAACTGGCTAGCGACCCAACTCCAAATGAAATATTTGGGAGAGGCTCAATTTGTTCTAGGTATATAAATCTTTTGGGATCATAAGAACAAAGTGCTAGCACTGTCTCAGGCATCGTACATTGACAAAATATTGCTCAAGTACTTGATGCAGAATCCCAAGAGGGGCCTACTGCCGTTCATGCGTGGAGTCACTTTGTCTAAGGACATGTGTCCTAAGATGCCTCGAAAGGTTGATGAAATGAGACGGGTCCCATATGCGTTTGTCGTTGGTAGTTTAATGTACGCAATACTCTGTACTCATCCAGACATCTACTACGTTGTGGGTATAGTCAGTAGGTATCAGTCTAACCCAGGCCAGGGTCACTAGACTGCAATTAAGAACATCCTCAAGTATCTTCGGAGAGTAAGGGACCTCATGCTCGTGTATGGATCTAGGGATTTGATCCTTACTGAACATACGAATTCTGACTTTTAGACTGATAAGGACTCTAACAAGTCCACATCAGGGTCAGTCTTTACTCTTGACAGAGGAGCTATAGTGTGGCGAAGCACTAAGCAGGGGTGCATCCTCGACTCCACTATGGAGGCGAAGTACGTAGCGACTTGCGAAGCTGCTAAGGAGGTCGTCTGACTCAGGAAGTTCTTGACAGAACTGGAAGTTATCCACGTATTATCACAATAGAGGTAATAAGTCAGACCATACTAGGA